>NC_136756.1:10026229-10378729 GCF_936440315.1 Barbus barbus
TTTTATATATTGAAATATTTATATATTTTATATATTTATTTTTCATTTTTATTACAGTATGTTTAATACATTTTATTATATAAAAACTAAATGAATAAATAACATTTTTGTTCATACTAACTACTGCTGACTTTGCATATGAACAAATAAAATATGGAAATCAAGCAAACTTTATGCAGCACAAAAGCCTGCAATGCATTCCTTTTGTTCTGTGTTTTCTACCAAAACAAACATTTTCCAGTTTTTCATGACTTTCTAGTAGTCAAATAATCTGAAATTTTGAAAAAAAAATTACCTGAGGTTTAAATAATAATATATTATACATATATACTTGGCTTCATATGAATGGCTCTACAGCCAAGACAAGGCCACACACAACTGTACCAGTCTCCTCCATCATTCAGATAACCTGTGTGAGATGTTTGTGCAAATCCACTCAAGGATACAAGCCAAATCCAATGTAGACAGATAAGAGATTTTCTTGGCTTTCTTCCTGCAAGATATAAATAATATTTATTTTCTTGTACAGTGTCAAATATAATAGCTTTGCTATGTTTTTTCTGTCCTGCTCTGACTGTCTAATAATTATTTCCAGATTGTTTGACATGCATATTAGACATGATTTCTTGACAATTCATTTTGGCCTGGGGTTCCTCTGGGTCATCTGCATCTGTGTCCACCACTTAGCTCTGTCAGTTTGGAGTCAGAAACACGCAGCTGGCCATCTGAGGGGGCCGTCCCTGTGAATCTGTCTATTATTATGGATGAGATTCCCAAACATCTGCATTGCCAGTGCATGGCCCTGACGACCAGAGGGAAGCATCCCTCATGTCAGTGGGCATCTCCTGAGAGCTTTGTAGAGCTGTGAGACAAAAGCCTCTGCTGATGCTTTCCATCTGGCTGATACTGAAGCACTGGAGTGCAGTGGACATCTAAAATGAGGCAAAGTCCCCTCTCTGTGTCTAGAGGTTTTTTGGCTATTGCTACTATGCTGTTTTTTATGTTAATATTAAAGGAGTAGTTCACCTTCAGAAAATCCAAAATGTAGATGAGCTTGTTTCCTCATTGGAATGGATTTGGAGAAATGTAACATTACATCACTTGCTCAGCAATGGATCCACTGCAGTGAATGGGTGCCGTCAGAATGAGAGTCCCAACAGCTGTTAAAAACACAGTAATCCACAAGTAATTCACATAACTCCAGTTCATTAACTGAAAAGTTTGTAAAGTGAGTAATGTTTGTAATAAACAGATTAATTATTAACTTCAAACCATTGTTTCCAGCTAAAAAAGTGCTTTCTCCAGGGAAAAAGTCAAATCCCTGAATCAGGAGAGAAATATGCACAGATCAAGAACTGTTTACAAGCAAAAACAGTCCAAAACTGTTCTAGACAAATACTTTGGTGAATTTTGACGTGACAACAGGGGATAGATTTTTTCACTGGAGGAAGCATAATTATGGATTATGGATTAAGGATTATGGCCAGAAACAGCAGTTTAAAGATGAACTCCTTATTGATGGATTTGTTTCTTACAAACACACAGCTTTTGACTTCACAAGATGTTCATTGATGAACAGAAGTTGTGTGGATTACTTGTTAATTATTGTGAGGTTTTTATCAGCTGTTTGGAATCTCATTCTGACGGCACCCATTCACTGCAGGGGATCCATTGCTGAGCAAATGATGTAATGCTAAAAATCTAAAATAAATAAATAAAATAAAATTCTGATGAAAAAACAAACTCATCTACATGTCAGATTGCCTGTGGGTGAGTGCATTTTTAGCTAATTTTTGGGTGAACTATTCCTTTTACACGCAATTATTAAAATCAAGTTATATCTTTTTTTTTGAAGGTAATGCATTTTATAATATTGCATTACATTCCCTGAAAAATGAATCTATAAGAATACAGTAAAAGCTTTTTTGCTCATGCTAACTTTACTCAACTGCTATATTAATAGACACCTTTCACTACTTTTTTCCCCAATACCAGTTCATTTACTTAAAATATTTGTGAAATAAGGCGGAATTCAGTTCATGCCATTGGAATTTTACCCATTTTGACCCATTTTTCCTGCAGATGAATGTGGAAAAAATAATTAGCTCTGAACATTTTTCAGCAGCTGGTTTGAATGAAATTGATAAATCCTCCCATGCAGTAGAAAAACACTGGCACTGGAAATGCATTATGCCGTGGAAACTTTTCAAAAGTTGATATATTTGACTAATGAGCTGGAGAGAGAGAGAGAGAGAGAGAGAGAGAGAGAGAGAGAGAGAGAGAGAGAGAGAGAAATAATAAGCGCTTGTGCAAAACGAAAGGAAAAGCAAAAGCACATCCTTTATTATTGTTTTTTATATTATTGTGGAGCAATATCTGTCTTCTGTTCATCTCTGTTAGTATATTCTCTCATTCTCATTGTTCATGGTAGTCAGTTGACTCTTGGAGTTTGGCAGGTAATACAGTGCCCAGGTGCATCATGGACGTTCTTTAAATTGTTGACAGGATCAAAGCATAATGGGACATTTGGTTTTATTCAAAGCTGACCTTTCACTCTCATCTGAAACAATTCTCTCAATCGCTTCACAAGTTGTCAAGATCAGAACTTGGGTGAGGAAAGCTGGACTTGTGTCAGTGTAGCAATAACTTTTGTCCAGACTAATTTGCTCATGCGCCAACCAGGCACCGATGGCCAGGATCCAAGAGCAACTCAGACAGTGGAAGATTCATTTATTTCTACGTTTAGACTGTTGTGAATGGTTCTCTTCTTTAAAATAATAAATAGCCAAAGTGAGAAGGAAAAAATTACACTTAATGTAATTATCATCATACTTTGGAATGGGATCCATGTATTAGAAATTGGTAGCAGTAAATCTCTCGGTCTGAAGCACATTATCTTAAAAGAAAATCTGTTTTGTGTGTTGTGAAGCACTATGTAACCTTAATCAGTCATTAAAACGAAGTACAGTTGTTTGTTCAATGTCATATTTTCCCATACATGACTGGTGTGGGACTGGATGAAGGCCTCTATGATATTGTTGCTTTCGGTGCCAGATGCTGCAAGGAGAGCATGACAATTTGAAATTTTCCTCTTCAGTTTCAACCAAACAGCTCAACATGCAGCATGTCGACACTTCGAGCATTCTGGGATGGAAAACATCATGCCATGACCCTTTCTGATCAGGGAAATCAGTTAACGTGCAAAATGGTGAGTTTGTAAAGGGGCAATTGTTTACTAAAAATAATAATTATAAAAACAATCATTTTTACCTGAATCTTTGGTAATACAATTCTAAACATTTGTAATATTTTTTAGAATAATAATAAATATTGTAATAAAAATATTTCATTAAAAAAAAAATAAACATTTTTGGCAAGTGACGGTTTTGAAGCACTTGATTATTTTCCTCATTGAGTTCTGTTTTAAATGCTTGTCAGTATCATAGAAATGTGGGAAAAGTACTTAGCTTTTTAAAAATGTAATTAACGAATAAAATGCTTGGTGCCCTATCACATAACAGTTTCCAAAAACTTTTAATCACTCACTTCTGTCATGTTTCCATCTCTCATGGACATAATTGACTTAAAAAGGCAATTTCTGCTTTTTGTATTTATTTTGATTTTCACTCATCTTCCACTCAGTCTGGGCAGATCATCCGCTTTCATTTGGCAGCTGAACATAAATATCTGCTTCCCTGTCCCTGGCCCACTCAGCACTTGGAACGAGAATAGCGGAGTGATTATTTCAGTCCGGAACATGTTCAAAATGGTTCCTGACACTTCACCCATCATGTACTTTGAAGCGGTTGTGATAATAAGCATCTGTAAGCATCTACAGCTTTAGTACCGCAGATGGGCATATGACATTCTGATAGCACGATGTGTGAACTGGCTGTAATGTTCATGTTTTCATGATTACAACTATATTTTTGTGTTGTCAGTCAGGATACTATTATTACTATACAGGATACTATAAATTGCTGGAACTATGTTGACAAAAAATAAATTATTTAAGTCATGATTTTCACATTTAAAGGGTCATATGATGCTATTTTAAAGATCATTATTTGGTGTATTTGGTGTAACAGAATATGTTGACATGCTTTAATGTTCAAAAAACACATAATTTTTCAAATACTGTACATTATTGTAGTTCCTCTATGCCCCACCTCTCTCAAACGCGTCATTTTCTACAAAGTCCCTCCTTCTGACAAGTGCAGTCTTCTCTGATTGGCCAACTGACACAGTGCATTGTGATTGGCCCAAACACCACAAGCGCGCAGCGGAAATGTAACTCCCCTTACCATAATCGCCAGCTTCAGCTTTCAAGTTAGTTTTATAATTTCAAGCCCGAAAGGGGAAGAGAGTCACATGACAGACACAGTTATGATGCTCGTATGTATTTGCAGTTCACAAGCCGTGGTTAAGACAATTTCTGATGGGCTGTACACTCCACTGTGATGTGACCCTGTTCCCTTCACACACACACACACACACACGATGCATTAAAACTACTTACGCGCAAAACTCCGCATTTGAACAGTCAGTAGCAAATACTTGAACTAATAACAAAACATACTTATAGTCGCTGATTCAGAAGCGCCAGATTGTCATAGCAAAGTCGGAATGGACCTTTTTTTTTTAGAAATAGCCTTCGTGCACAGCCAGCCTTGTACTCTCCTAGGTTCACGAAACTGTCGTCCATAAAATGCGTTGCACAAATTCGAACATTTGGGTTGTGAGAAATTCTGTGCTTCGATGTGGCAAGCCCCCGGCAGCCAGCACCAAAACATACCAACAACTGGAGAGATTTCCTCCAATGGCTGGAGCGGTCCACATAGATCTTCAAAGCTCGGACAGGACAGAGCATGTGAACCCTTTCATCCTCGCCTGAAGCAAAGGGAGTAGCATGGAAAGAGTGAAGTGTGACCACCTGAGAGTGAAACGATGCGGATAAAACCTTGGGAACATAGCCAGGCCTAGGCCGTAAGGTCACCTTGACCAGACCCGGGGCGAAGTCCATACACATCTCGCTGACAGAGAGAGCTTGCAAATCCCCAAACAAAAGAGTAACCTTGAGAGTCAGAATCCGTTCTGGAACTGACTCTAAGGGCTCAAATGGGGCTACCATTAGATCCTCAAGGACGACAGATAAGTCCCAAGAAGGAACTCCAATGGGGTGTACTGATCTCAGAAGCCGGACACCATGCATAAACGCAGAGACTATCCATGGGATACTACAGCCATGTTGTCCGTCCTGACAATCACATGTCAACCCCTGAGACAGGGGAGAAAATGAATCAGTGCCAGGAAGACGGCTCTCAGCTCCAGGCAGTTTATGTGCCAGGAGAGGAACTCTCCTGTCCAAACTCTGCACGCCGGCCTGCCCTTGAAGACCGCGCCCCAGCCTGTCAGGGATGCGTCTGTCGTGACCATTTGCCGACGGTGAATCGCCCCCATTCTGACTGCACTCTGGAGAAAAAGGGGGTCCCGCCATATTAAAAGGGTGCGAAAGCAACTGCGCGACACCCTTACTAGGCGAGTGGCTGGTCCTGTGGAGCGGACCCCTGAAAGTTTCATCCACCAAAGGAACGGCCTCATGTGGAGAAACCCCAGGGGCAGCACAGGGGAGGCTGCGGCCATGAGGCCTAAGAGCCTGCGACAAGTGCTCACGGAGACATGATGGTCTAGCTTGAAGCGGACCAACCATGTATTGATGCTGGAAATCCGGGCAGGAGGTAGACAGGCCTGCATTTGAACGGAATCCAAGTGAACTCCCAAAAACACAGTTTGTTGAGAAGGGGAGAGAGCACTCTTCTTGGTGTTCATTCTGAGGCCAAGGGCACGAATGTGGCGGAGGACGACATCCCTGTGACGGCTCACTGACTCCCTGGAGTGGGCCAGAATGAGCCAATCATCCAGGTAGTTGAGTACACGAATGCCCTGGAGCCTCAAAGGGGCCAGAGCAGCATCCATGCACTTTGAGAACGTCCTCTGTGCAAAAGCCAGGCCAAAGGGAAGAACCTTGTATTGGTAAGCCGTCCCCTCCAAAAGCGAACCGAAGGAACTTCCTGTGCCGCCGAACGACCTGAATATGAAAATAGGCATCTTTCAGGTCGACAGTGACAAACAAGTCTCCCACTCGAATGTGAGACATAATAGTCTTCAACGTCAACATCTTGAACTTCCCTTTGTAAAGGGAGAGGTTCAGACAACGCAGGTCTAGAATAGGTCGTAGAGCGCCATCCCTCTTTGGCACACAAGAAAATAGCGACTGAAAAAGCCTCGTTCCAGGTCCGATTGAGGGACATCCTCTATTGCCCCCTTGAGGAGGAGGGAGGACAGTTCCTGCTGTAGCACAGAAGCCTTTAAGGCGCTGCTTACTACTGTCAGGTGAACCCCGTCGAAGCTGGGGGGATTGCGGCCAAACTGAAGTGTGTAGCCAGACCGAACTGTGCGGAGAACCCAAGGCGATACCCCTGGTAGACGCTCCCATTCGTGAAAGAAATGCGATAGAGGAAACAGGGTGTTGTAGTCTTGAAGACATACCTGTGTTGGGGTGTCGAGAAGGTCTGGAGGGGGCGAAGGTGTCCACCAAGAAGGAAAGCCTTTGACATCCTCATTCAGGACGAGGGAGTCCACGGGGACTGATGTACCGGACTGAAAAGCGGCCGGTACGGGGCCTGTAGGCGAGAACTGAACGTGTCTCCTATCACGCGAGCCACGGGTGATGAAGGAACAGGTAGTAGAGGGAGAAAACCTGATGCGTCTCCTGACTGCCACACTGGAAGAGATTGAAGATGGTCATTTGCTGCACACCGAAACCTGCTGGGTGGATGTGACAGATTTGAGTGAGGAGAGTGTGTTAGAGGCGGGCAGAAACGTTTGAACGGTCTGACCCTGCCTCGTGAGGTTGACTCGAAAGTCAGGAGCGACTCGATGGAGCTGAGGCAGCAGGCCTGTTCGGGCCGCTTCAGATCAATCCGCCTGCGAGGTCGCCAGTGGGGCAATGGTCGGCCACAGGCTCCCCAGACCGTGGTCGGAGGGGGATGAGCCGGGGCGCTGCTCCTACTGGAGGTCTCCTTCATGGGCAAGGAGCGTTCTCTAGACAAGGAAGAAGAGAGTGTTAGAACGGTCCCTCGTCCTCCTGGGCATAAACTGCCTGAGGGCAGCTGACTGAGACTTGGCGGACTGAAACTTCTCCACTACAGAGCTGACTGCCTCTCCAAATAGTCTTGTTTGAGAAATGGGGGCGTCAAGGAGAAAAACATTCTCCTTCTCACAAATCTCTGTGAGATTAAACCATAGGTGGCACTCTACAGCTACCGAGCCTGTCATAGGTCCTACAGCACGAGCAGTGTGCTTAGTGGCTCTCAGTGCCAAGTCAGTGGCTTCACAGAGCTCTTTGACTGCCTCTGGAGTCAGGCCGCCACCCTTATCCATCTCTTTGAGGACATCCGCCTGGTAGGCTTGTAGCATGGCCATAGTGTGGAGGGCCATGCCTGCCTGACCAGCTGCATTGTAGGACTTCCCAATGAGGGTGGAAGTGGTCCTACATGGTTTGGTTGGAAGGAGGGGGCGGGATTTCCATGAAGGCGCCAAAGATGGCGAGAGGTGAGAGGCTAGCGTGTCCTCGATCACTGGAATAGCGTATAGCCCTGCTCCACAGAACCCACTAGGTTGGTGAAGTCAGTGGCTACCGCATTAGTAAGGCGGGAGGAGAAAGGCTGTTTCCAGGATCTGGAGATCTCGTGATGTAGATCGCTGAAAGACGGTAGCTTCCTCAGACAACTGAGATTCGCACGTCCACAAGCTCTGAGTAGGCCGCAGAAGGCCCCACTTCCTGGCCGCTAGGCTAAAGCAGGCCCAAAATCGAACGCTGCTGCGAAAAAAACATAATCTAGCCAGAAGGAAACGGACTCACGTGCCTCCGGGCTAGGACATAAAAACTCATGAGCGAATTCAACCAAAGAATTCACGCGCACGTGCTCAGGCAAGAGAGGGAGAGAAAAGGCAAGGCATGTTTGCTCGCTCTCCATCGCCTCGAGCTCCACATCCGAACCCCAATTGTGGAATCGCGGAGGGCCTCAGAGGCCTCTGGAGCGCGACGGGGAAAAACGGATGACTCCCTCTCAAAAACCGCGAGCCTAGATCGGAGGGTTTTGAGACTGAAGTTTTCGCAGAATTTGCATTTCGAGATGCCGTAAACCGCCTCGCGCATGTGCGAGAAACCCATACATTTAACACACTTACTGTGCGGGTCGTCGCTTGCGATGAAGCGAGAATGCGGCGGCTGACAGCGACGATACTCCATGGCACTTCACCGCAAGGAGAACAGAGTTCCACTACTGCAGTCGCCAAAGTACAAACGAAGAAATCCCAAGAGAAGATGATCGAAATCGATCGAAATCGCAACAGAAGGGTAATATGGCTAATAATTCACGCTTTGTGAAGGCAGTGAAATCTGAGGAGCAGATGACGCGTTTGCCAGTATAAGGAGGAGATGTAAGAACGTCGAAGACGGCATCCGCCCCATCAGCCAATGAATTAGCATGATTCTATAAGGGCTTCAGACAATCGGCACGCTAGGGGCATTTCCCAAAGCGTCTTAGCTTACACACCGTTGAGTGAACCTATGAAAGAGAACATTCATTATTTTCAATTCAGTTTGAAATCTAGTGGTGCGTAAATTACCCGCTTCACTTGTGATGCTAATATCATTTTCTTAAAGACACGGATATTTATTTAGTCATTAAATAATTTCAAATATTGAAATATTGCAAATATAACAAATATTGCTCTACATAAACATTTACATTACATTCTATTTATACATTTGGTAGATCCAAAGTGAAATGCAGTACTCTTTATCACTTCATCCATTCGCTGGTAATCAAACCCATAATCCTTCCGTTGCTATATCCATGTTTATTGTTAGAGCTACAGGAGTGAAATAAATGTTGAAATTGTGCTTTAAAGGTTGTAAATCATGGCCAAAGGCGGTTTTGCATGAGACCATAATGGAGTCAGCACTGAAGTCCACTGGGAATCTCTGGTTATGCAAGACTTATCATTTGGTTCTTGTTATTTCTTGTCCTCCCTCCCACGTTTTTGCTACTTGCCTTTGACTGCTTTCCGTCTTGATTCATATCAGTGACTTCCAGCAGAACTAGTCAGAGAGGGTTAATATATCTGATTCACTGTGGTGTCACATTGTAAGAACGCTGTGCCCTTTTAAGATCTTCTCCAAAAAAGACGTTATCCTGCAATTAAGAACATGTGTTTCGAAAATGCTGTTGTTACTCCAAAAGATGTTAGTATCTAATGTTATCCTGAAGGTGTTTATATTTACAAGTGACCACACAAATATTGATGTAGACATACGTTTACTGTTATTACCGCTTTAATAATATGTCTCCCTGTGATTCAAGGAGCCTGGCAGATTTCCCAATATGACTCAATAATACAACTAAATACTGCATAATATGTCATGTGACAAATACTTTTCTTTTAACCATCAGTCATGAACACTGTCACATTGTTTTCAGGAATTAGAAAAGGGGAAATTATTTTACTGGTTTATTTACTATCATATACAAAAAAACAAACAAACAAAGAAAGACTACTATATTTTTTCTTTAGAGAAAAGATAGTAGTAGTATTTAGAATAGACTAACCCTGAAATGGACTAAAGCAACACATTTTAATTTAATCACATTTTATTGTATTTTTTAAATTTTGTTCAAGTTTTAGCAATTTTGTAGTGTTTTTGTCATTTTTATTATTATTATTATTATTGTTTTCTTTTCTTTTTTAAATATGCCTATAGGTATTTATTTATTTATTTATTTATTTATTTATTCATTCATTCCCCAGTGAATGTTTACTTTATTTGAAGTAAAAAAATATTGAAATCAAGATGTGGTAAAATCCACATTTTCTGCAATACTGCATATAATTTATATAAATGCATACTGTTGTAAATATGTGTATTTCTTTATTTATACTGAGAAAAAAAATGATTTTTTGTAGCTGCACCTGGTCTTGTTTTCAACTCCTCTGTGTAAATAAATCAGTCAACTCTTGGTTATCAGTGATCAGAAAGTGACCATGTGCAGCAGCAGTTCACGTTTATCATTTTTTTTAGCTCTCATTACATCTTCTTGTTCTTTGTAGTCTGTTCAAACACACGCTTAGTTGCTTTGAGTTTTTGAGACTCCATTAGGCATCTTTTTGATGCTGGCAGGGAAAGTATTCGTTCTTTGTTAAAAAGCAATTCTTATTTGTTATTCATTCGAAAGCATTCGTTATCAGCACTCACTGATTGTGACCCAAACGAAGCAAGTACTTTGAGATTATTTCCAGGTGTGATATTGATCTGTAAAGCAGTTTGACGGTTGTGTTGTGTGTGTGACTGATGACGAAAAGGGTGGAAATAGATTGCATTTGGCCCATTAAATGCCTCACAAGTTGATGATTGATTGAGGTCGTGTAGAACAGTATGTACATGATCCTCAGCTGACCTCAGCATGCCTCCTGATTTTACAAGCCACCCTGCTTTCATTTCCATAAATGCAAATACCAAAATACCCCCATAGTGAAGTTAGGATTCCTTTGTTACTTTCAACAACCCTAATACTTCTGTCAGTCAAGCTGTGAACAAAATGATATTTGGCATCAAGGGAAAAAAAGGCATGAAACTAGTTTTGCACATGCATTTTGAATATGCATAAATAATCAACTAAATTATAAAATTGTCATTGAAATAATCGAATTAGTTTTTCAGTCCACCTCTTATGCATTATTAAGATCTTTAACTTTTAACGCATGTTTTTAGATAGTCTGACATTATAATGTTATATAATATATGAACAACTTTATATTATTAATATTATATATAGTATATAAATATTATATACTTATATAACTTATTAACTGTTTTAATAATATTGTGATTATTTAAACAACAAACATTATATAAATAAAGCTACTCTTTTTTATTATCAAGCTTATTTCTGTAATTTTATCAAACAGGATGGAATGTTTTAAAGCAGTAAACTTATTACTAATTTAATTAATTTGATTTAATTTAATTTAGTTTTAAACTTGCAGATAATATAATATTAATGAGATAAAAAGCCGCTTAAGTATGCCTAAAGCAAATACACTTTTATAACTGATTCTGTAGTTTTAAAAAAGTATATTTGAAAAAGTTTTTAGTTTTTAAATTTTTTTTTTTTTTTTTTTAACAATCTTGTGTCATGCTGTTAAGAAATACACTTATTTTTATGTTCGCTATCATCCTAAAACATAAAGTGCTTGATTATAATTTTCAAATGTTCACAATGTATTTATATTTTTAAATACATTTAAAAACATGGCATGGAGAGATATCACTTTGAACTGCATTGTATTGTTTGTCAGTACATTCAGCATTACGCTTTAACCATATTTTAAAGGTAATAGATGTAATTATGGAATTACATATCAAAAAAAGCACACTTAGGTTGAGCTTATCACGTGCAATATACATTTAATCTACAATACATTTTCTTTTCATTGCAATTAACGTAATAAAGTGACCAAAAACAGTGTCAGTTCAAACTCAAGTATACTCTTCTAAAGTGTTTTAAAAAGTAGTCTTTTTAAAAGTACATTAAAGTGTACTTTTTCACAAGGGTCCACAAACGGCATTCCAGTTCATGATGTTTATTTTGTATAGTAAGCTCTAACAGCCAAATGTATTTGCAATTCATAAGTTAATACAATGTTACAACAGTCACGGTTAATTGTTTCTGAGAAAACTAAGACTGCAGTGAAACGTGCAATATCATTTTGCAACCATTTTGTATCTACAAGCAGATGTTTCATGACCCCGTGCTGTTTAATAAATCCACATCTGCAGTGGAGAAACAAAAAATAAAAAAAATTATAGCTTATCACTCTCAGAAAAAAAGTACAAAAGTTTTCACTGTTACTGAAAAGGTACACATTTGTAGATAAAATGTACATATTAGTACCTTAAATATACATATTAGTACCTTTTTACCTTTTATATCTTTTTTTTTTTTTTTTTTTTTTTTGATGGAGTGCAGCACATCCTGTGGATGCGTCACCTGAAAGGTGCAGTAAAATGTACCTTTAGAAATTTGATGATTTTTCAAGAAATGTTGCAGCATGAAGCCAGATAGTTTTTGAGTTAGACTATCACAATCCAAAACTGTTTGTCACCTAGCATCTGACAGAAACTATTCAAGAGTGGGAATGACTGTTTTTGCACTGCTTATGACAATGAAAACAGAATGAACTGGCTTAGATAAATGCAAGCTTTCATTTCTCACCCACATGCTCTCCCACACCCGCACTCCGTCAACTCAGCGCTAGACTTGCCAGAAATAACAAAGAGCACTGAAGCTGCCCGGTATACGGTGAGTAATTTACATACGATAAACACTGACTTGGCACTAAGTCGACTACTTTTATGGATGACAAGGAAGAATGAGCGGTTGTGCAGGTGGTTGTGAACAGGTGCATTTGGGCAGTTGTGGATTCAACATCTGTCTCCCCAGCTCAAGCAGAACCCCCACAGACACTAATGCAAACAATACACAAACTTCAAGAGAAAATATTAAGCACATTCCACAGGAAGCTTACACTGCTCTTTCCTCTCTGCCTCTTATCCTCACTGATCTGAGCTGATTGCCATGGGAGGAATGATAATGGAGGAAAGAGAGAAATGAGAGACGAACCACAAACCACCTTCCTCCTCACTGTAAAGCTAGATGAATGAATTCATGAGTGTCTATTTTCTGGTCTTAGTTAACACATTACTGATAAAAAGGCTAACGAAAATAGCATTTTTGACATGTATGTGTAATTTACTCACCGCCATGTCATCAAAGTTGTTCATATCTTTCTTCAGTCGAAAATATTTAGAAGTGAAAGAAGTGCACCTATTATGGATTTTTTTAAATGACCTTTCAGGCAGTGTGTAACACAGCTCTAAGTGAATGAAAACATCCTGCAAAGTTTTCAATCTAAAAGTGCACCATGTGTAAAGTTATTAACTCTTAAAAGAAAGAGTCGACTCTGAATCATTGAAACGAGCCGTTTTTAAAACGAATCCCAAGCCATTACATCTTGATGTCAACATGAAACATTAGCATATTGCCCGCCCACTTATTGATCTTTTTGCGTTGGTCTGAATGAAAACAAAGCATGCGTCCCAATGTGCATACTATCCATCCTAAATTCTATGTGATATTAATCCTTTTCAATACTATTTAGGGCAGATAGGGTGGATAGTATGCACATTGGGACGCAGGGATAGCCACTAGAAGGCAAGATGGCAACCATTAACCAAAAAGGCGTAACGGCTAAAGCTAATGCTTGCGGTCTGGCAGTATGCGGGAAAGGAAACCAGAGGCCTTTTTTAATGGATGTCAATGGAGGAGAGGCTTCACTATGCTGAATAAACAGCTTTTTAGAGGAAACGGCTCATTATTTAATGAATCGACAGCCTATCTGCTAATCTTCAACATGTTTTACACTAAACAATACTTTTGGATTGAACTATTTCTAGAGTTTACCATGAAAAAAATGGCGTTTTATAAGAAAAGTCACTGACTTTTTGCTACAGGGATTCAGTTTAAGGCACTTCTCATTCTTTCCTATGGTATCCGTAAACGGCGATTGAGTGTCGCACAACTCTGACTGAAATTCAGTGACATCAAGGATGTAATGTGATTGGTTATTACGGCACATGTGATCCAAGTTAGCCATTACGCGTTCTCCAATAGTAAGTAATAGAGTGGGGGTCAGAAACCGGAAGAGTAATTCGCTGTGGGTTCCTTCGAGATTTTCCTAAGTGGTTTTATAATGGGGTTTTTCAATTTATGAGTAAAATAAAGCCTGTGGTAGGCTTTACATAACTTGACGATACTTTCACGTTTTGTTCTACAATGTAAACTGTACACACTCACAGCCCAAACGTTCTGATCTAGTTATTAAAAACATACATTTTCAAAAATGCACATAACTGCTTAACATTTTTAGCTTGGGGTATGGATGTGTGTAATTTAAATTAAACGTAAAAGTATCGCCAAGTTATGTTTACCACAGGCTTTATTTTACACATAAATTGAAAAACCCCATAATAAAACCCCATAGGAAATTCTTGAAGGAACTCGCGGTGAATTACTCTTCCGGGTTCTGACGTCATAGTTCCCCACTCTATACAGACACTCTCATCTCCCTATAGTAAAATAATCTCTGATGAAAATGCAAATTCGTTCTTTGCCACTAGGTGCTGCTTTTGGAGCGGTAAAAATAGCGGTTTCCCAGGTAACGCAGTACACAAAGCAGCACTGCCCTCACAAACGCTACTTTTTCAGGCATTACAGGCATGATGAAATTAAAATGAGACCAATCGGATCAATCATCGCAGATTAGTGTCGCGCAAAGGAGGGGTTTGGAAAAATTAATCTTTGAGAGAATCGTTTGGGAGTCGTTGAGCAAGTAAAATGCATATTATAAGACAATGAAAGTGTTTTTGACCTTGCATGCATGTCAACCTGTTATTGGGGACTCCCAAAACCAAAATATGAAGCTTTCATAATCATAACCCATAATAGGGGCACTCTAAGGTTTTTGAAGAAAACATTCCTGTATTTTTCTCCATATAGTTAACTTCAATGGCGGCCAGTGGGTTGAGCTTCAAAGGGCTCTACACGATCCCAGCTGAGGAATAAGGGTCTTGTCTAGCGAAACAATCAGTCATTTTTTTATTAATACTGTATTTACAAAATGCGTTCACAGACAAATTTTCTTTGTGTATTTCCCTGGCATTGAAATCAGGCACATACTGTATAAATGCCAGGAAACACGATTCCTGGCTGCATATCAATATCCATGAACCACTGGATCCTTGGTAAGTTGTAATGAACACTATATCGAGTCCAGCTACCTTTAGTTTAAACTGATTATCGTTTGTTTTACTCATGTTTACCCGATCAAATTATAAACCTGGTCAAACGATATAAGACAAACATTATGAAAAAATAAACAAAATAGATCATATTTCTCTTCCCAAAAACACTGTCAATATTTTCCAAGATTTTTTTTTTTTTCTCATATTTCAGCAACAGTACATTTTAATAAAAATAATTTAATTCTAATTTTGTTACAATGTGTTACGTGTATGTGTCATCTCAGTTTCCTGTTTGCCCTTATTTGGTTTTGTTCCAGTTCTTCTCATTAGTTCATCATTAGTTAATCATCGTTAAGTCTAATCACCTGTGTTCATCTCGTTTGCTCATTAGTTTGTATGTCTTTTATAAGCCTTTAATTTCTTGAGTTTCATTGTCCTGTCTTAATTGTAACCTTGCTGTATGCTTCCTGTATTCCCTGAGGAGACGTACCATTACATAATGTCTCATCTTCATTATTGTTGATGTAGTAGTAGTAGTAGTAGTAGTAATAATAATAATAAAACTTGAATGAACATTTTCATAATTTAATTGGCATAATTAATAATGTTGACCATTTACCATGAGCTGATCCTCATTCTTTAATTTGCTTTTGGTATTCCTTTAAAAATCTAAAGTATGAGTCCATTCCGTTCTTCTTGTTAAGATGTATTTGTCATTGTCATAACAGTGGAAATAGTGGGCTGGGCTAAGCATTGTGGGAAAGAGACAGTGAGATGTGACTCTGGAGCAAAGCCATGCCAACACTGCTGTAAAACGAGAGCATCAAATGAAAACATCATTCCTTTAGAAGGAATAAAACGGAGACAGTCAGCAGAGCTGTAAGAGAAAAGTCTGCCTTCAATTTTCTGCATGGCTGATTTCAGCATTGCGTTCAGTGTGTTCTTTCTCTTTGGGAAAAGAAACCACAAATTGTCAGACTCAAGAGTTGTCAAATGTCTGGGGAGTCATTTCCTGAGGCTATTGAAAATGGGTAACTATCAGACAACAAGCTGATAAAGATGGCTTTAAATTTTACACCGATGCTCAAGTTTTATTTCTTCATGATACACTGTAAAAAATTCAAAATTTGCCCAACTCAAAATTTTCTAGTGACTGGTAACATTTAAAATTTTCCATTGGCCCAATTTTTAAACATTGAAATTCGGCAAATTGATTTTTTTCACTTATGGCAACAGTCAGTTGACATTGGCTCAATGAGAAATAATGTGTTGAGCCAAATGGAAACACATTAAATCTACCAAAGCATGTTATTGGCCCAATTGAATATTTTAAATAGTACCAGTATACTTTTTTGGTTTTGCCTAATTTAAAAATGTCCATTGGCCAATTTATATAGCTAAAGCAACTTTACTGAATTGCTTATTCCCCATTGTCCCAAAAAAAAAAAAAAAAAAAAAAAAAAATGCATTAAACAATACTAAACACTGCCACATTTTAATACTTTTAATTAAATCTACAACACAACATTGTGCAAAATACCTTAAAATGACAAACATATTAACATTTAACACAATATAGCCATACATAAAATCATACATTAATTCTTACAAGATAAACAAAGATTAAGAATGGCATCTTATAAATTAAAACGCTGACAAACATGTGCAAAAACACCATAAAAGGTAATTTGTCCAGGGTTACTTCAACCAGCAGTTAGTGCAACGTCACCTGAGCTCATGAAACCGCATCTTAACTGTTTAAACACATGTACATTCACATAAAAAACACACACACACACACCAAATTTACATAATGGCGTGGTTATTTCACCCAGTTTAGAGTAATTTTACAAATTCTACCACTCTCACAATTTACACATATTTACTAACATTCTCACTTTAAGCTCATGAAACCACATCTTACTTCACATATTAAACATGTTTTTACAAATGTTTACAGAGATGCAAAAAACAAAAACAAAAATATAGAAAAATGAGCTCTTAAAACTGCATCCAACACTTTACAAAAGTGAAAAAAGGTAATCTTAACTCACAAAGTTTTAACTAATTAAAATATTAAACATGTAAACATTTATAAATGTAAGGTACAAAAACACACGGGGCTCATATTTGAGCTCATGAAACGGCATCTTAACAGTTTAAATATTAAACATCAAATACACTTATGCATTTTTAAGTGTCAAAACAGCATAAACTTAAGTTAACTGGGGAGGTAACGTCATCTATTCTTCAGTGTAGTTTCACTTGAATTGAACCATTCTCAGAAGCAGTACTTTTAGCTTGTAAAACTGCATCTTACACTACCAAAAAAAAATCTTGTAAGAGGTACTTTGAGCTTACTTCTCCCCTAAGGGTTTCATCACCTAGATTCCCAATAATTTGGACCTAAGAGCTTGAACTTTTTTGCTGCACTCGGTGCCAAGGTTTAAAAACACCTTCTGAATCAACTCAAAATTGTATTTTAAGTCCTTGTTGTACTCCATATTGAATGCATACACCAATCCAAAGAGTACAATGAATGCATTTACAAAGTCTCCCAAGTTGTCAAATACCACCTCCTCTTCCAGCACAACGGATACATCCTGAGTACTTGACTGGGCTCTTGAGGTGGGCTCTTCCATCTTCATTTCAGTTGTGTGGTTCTCCAATGGCTCTGTACTCTGTATAAAAACAACAACAACATAGCAATGTCAATATTAAGTCTACATATAACAAATAAATCCAGAACAATATACAACATCATCACAACCCATATTCTCAATGTTTGATAAAATATGAATAAGTTACTTTAGGATCATTTTACTTTGTTGGCTACTTTGGTTGTTTAGTTTGTTTCATATCCTGTTACAGAGACTGAAGAAAAGCAAGAAAAGCATTTTTTGCAGTGCACAGCCAACAACACCGAGTGAAAAAAACAACACGATTCCATGCATTTCCAAAGTAGAGTAAAGAATATATATTTAAAAAAAAAAATTAGCTGATTGCCCTCTGTAGTCTCCACAGAGTGTGATCTGAACCCTAAACACGTTTTGTCAATAAAAGACTTGGGAGTTATCTGCGTTTGCTATTAAACACTTACTGTGTGTGTTTATTTATATACATATATATATATACACTTTCAATTAACTTCAATTTTGTAAATTACCTGTATTCGAGTTATCGGATTTGCAAATGAACTCTTCATTTCAAAAAGACCTTTTTTTTAAAAACCTTTTACTCAGAAAATGAAATAAGTACAATTTACCCTGATCATCCAATTCAAAAAATGTACACCCCCCAGCTCTTAATGCATTGTGTTGCCTTCTTGAGCATCAGTGAATGTTTTCACCTTATATAATAGTTATGTATGAGTCCCCCAGTTGTCATCAGTGTAAAAAGACGGATCTCAAAATCATACAGTCACTGTTGAAAAGGGTTCAAATATAAAAAAGGAGCTGGAGGATTTTTCTGAAGAACAGCAGGCAGTTGAACTGCTTGGGATCAATGAGGGACTAATGAACAACTATCACAAAATATAAAACAGTCGCAAATAATCCAGGAAACAACAGATTATTAAAATTCAATATGTAAACTTTTGAACTGGGACTTTTTTCATAAATTCAGTTATTACTTTGTCTTGTGGAAAATATATAAACATCTGTTATGTGAAATAGGTTATTCGTGACAGTATTAATTAAACAATAACATGCAAATTTTCTTCATCCCTCTTATTTTGATAAAGTTATTAACATTTTGCATATTCTGCAAGGGGCATGTACATTTATAAACTTTGAGCGCCAATTTCAAAGGCTCAGCAGACCAGCAATGTGTCTATAGGCTAATCACATTTACAAGCTAATAGTATTTGACACTAATGTAGAATAAACATATATTCAATAAGAATTCGTTAATACTCACTGTTCAAGTCGTAACGTTACGTTAGTGTTCTTCACTAAATGGTGCCTCGCGTGTTCGTGCAGGCCTAGCAATGGTGGGTTCACTGAGGGGAAAAACATTTATATTTATAGCAGAAACGTATTCATTGTGTCTCATACATTTAATATCGTTATTATAAAGTGACATAAAATAATTTAGTTAAATAAATAGTAACTTTAAGTAACCGAGGGATCAGCATGGGCTAAATTGAGTTATAAACGCCAACACGTCACCAGTAAGTTAATTTAAAGATGTGAATTCACTGTTACATTATTCTGCGAAATAAACACCAGTAAAGGCGTGAATTCACACTTAATCTGCAAAAAATACAATGTAATACACGTAAAATGTACCGTGTCCTCAAGTATAAACCTGGATAATTCGGAAAACCTGGCAATTCATTTAGCGAATAATTTAACGTTAATGTAACTTACTTGTCTGAGGCGGTAATGTAATGCCCATGTTTTACGTTTTTTGTCGAAATTACTGACAGTTGCACTCTATTTAACCTAAAGAGGACTTAATAAATACAGTTCAGTACTCACCGTAACTTCATAGATGAAAATCCGTCTGGAAATGATGTTTCGTTTCGTCGCTCCTAAGCATCTCTGGCTCTCCCGCACACAGGAATTTTAATCCAGTACGATTCTCTCATGCGCATGCGCACACTCGTTTTTGCTGCAAGGCTTGTTGGGCCAAAACAGATTTTTCACTTATGCTTGATAAATTGGCTGAAAACAATTTAATATGTTCGGTAAATATATATTTTTAACTTTAACTTCAGACCTTCAGGTAAAATTAGCACAATGTATTTTTTTGTTTTGGGGTAATTTTTGGGAAGCAATTTGTTGAGCCAATGTTTATTTGTCAATTTCCCCAATTTTTGTAAATGTAAATTTTTTACAGTGTAGATGTGCTCTTCAGAAAAGGACAATACTGAGTGGGTCATCTGTGACCACAGACCTTAAAAAAACACTATTTTAAGAAATGTATGCTTTAGTTCAACAAATGGGCAGTAAAGACATTTATTAAGTTTCATCCGATTCTTCACCCCACTTAGGAAGAGAAGCTTGACAAACATGTAGGCTACATGCTGTTTAGGGGCTTATCTGATAAATATTACACCACAAATGAATAACAGTGTATTAGTCTCAAACAAAACTATTTTAATGATTTGATGTCACTAATCTGTTATATTTGACAAATCAGTGACAAAATATTTCTTTTCAGAAGTGCTGGCTGTATCAACCGGCCACCTTTATACTCTCAGAAATTACATAAAACATTCAGATTAGAAAGGTGCTTCTCAACCCTGTCCTGGAGTCACCACACCATTGTATATTTCAGATATTTGTATTTTCTCCTTTTCCTAACCAACAAATTTACAAATATCATATCTAATAAAGAACAATATATAGTAACAATTAACAGTACAGTTCAATTTGTTACATTGGTTAATTCAGCAGTTAGCATAAAATAAACAACGCTTTTACAGCATTGTTTTTTCTTGGTTGATGTTAATCTCGTCACCCAAAAATTAAAATGTAGTCCTCATTTACACACGCTGTTCCAGACATACATCCCTTTCTTTCTTCTCTGGAACATAAAAAAGGGATATTTAAAAAAAAAAAAATGTTTTCCCTGTACAATGTAAGTAAATGGGAACAGAAAATGTTTGGTGTCCAACATTCTTCATAGGAAATGAAAAAGAAAAGTATCTCATGCAGCACTGGAATGACTTCAGGTTGAGTAAATGATGACAGAATGTCCATTTTTGGGTGAATTAGCTAAAGTGATATTAACTCATTTATTATTATTATTATTATTATTTACATCTGTATGAAATTTAAGGTTAAATAGCATGCATCATCTTTTAAATAAAGTCCAGGAAAGTTATTTCACAACAGCCACTATTGCTCTGAATAATAAAGCACATCTTTTCATTTTCTGGCACCAGTGTCCATTTCATTTGGATTTGGGCCACTTGGGGCATATTGCACTAGGTTTTTACTAGCATGTCAATTTGCACAAAACTACTATTGCCTGTGCTTATGTTATCAGAGCATTAGGGGCATTTTTGAACAAACACCCAGCATGACGTGGTACAACGTTAGCTCTATGTCTTTTGATATGACTGTCAAGTTTGGCTCATTGCTTGTGGAAATCATTAGCTCTCTGATAGATAGTGTGCATATTTAGAGCTGTAGCCAGAAGACTAGAGGAAGCTGCCCACTCAGGTATTCACCCCTGACTGTGTCCACACACGGATGGGATCCAGATGTGCAGTGTGTGTGCACTGATGTTTCCTCATTGAGTTGAGTGAGATCAGTTTTGCCATCTGGAGCAGTGCAGGAGAGAAACCCACATTTACATATATCTACCCCACGATGATGCTGTCATAAGAAATCAAAGATTTAGTGATGCTATGAAACAGCCTGTGGCTGAGACTACACATTTCAGTTTGAATGCAAATTCTGATTAAAATAATACACTTGTGTCAGGACCGCAGAAAGTAACAGGTGCCACACACTACTTTGGTAACTCAAGTTCAATGCTTGAGTTAGTCTATATTAACATTTGATTTAAGGATGTGGTGCATTTTCTGCATTTTCTTTTCCTTTTTAAAAAAATTTAATAAAATAGAAAACGTATAACCTGACTCACATTTTGCCCTAGACATGATCAGACAAGAGGCGCCCCACCAACACGAACACAATTACACATGTTAACACCCTTTATTTGTAGTATGTCAGGTCAAGGGAGTGACTTTAAAGTCAACATGATATCAAAATTGACCCTATTTACTTTGTTAATGCACTTAGCTGGTCTTACTGTGATCAGTTCATTGGTATATGTTATTCCAAAGAAAAAACAATGTTTGTCTTTGTAATCTTTAATGAAAATGTGATAACTTGCTCTTCCTCTGAAACAACTTTCCTCTTCCGTTGACGTTAATATGACGGCATGGATGAGGACAGACAGATCAGGGTTTGACTAGTGTTGCACTTTTAGCACCTGCTGGTATATGCCATAACTACACTATTTATAACTGTTTTTATGTAGTTAATAAAAATGCTTGGTTTTTAAATAAAAATGCACTTAATTGTATTGAATGTGCACGTGTTGTGTACTTAAAATCTTAAAAGTATATATATATATCAATATATATATACTGCCGCTCAAAAGTTTGGGATCAGTAAGATTTTTTATGTTTTTTAAGGGAGTCTCTTCTGCTCATAAAGGTTGTATTTATTCGATCAAAAATACAGAAAAACAGTAATATTGTGATATCTTATTGCAATTTCTAATAGTGGTTTCCTATTTTAATATACTTTTAAAATATAATTTATTTCTGTGATTCTAAGCTGAATTTTCAATATCATTACTCCAGTCAGTGTCACATGATCCTTCATAAATCATTCTAATATCCTGATTTATTATGAGTGTTGAAACTGTTGTGCTGCTTCATATTGTCTTTTTTTTTGGAACCTGAATAAAAGTATTCATTTCTTTAAAACAAAAAAAATTACTGACCCCAAAATTTTGAATAGCATTGTATATTGTAACACAAAAGTTATTTTTTAAATAAATGCTGTTCTTTTTAACTTTTAGTAATCAAAGAATCCAAAAAAATAAATAAATCACAGGTCCCAAAAAAAAAAAATGAGGGAGCACAACGGTTTCGAAATTTGACATCAGCATATTATAATGATTTCTGAAGGATCATGTGACACTGAAGACTGGAGTAATGATGCTGAAAATTCAGCTTTGCATCACAGGAATTAATTATATTTTAAAAAGTATATTAAAATATAAAACTGTTATTTTAAATAGCAAAAATATTTCACAAAATAACATTTTTTTCAGTATTTTTGATCAATAGATACAGCATTAATGAGCAGAATAAACTCCCTTAAAATAAAAACATCTTACTGATCCCAAACTTTTGAGCGACAGTGTATATATTAAGTGTTAATGTTACTTAAGTGCACTTTCATTACTGTTTTAATGTGCACTTTGTAATAATTAAACGTTTTAAAGCATGTTTTAAATTGTTATATTTAATCATATAAAAATGTAAGAATTACACTTATTTTGATGTGTTGATATTATAATCAAGACTAAGTCTTGATTATAATATTAACTGTAGTGTGTTATTCAGTATTACATTTAAAGTTAATATTTGCAACTTCATCATTACAAATTTTAATAATAAATGTTAATGCTATTATAATAATACATCACATACGAGTTTCAGTAGGACTTACATAAAGTACCGTACTTACGTTTGACTTAAGTGGGTCAGAAAACACTGTTAAATTCAACTGATTGTATTTAATATAAACTATAATACATCTTCATTTAATTGCAAATAACATGTAATTAAGTGTCCTAAAACCTTTTGTATTTCACGCTTAAAATGTTCTTTTAAAGTATATTACTGCTTTTAAAAAGTATGCTATTGTGTACTTTTTCACAGGAGAAAATAAGCCAAAACAATTAAATAAATTACAAAGGACATGTATTTGAAAATAAAGAATTTTTAAGTCGTGTAAATTGCTGGCCCTTTTGATTCCATTTGTAGAAGATCCCTATACCAGAATTTTTTTCTTACTTTTCCTTTTTTCTTTTCTTTTTTGGCAAGAGAGAAAGAAAGAACAGAGAAAGAAGAATACTAATTCATCAGAGAATTTCATGCAGTGTTAAAAGATTGTCATTATGAAAGATTCAAACTATAAACAACACTGACAATGACTATTTGAAAATAACCAAAGAGGTTTTTAATTAGACAGTTCACACAACAGTGAACTGAATTCTCCACAGTGGCACCAGATCTCGACATTTCATTGTCTTTAACAAGTTTCTTTTTTGATCATTACAGTTGCATGGAGTTAATACCTTTATTAAACATTCTTCACTTCGACTACATGCCACATCTACTTTGTGGTGCTCCTTCATATCTAGGATCATCTCTACCACGGGACTCAAGCTCCATTCTAACTCTCATTTTAGTCCTCTCACGAAGATTTCCTGTCATGTGCGATAACCCGTCTTCCTATCTTCCACCCTGACCTTATGTAAAAGATGCTTCACTTCAAAGAATCAGGGAGAAGGAACTTGGTGGTTGCGGAGGTCCTGAGTACAGAACGAACATTTCTGGGACAGTCTGTGAAAAATCATCTTTGAAAACAGAAGCTTCTCTAATGAGGAATCAAGACGAACCCAAACACATTATAGCTCATCTCTCTCTTTTTGATCTATTTGTTGACACAGTTCTGAACACTATCCATGACCCCTGAGCTTGTGATTGTGAAAACAAACATTCAATATTAGAAGATTGTCTGATTACACGCCTCTCTGGAACTCTCTTTTTCTATGAGTAATAAAGCAAAATCCACTTTTGGTTATTACTTAAGCTGACATATTGATACAGGCTGATTTAATCTTAATGGGGTGAAGATGAAGTGAGTCCTTTTCCAAATCAAAATGTCCTACTTTAGCCTTTTATTTTCAGACAAGAATCTTAATTTCAATACCTTTTCATACAGATGGAAATTAAATCTTAAAGGAGGACATAATACGCATAAGCACCAGACTGGGAAAAGTGATTCCATGATTGAGCTTTAGTACAATAACTTGTGTTACAACAGCACCATCTGGCGTTTAAGTGGTGCTTCAGTGAGAAGAATTAAGATATTGAGGCATTTTATAGTTTGCAAATTCCAAATTCCTCTCAATTCCTCTCTAACTCTTTCTCTCAAGTTCAAGTTGTTTTATTGGCATGACATTTGTGTTACAGAATTGCCAAAGCATTTTAGATGTGTAAAATACAGAATGTAATTACACCACCCAAATAAAAAAGGAGACAATAAATGAGTAATAAATGAGAGAAAATAATAAATATAAATAATAATAATAATAATAAAATAAATAATACAGACAGTATTTCTTTTTTTTTTTTTTTTTTTTTTTTTTTTTACCCGGCCTGTCAGTAACACAGATAACACATGACAGTACGTATGTGTAGCTATGCTATCATCATTCACAGCCTTTTTTTTTTTTTTTTTTTTTTTTTTTTTATATATTTATTTTTTATTTTTTATTTTTTAATTAATTAAATTTTATATACCCTTTTATTTAACCATACTATGACCGACAAGACCAGGGGACAGAGAAAACAAGAGAGAGAAAGAAAAAAAAAATAAAAAGAAAAAAATAATAATAATAAAAAAAAATAATAATAATAATTATAATGATAATAATAAAAATAATAATAATAATAATAATAAAAAAAAAAAGGAATTAGAAAACAAAACAAACAAAAAAAAAAAGTTGTGGATAAAGTCAACAGAGAAGGGGGAGAGAAAGAGAAAAAAAAAGGAGAATGGGGGATAGAGAGAGAGGAAAAAAAAAAAAAAAACAGACAATTTGCTTCGATACCCGCTGACAAAAAGAGAAAACAACAGAAGACACAACAGAAGACACAACATCAGAGAAACTGCAGCAACAACCAACATCTGTATGAATCACAATAAATTCTAAATGTTAAATGTTATTGAGCAACACGCATAACTAATATTACAAAATAAGTTTTGAAGCAACAGCAGATCAGAACAATGTGTGTCTGTGAGCACCCGTTTTTACACCAATGTGAATGCTTGAGTGTACACCTGTGTGTGTGAGCGCGCTTGTGTTCATAAGGTTCCTCCATGTAAATGTTTAATAGTGTGTGTGTGGGGAACAACAGCCCCATCCCGCAAGGCATGAAGCAGGCATGGAAGAGACCCAGGCCCCAAACATCCGGAGGCCCCCCAGGGCACAGGACCCCCAGGGGAACCACCGCAGGGACAACTGCGGCCCCCACCCAGAAAAGGGCAGAGGAGAGCCCGAAGGTGGGACATCCGACAGCCACAGTATAGACACCCCAGGGTGCCGTGGCGGCAAGCCCGCAGGCTCCGCCGGCAGCCGACCACACCAGGGCAGACCGAGCCCTGGGCCCGGAGATCCAAGGGCCCCCCACCCCCCAACCGGGGCCCAGCAAGGCCAGTAGGGCCAGGCCCCGCCAAGCGACCGCCGAGAGTGGGCCAGCGCTCACCCGAGCATCCTGCCCCGGCGCGAGAAACCACCAACGCACCGGCGGCATCCTCCACCGGCAGGGCATGGTGGTGGGGTGGGGGTCGACTGAGATGATGAGTGAGGTGGAGTCTAAGGCCCGACCTGACACATAGACGTAGACGAACAAGCACACATATACACAAGCATACGTTCCCACCCTCATGCACGCAACGAATATTCTCACCCTCGCCCCACATGTAGACACACAAAAATGGACATGGTACCCACACTCACACTCCCTATATGCACTCTATACTCCTAGATCCAGGCACCACCACCCCCAGAGGGGTAATCAGCGCCCGATCCCGGAGCTGAACCCCCTTCGCTCTGGCGTGGGGACAGGAAGACCACCCCGGTCCCCGCAGCAGCAGAGAAGACCACCAGCCCAGACCCCGACCGGGCGGCCAGCTCATCCTAACAGCCCCCGGCCCCGGACAGAGAACAGAGAACAGGGGTGTGAGATAAAAGAAAAAAAAAAAGACCCCATGCTTCACCTCACCCGCTCAAATTTAGTGTTGGTGTGTGTTGTTCTAAGGTGCTTTAAAACAGGGGTGCTTTAAAACAGGGGAGGGGCACCCTCCACAAGCTTGTATCAGCTCGTCCCCTCCCTAGAGCCCTCAATGTCTATGTGCAACTTAAAATTGAGAAGTGGGCACTGGCACCAGAGGGAAGGCTGAATGAACAGACCGCCCTCCGGATGCCATTCAGTGTGCCCACCCCCAAGGCCCTATATGTATGTGTCATGTGACAGTAAGTAATGAGAATGTCTAAGCTGTAATGTGTGATTGAGATGCAGGTGGCCACGAGGAGACAGAGGAGTACCACCTCCCCCGCATCCCAGCGACACACCCGCACCTCAAAACCCTACCTATGTGTTGGTGTGATGGAGCGGGAGAAGTGAAGCCTTAGGGATGGGGAGGAAAGCATCAGAGGGGGCAAAATACCCCCCCCTTTGGAGCCAGCTCCCCCGCTGACCCCCATAGGCACCCCCATTACCCCAAATCTGCCCAGGGCGGGGGGCCCAGGCCCATCCAGACCAGGGCCCATGGCAGCCCGGGGCGGCCCACCAGACCCCACAGCAGAGGAAAAACTACCCCACCCCATCACTCATTCAACTCCCAGACTACATAAGACAATAAGACACCCAGGTTAAGCCCGTTTTCCCTGCCTCTATTGGATCCCCCCCGCGGAGGCACCGATGTATCGAAGACCCCCACACCAGGGCCGGGCCCAAGCGCATGCACCAACCCATGCTCCCGGCGGCACACCAACCAGGACCCAAGCCCCCCAGGCCCAGCCGTAACCCCAACCGGGAGGCAGAGCGCCCCCAGAACCCCAAGCCCCCCCCGGACCAACCCTGGAACAGTGCAGCCACCAGGCCGGCAACCTACGTCCGCCGGCACAGGCATCCCCAGTAGCGCCGCATGCAGCCGCCAGAAAAACAGCACCCAAGAGTCACCAATACCCCATCCAGGCCAAGATCGCAGCCCCAGCGCCGAACCCCCCAAGAAACCCACCCCCAGGGAACTCCCAGATGCCCCAAGCCCATATGGCCACCCCAACAGCAAAAACCACAGCCGGACAGAATCGGGACCCCCACTCACACTAGGTGATGGAGCTGATCAAAGGAGCCCAGAGAGATTGATCTAATGTGGCAGCAGAAGCTGTGTCAAGACTAATATAATCCCACAAATGATTTCTATATTGGTTGATATTAAGATTATTTTTATTTTTCCAGTTCATGAGGACAGTCTTCTTAGCAATGCATAGGGCAGTGAAAGCCATGTGGATTGTGTTACCTTCTGTAGTGACACCATCTAGGTCGCCCAACAAGCAGACTGAAGGAGAGGCTGGAATAGAGCATTTAAGACACTTTGATAAATCTTCACAAATCCTGTACCAGTACCTCTGAACAGGTGGACAGAACCATAGAGCGTGGATGTAATTGTCAGGTGTATTGCCTTGACAGTGTGAGCAGTTGTTAGAAGCTGTAAGACCCATCCTGAACATCCGATGACCTGTGTAGTGCACTCTATGCAGGATTTTGTATTGTATTAATTGTAAACCAGGATTTCTAATCAGTTCAAAGGTTTTTAAACATATCTGAGACCAGAAATTATGGTCCCAGTTTACTGCTAGATCTGCCTCCCATTTTGCAATAGGAAGTGATACTGATTCATCTATTTTGGAAAGTGTCCTGTATATTTTAGACATTAATTTGGGGGTTTTGAGATTAAGAAAATCTGCCACACTTGGTGGTATTTGTAATTTGATATGATTAGATTTAAATTTCCCTTTTACAATAGATTTAATTTGTTGATATTCTAAAAATCTGTTTTTGTTAATCCCATATTGTTTAACTAATTTGTCAAAGGGAATAAAGTCTGTCCCTTCTAATATATGTTCCAGGTATTTAATACCTTTATAACTCCAATCTGTGAGGTTCATCATATTATTGTTTAGCAATATGTCAGGATTGTTCCAGATGGGGGTACGTTTGCATGGGATTAGTGAAGACTCAGTCATTTTTAGAAACTCCCACCATGCTGTCAGAGAAGAGCTGATACTGATGCTTTTGAAGCATACGTGTCGTTTGATGATCAAGCTAATGAATGGCAGATCCGAAATCTCTATATTATTGCATAATGCCTGTTCTACATCTAGCCAAGGCTCATCTAAGAGGGTGTGTTTTAACCACCCTGAAATGTGTTGAAGCCTGTTGGCTAAGAAATAGTGGTGAAAGTTAGGTAGATCTAGTCCTCCTTTATCCTTGGTCTTTTGCAGCGTTTTTAAGCTAATACGCGGGGGTTTACCTTTCCAAAGGAATTTAGAGATGGAGGAGTCCAGAGATCTAAACCAGTCAGGTGATGGTTTGCTCGGGATCATTGCAAATAAATAATTAATTCTTGGCAAAACCATCATTTTTATTGAGGCGACTCTTCCCATGAGTGATATGGGTAGAGACTTCCATCTGGTTAGATCATCTTCTACCGTCTTTAAAAGTGGGATGTGGTTTAATTTAATCAAATCTGCCAGCCTAGGAGAAACATTAATACCTAAATATTTAATATTTCCAGATTGCAGTGGAGTGGAGGAATTCTGGAAGGAGCAATACAGACAGTATTTCTAATATTAATTATAATAATGACAATTATATACAATGAAGAATTTAATTCAATAAAATGTAATTGTTTGATTGATAAGTAATATGCCAATTTGGTGGTTCTATTAACACTTGATTTGGTTTGGATTTTTTTTTTTCATCCTAATTATACTTTAAATTTTTGTCAGTTTCTTTATGAATGTTAGGGTTGTGACTGCAGTCAGACTTGAGTTTCATTCATTAGTTTAAGCACAATTGTATTTAGAAGTTGAGACACTGTGGGGGATTCATTGGAAAGGAGGGCTTTATATTGAATAGATTCAGTGTCAGATTGAGTCAGGTGATGCCAGAACTGAACAGCTCTTCTTTTTTCTTTTTTTTTTTTCAATGTGTAATAAGCCCAACTCGCTGATGTAGATGTTAAACAGGATTGAGCTCAGACTGCATCCCTGCCTCACTCCACAAAGAACACAGTTCTGAGATTCCCAATTTTGACCACACATTTACTGTTTTTATACATGGCTTGTATAACATTGAATGTTTTTCCACCAATGCCAGTTTGTAATAATTTGTATAGTAAACCATCATGCCAAATAGAGCCGAAAGCTTTTTTTTCACTTGTGCTGCCTGCTTTCTTAGAGAGCATGGCAGCTTCGGCTGAGACTGGGCTTGATTTCCTCACATGGCGTCACAGAGTTAAAATAGTGTGGAGGCTTGTTGTCTGGGTGTTGGAGAGATTGTTGGTCATCAAAACATTCTCTCTGCATCCAGAATGAATAACGCGACCGTGATTTTTTTTTCAATTCGGTGGAAAGGGCGAATGAAGTGGTTAATCGCGGTATAATCAGTTATGAAACGCTTATACCTGTTCTGCCTCTTTTACTACCATCAAAAAATAAAATAATCACAATATCAAATATCCCTCCTTTTCTCAGTGATGATATACTGAAACAAACACTTTCACGTTATGGAAAGTTGATTTTGCCAATCAAAAAGATCACAGTAGGGTGTCTCCTTTATTGAAACATATTGTTTCATTTAGGAGATTCGCTTTCATAATAGTCAAAGATGATGCTGAACTTGATTTGGCACTCAATTTCCGTGTGGATGACTTTGAATATGTAGACATGACATATGTTGAATATGTTTGTAACTACTGACAGAATGAAATGTTTTGGATGTGGTAAATCGGGACACTTAATCCGTTCATGTCCTCATAAGACTAGTGCAACTGGAAGTAGTAAGGATAGTGCTGCAGCTGAGAAAAACAATACTGTAAAACCGTCTGAGGTCGTTTTGGCCGAAACACTGCTGACCGCGGATAAACCTGCTGGGCAAGGAACATCTGTTGTGGGGCCTGTGGAAGCTGGATCCACCTCAACGGAGTCTATGAATGAAGGTAGGGATACTTCAGAAACTCTTTTAGCTGAGGAAATTACTTTGTTGAGCAGTGACGTGAGGCAAGATGTGTCTGAGATAGAAACAGAGAATAAGATGTTCAAAGTACCAACAAAAATGAAAAATGTGGAAAACATCAGTAGTGCAAACTGTGATTGAAGATCAGTGATTGAAGATCAGAAAGAGTCAGAAAGTGAAAGTGAAATGTCTGATTCGAGTACAGTGATGTCACAGACTGAAGGGATAAGCAGAAGCTATGAGGTTGATGACATAAAATGTTTTCTTAATACCACAAAAATAAAAGAGGTGTGATTGTAAAGGAATATTTCCCTGATCTGAAGCAGTTTCATGATAAAGCCAAAAGCTGAATGGCTGAAGGGTGCCTTTCAAATAAGGAAGTTTACCACTTGAAAAAGATTGTGAGGAAAGTTGGCATAGATTTAAAGGAAAATGAGGACTAAGAGTACTAATTTGGGGATGCTTGTGTTTTGTTTTGGGTGTTTATTTATTTTCGTATGGCTGAGATGCGTATTGCCTCCTTGAATGTTGCTAGAGATTATAGAAAAAGAGCTGAGTTGTATGAAATTATCAAACAGAAAAAAAAATAGATGTCATTTTAATTCAAGAAACGCATAGTGATGTGAATAATGTAAATGATTGGATACAGGAATGGGAAGGTTTATCTTTTCTAGCCACAATACCACATTAAGTCAAAAATTACTGTCAAAAAGCCACCAAAACAGCTCTTATGCGTTGAGGCATGGACTCCAAAAGAGTGTCTTGTGGTATCTGGCACCAAGATATTAGCAGCAGATCCTTTAAATTCTACAAGTTGCGAAGTAGGGCCTCCATGGATCAAATCTGTTAAAATCTTCTCAGATTAAAATCTGGGAAATTTGGAGGCCAAGGCAACACCTTGTCATGTTGTCATTCCTAAACTTTTTATTTATTTATTTATTTTTATAGTGTGCTAGGTATTTTCTGTTTTTTTTCTCAGTTTTCTCTTAATTTAAGGGCAAAAAATTTAGATATAGCCAGGATATAACCTCATCAATGCACGATGAGAGAGCAGTCAAGGCCAATGGATCATTTTTCTTAAAAGGTAAATAAATTTGCGTGTCATCGACATAGAAGTGAAACAACATCCTGTGTTTTCTAAAAATGGAGCCCAGAGGTAGCATATAAATTGAAAATAAAGTAGGGGCCAAAAATAGAAGAAGAGAGAGAAGCAGTGTAAGATAAAAATTCTCCTAGCCTAACCACATATTTCCTGTCAGATAAAAATAACTGGAACCACTTTAGAACTGTGCCGGAGAGACCCACCCAAGATTTTAGTCTATTAATTAATATAGAATGGTTAATTGGGTCAAAAGCCGCTGATAAATCTAAAAGAACAAGGATCACATATTCACCCGTATCAGTGGTTAAAAGATGTCATTTAACACTCTCAGAAGGGCAGATTCAGTACTGTGGGCAGCCTTAAAACCAGACTGAATGTGCTCAAACACACTATTTAAGGCAAGTGTAAGAGTCATTTAAGTATTTGTTTATTTATATAGATGCAAAATAAGTTATTGTTTGGAAGCTGGATGCGAGCTCTCAAACAGGCCTAACTTAAACAAATGTATGTCCTCTCACTCTGATATTGCTTGTGCGCACTCAGACTGTGTGCAATCGCGATCTCTCCATGCTTTTATAGTAGAAATTATTTATCTTTGCTCTTAGATTAAACTTTGTCAAAAGTTATCATTCAGAATAGATCCACGCCTGACCGATGAAAATGCTACTGGAAATTTTATTGACTGTAAGTGAAATGCACCAGAAAGTCTTTCAATATGAAAGATGGAACTTTAATTTCTTAAAAATGTAAGTTTATGCTAGAAATGTTTCGGAATGGAATATTTGTATGATTTGTACACATAAATATTCTAGTCGGTCTAACTGCATCACTACATTGCACAGACATTACAGGTCAAAGCCATCTGATGTTCCATTTATCTAAATAAATAACATACAGTATATGGCTCTTAAATCACTGCTTATAAAAATTCAGTGTTGTCATATTTCGAATACCTCAACTGAATTGAGGTAATTTGTTTTAGAATTTTATTACTGACTGTGTAATTATCTTTTTTTGTAAATTCAGTTCAGTTTGAAATCAAATTTGAAATTAAGCTTCTTTGCTGTAAGCTTTTGCATCGAACAAAGTTACCCTATTTTAAAGACACAAATATACAGAATGAGCAAATGTTTAAGATTGATATTTTTGTAATCAATGTTTATATGTAGGCTATGTAAATAAACGCCCATATTAAAATATGTTCATCACATAAAGCTTGAAATAATGTTTGACTTGAAAAAAATTTAAAATATTAAAATATCTATATGGCATTATACAGTATGTAGTAGTTTTGCCAATGGTACTGAAAATTACTGAAGTCATGAAGTCATCATGAAATCAAAAATGACCCTACTTACTTTTTTAGTGCACATGACTAGTCTTGTGGTGAATAATTAAACAGTGCAAGTCAATACACCAGGGAAAAAAAGAGTCTGCCGTCGTAATATTTAATAAAAAAAACTGCTTCCACTCTGGAATGGCGTTCTTGCTCCGATGATGTCAGTTTAAAGGCTTGGGGAGAATCCTCTTGTCATGACGTAAGGACTACTGTTTCCGGGTCCATGTCTCTACTAGCTTCATTTGAGAATGCTATCTCAACAGCCATTTATGAGCACTATTTAATTAATGTTAGATTTGCTGTGCACACTACAGTCTCCGTGCTCACACTGTCTCGACACTAATATTTTAGCTGAATCATTGTCTGGCCATCTGGGTTTTCAGTATGGAGATAAAGGTTAGGGTTATAATATTTCAGTATTACATGACATCGTGGGTGTATATTAGCAGTTTGTTGTTTTCTTGGGGCATCTGACAGAGCGTTAGGACCCAGAAGCGAAGATATGAATTAATATTTTTTGGTCATTCATTAAATATTGCTGCTAAAAAGTAACTAGTAACTAGTACTCTGAGTAGTTTTTGAGACGAGTAATTTGTACTTTTACTTAAGTAACGTTCCCTATCGATACTTCACTCATACTGTGTCGCTAGACGCTATGGGGGAAAACACCTTTTTCTCAGAGGACTGAAGACTTTTTCAATCACGCAGTGTGACTGCACGGCCATTGTTTCGTGCAGTGATATAAAAATGAACCAATGGCAAAGCCCACCAGAGCCCGCCAGAAGGGGCGAGGCCATCTGGCTATATAAGCAGGCGCTTCGCCATAGGAAATCAGATCAATTCTCCTTCAGCGACGACTTCTTCTCTTCGCTGATCTCAGGAATCCAGACGCTCGCCGTTGACACGCCTCTCTGCGGATTGAAGCTGCCTTTTCTACTGGAAAAGGTGGAATGTTCACACTGCGTGAACATGAGTCTCGCCACTCTGCACGCTTGGATCGCTTTCTTTTTAGAGAGTGAACACGCCATCCCATTTTCTTCCTCCCAGGGACATTTGAGGAAAAAACAGCGGGGCAAAGGGACTAAGCGCTCAGCGGCGAGCGAGCTCACACCGGCTCAGATCCCGCTTGCCTCGCCTCCACAAAGCAGAGAGGATTCTCCCGTCCTCTTCGAGCACGCGGACCAACGCCTCGGCTGGTGCGAGTGATGTGGTCTCGTTCGGTGCTGTCGAGGACGAGCTATTAGACAACAGCATGTCTCTAATAGCATCAGATGTGGAGGAGATGTCGGGCTCTACTGTAGATCCCGCCCCTTCATCGTCTGCCGAGCCCAGTGACTCGAAGCCAGGGATGGATGCCGAACTGTTCTGCATCCTCTCTAAGGCAGTCGACGAGCTGGGCTTGGATTGGTCTGTGCCGGAGGAGCCCACTCGTAGTCGTCTGGATGAATGGTTCCTGCCGGGGCACCGCACGGCCTCTCGTCAGCGAGCCTCTCCCTTTTTCCCGGAGGTCCATGACGAACTCACGAAGTTGTGGCGCGCTCCCTACTCAGCTCTCCTCCGCCCTAATTCTTCCGCTGCTCTCTCCTCAGTGGACGGCGCCGAAGAGAAGGGCTACGAGAAGATGCCCCCCCTCGATGAGGCAGTGGCTGCGCATCTTTGTCCGCCCTCCGCTATTGGATGGAAAGCGAAAGGTCGCTCACCCCTCCAAGCCCTGCAGGACGACTTCTGCCCTCGCTGGACGAGCGTACTCCTCCGCCGGGCAGGCCGCCTCAGCGCTTCACTTCATGACTGTGCTCCAGGTCTTTCAGGCCAAACTCCTCCAGACCATGGATGAGTCCGGACCTGAAGCCGCTGCTTTAAAGGAGCTACATAGTGCTACTGACCTGGCTCTGAGGGCCACCAAGGCCAGAGCACTCCCGCTATGCCAAGCGCTACCCGTTTCCTTGGACCCTGCACCCTCGGCATCGTCCTGATCCACTGGAAAGGAAGACGAGGGGGCAAAGTCTCGCAAACACTGGACCAACCCCAAAACGCCCTCTGTTGTGCCTTCAAGCACCCTGTTCGGTTCTGGGTGCCAATGGCAGTTTGTTTGTCACAAAATCTGTTGTGAATCACGGGCCCTTTCAAAAAGTGCCCTCACACACAGCCGCTGTTATAGCGAGAAAAATAAAAAACAAACATTTTCAAAAAGAGAGCAAATTTCCTCTTCCAGTTACCAAGTGTGTCGAGTCCCCGCAAGGCAACTCACCACCCGAACTAATCCAACCCCTTGCCACATGGGCCAAGGCCTGGCGAATTTGCTGGCAAAAGGAGCTATAGAGATAGTTCCTCCAGCTCAGAGCGAGTCAGGCTTCTACAGTCATTATTTCCTCGTCACCAAGAAGGATGGCGGCCTCCAGCCCATCCTCGATCTCAGACGTCTGAACCATGCCCTCATGAAACGGCCGTTCAGAATGACTACACTGAAGCAGATCCTCTCACGAATTTGCCCAGAGGACTGGTTCTTTTCACTGGATCTGAAAGACGCTTACATTCACATCGAGATAGCCCCCCGTCACAGACGATTCTTGAGATTTGTCTTTGAGGGAGTGGCTTATCAATACACGGTCCTGCCCTTTGGGCTGGCGCTGGCTCCCCGCACTTTTACAAAGTGCATAGAGGCGGCCCTCTCCGCTGTGAGACAGATGGGAGTCCGTGTCCTGAAATACCGGAGCGCGGTCAGGGCATTGAGAACTTACATCGAGCGTTCCGTGCCCTATAGGCAATCTTAACAACTCTTTGTCTGCTTTGGCGGTCGCACCAAAGTGTCTCCGGTCACAAAGCAGAGGGTATCTCGGTGGTTAGTTGACGGTATTGCACTAGCATACTCCTCCCTGGGCCTCCAGAGCCCCATTGGAGTGAGAACCCATTCCACTAGATGCGTGGCCTCTTCCTGGTCATGGTCTAGTGGTGTGTCCATGGCAGACATTTGTGCGGCGGCCGGCTGGGCCTTGTCATCCACTTTTGCCAGGTTCTATAACTTGGATGTTCCAGCCTTACAGGCCCAGGTTCTATCTGCTTAAGTGGCACAAGCCTGTTTAAGCGGCCTATTTTCAGGCATTGCCTGATTCTCCAAGAACGCTCTTGGCCCTATTGCTAGTGCTGAGGCTGTACTTATGACCGTTGGAACAATGATCTAGGCTGGGCTGACCTCTAGGAGTTCAGTCCTCTTGCCCTCTGCAGGATTCTCATAATTGGTCCCTCTGAGCCTTACTGCTCAAGGCCAGTTTATATCGGTTGGTCCTCTTCATGGCATGGCGGGATTGTATTTGTTCCCCAGTACTCGTTCCCGTATCTCAGGGAATCGAGGTTACGTTAGTAACCGAGTATGTTTTGACACCAGTACTTTTACTTGTAATTGAGTATTATTTCAGCAATGTAGCATTACTTGTAGTTAAATACAAATTTTCAGAACTCTTTCCACCACTGGAAATCACAAATTGGATGGACTGCTATCATAGCAAGAAAAGACTGAAGATGGAAAAACACAATCTTTTCCAAAACCTTGTAAATAAATGGTAAAAAAGATATAGGGCGATATTTTTTTAAAACCAACAGGTCGAGTGAAGGCTTCTTGAGAAGAGGTGTGACAGAAGCCACTTTCAAATAAGCAGGAACCACAGCAGTTGAAAGACACTTATTTAAAAAGCACACTAGGCACCTGTCCAACCGAATCAAGAATTTGTTTTAAAAATCTAGGATGTATAACATCATATGAAGAAGAGGATGGTTTCAACTTGGCAATAGTGTCTTTGAGCGACTGAAAAGAAACCGGTTCAAAAACATCCCAAGATGCAGACAACGGCGGGGGGAGAGGCAGCTCAATAGGGAATTATAAGATACCAGTCCTGGTTTAACGACTTGATCCTTAAAAAACCTTGAAAAGCTTTCACAAAGTGGCAACAGACATAGTATTGACCGAGGAATTAACAACAGTATTGATAACAGAAAACAAGACTTTGGGTCTGGACTGATTAGGTAAAATTAAATGAGAAAAACAGATTGCCTTTGCCGATTTGGCGGCTCTCTGATAAGCCAATAAACTGTCTTTGAACAACTGTAATGAGATGTGTAAATTGTCCTTTTTCCACTTACACTCAGCCTTTCTACATGTTTGCCTTTACAGTTGAGTTTCAGCAATGCCACAATTCAGATTTAGGTTTGTGCTTAAGAGGCTTTAAACGAGCAGTCACATTCATTACATCAAGCCAAGCACTATTAAACAGATTGAGATGTTCATCCGCATCCAAGTCTGATAACGGAGAGTCCAGGAGTAATTGAGAATAGGACTTAGTAAAACAATGACTAAAATTTACACTAAACTGAGGAGACTAAACCTGAGACAGAGATGACGCTTTTGTAGAAACATGAGAAAGACTAGGAAGACATGTTAAATAAAATACGCTTGTGATCAGAGACCATAAAATCAGAAACCGTAATATCAGTAATATCAACCATAAGAACAATGTCCAGAGTATCACTGTGGATATGGGTGGAGCCTTTAACCCACTGTATCAGGTTAAAAGCGGTAATTATATTAAGAAATTCCCTCAATAGAGGGTTTGACTGACAGCAAACATGAATGTTAAAATCACCCACCAATAAAAAGAGATCAAATTTAGTAACAATGTTACCAATGAAGCTTCGAAGCTGATATAGATATCCACAGGGACAAAGCGACATTGCGCACGGTGAGAGTTTTTCAAAACAGTCACTAACCCACCCCCTCGTCCATTTTGGGGAGGGGAGTTAAAAAATGCACAGTCAACCGGAACCAATTCAGATAAAGGGGTAAGATCGCAATCCTTAATCCATGATTCAGTTATAAACATGAAATCCAAATTTTGCAAAGAAAAGAAGTCATTCACCAGAAAAGTCTTGTTCACCTCTGAGCAAGCGTTGATTAAAACCATATTGGGTTGAGGGACAGCGCCAGGGGAGAGTGGCACTCTGCACAGCGGACGCAGCACACCAGGAGCTGCGCCAGTTCTCTGGAGATAGCGGCCGATCCGAGAAAGGCCAACCCGGGGGACAGAGGATGGGAACAGGGGAAGAACAGGTCGAAGCCACTGGTGAGCCTGATCCAGGAGACGCCAGACCATTGAGCCGCCATAAAGCGTTCGAAATACGGCAGGCGGGCTTTCAGCTTGATCATAAGTCCTCCCCGATTCAGCTTGATCGTAAGTCCTACCCGCGTTTCCTCCTGCGTTCCTCCGTAGATTGTTAAGAGGCTAATGGCAAATGCACTCCGGAATGTCCATTGTAAAACTCCCATGCTGTTTGTTAACCCTCCACATCCGACTTTTGAAAGTTAAAAAATGTTGACCGAATGTCCAAAAGAGACTGGCGATCATAAACCACAAGGGCGCCACAGTTTGAGTACCGAACAAACAGCCAGACTATCAGACAAGAGAGCAATAGACAGCATGCCGACACTGGCGCCATCTTACCTTCATGTGAAGCAGGTTTCCCCTCTGGGAAAACCCCTTGGTCCTGACCCACCACTGCAGGGGTCTCATGTACAGCTGGCCAAAAAGGTATCCCGTTGGATGCAGCTGCCATCAGACCCAACAGTCTCTGAAACTGTTTGACAGTGAGTGACTAGCCTTCCCAAACTCCCCTTATGGCTGTGAGAATCACTTCGATACCAGCAGGAGATAGCTGTACCTGCATCGTAGTTGTATCTCACACCACGCCCAGATAAGTGGTTCTCTGTAGTGGAGAAAGCACACCTTTCTTGGCATTTATATATATAGATATAGGCGAGCACGACATCTCGATGCCGAATCGCTTGCTGCGGAGACTGAGCTAGGGTCATCCAGTCGTTGATGTGATGCAGTATGCGAATGCCCTGGAGTCACAGCGGAGCCAGAGCAGCATCCACACACTTGGTGAAAGTGCAGGGTAAGAGTGACAGGCCGAAGGGAAGAACCCAAAACTAGTATGCTTCACCCCTGAAAGATAACTTCAGGAACATCCTGTGTTGAAGAAGGATGTATATGTGGAAGTACACGTCCTTGAAATCTATCGTGACAAACCAGTCCTCGGACCTGATTTCAGTTACGATCTGTTTGATAGTGAGCATCTTTAACCGAAAGCGTTTGATAGCACGGTCCAATAGAAGCAGATGTTTAATCGGACGCAACCACCCATCCTTCTTCAGAACGATGACGTAACGGCTGTAGAACCCGGACTGTCTGTCAAGAGGAGGGACCACCTCGATGGCCTCCTTCCTCAAGAGAATGCCTACTTCCTGTTCCATTACCAGAGCCTGCTCGGGGCCCGCTAACATGGCAATTACTCCGTTGAAACAAGGCGGTCGAGAACCTCTTTCTACAGTCTGCAGGGCACATTGTGAGACATTTGGCAGAAGTTCCACACTGCCAGAAAGTCTACTAAGGGAACCAGCCTCTCAAGACTGGCCTCTGGTGTGGCTAGAGGAGTCACTTCGGTGCCCTGGCCGGCAGGGAACTACCGACCTGACCGCTATAGTGCCTTCCCCTGAGGGGACGAGCATTCCCATGTCGCCCGAGTGTCGCCCGACCCTTGCTCCTCCTGCGGGGGGGTGCGGGTTGAAACACTCCGCTTTGACTCTGGTAGAATGAGGAGCTTAATGGCTTTGGCTGCTCCCGCTCAGCAGCCCCGACGTCGTCTCAATCTCCTCTGTATCCAGAGGATGAGGGAGAAGATAGGGTGAGAACCATATCCAAACCTCTAATAAATAATAAATAAATATATGCAATTTAAAGAATCGTGAAAAATAGCTTACAAACATATTAATCTGTTTACAAGCAATTGAAGGAAAGAGAGAGAAAGGAAGCCTCCATCTACAGAGTTTCCCCCGTGCAGACTTGTGATGCACTTGTTGCCTCGGCAACGCTAGATCCAAGCCATGCGATTCTAATTGCATTGACTTTCTTCCCTCGAGAAGAAAGCCAGCGGTGGCGGAGTTACACATTTCATATAGTGTACACCTCGGGAATATGAATGAACACAGCCAGCCCCCTCATACACAAAGGACTGTGGTGGCAAGGACCGAGATAAGGACAAGTCCATCCCGGATCCCTCCTCTAAATCTACTTGTGATCCCCATGACAACAATCTACGCTGGTTGGTCTCATCGAACATGGCCAGGCGAGAGTGGAGCGAGAGAAGCTTGCGGTTGTGCCAGTCAGCCCCCTCGAGAGCTGATCGTGCATGCTCCACTCCCAGACAAACAACACAAAGATCGTGTGAATCCCCCATGGCCAGATAGTGTGGACAGGGGGAAACACAGTGTCTAAAGTGTCATTCGCTCACCATAGACTTTTGTTTACACTTTGACATTGTTTCTCGCTTTCTATAAAGAGTTTTTTTGAGTTGACTGACTGTGCTTATGCAGACTCACTTTGTACTAATTCTTTGCATGATGATGGGGCCTCCGTATGATGATGCAGAAGGGCACTTCAAGAAGCAGTTGTTTGGTCCCCTACACCCTTCAACACTTCGAAGCTCTCACTCCGGACGGTGTACCCTTTGAAGGGAATAGGGCATAGGGATGAGCCCTGCTGAATGGAATGCAGGGACTGTCTCCATGCTATGTAAACATGCTGTGTACACATACCTATCACTACAAGAACAATTATGGCTGTATTATTTCAAAAATTGTCCCCTTCAAAAATTGCTCTTGAGAAATTTTATGTTTATTGTCCACCCCTGCTGATAGATCAAATTTATGCCCATGCATGTGTTGGATGTTTTTTTAGCACAGATTTTGTTTTACTTTTTGGAACTGTATGGTCATTGATTTGAGCTTATGCACCTCTGATTTTGAGTGAAAAAAAAGAAAGCATTATTTGTGGATCATTTTGGCAATGTTTACTCAAAAACGGAGGTATATACTGTAAGCTCACATCAATGAGGCCTACGTTCAGTCAGTTCTAAAAAAGGAATACACAACCCGTGCTAATGGAAAGAAAACACACTGATGAAAGGATTAAATCCAATATAGAATAACAAGAAATTTATAAGCATTTTTTGTACTCAGTAATTTTTAGTTGGGGGGGGGGGGGGCGTCTTCTTTTATGTGTGTGTGTGTGTGTGTGTGTGTGTGTGTGTGTAGTGTGAAGTTGATATAACGGAAACATTAACCAATATTTTCAAGAAAAAGACAATTTGGGTCCACAACATGTGTGGAACACATCATGAGGTTTAATTATCATAATTCATGATAACAGTTTTTTTTGTTTTTTTTACAGTTCATGCTATGTAGATACATTACCATATTTTATGTGAGAACATCTACATTAATTGGGAAGTTGAAAATGTCAATTAATCAGACTGTTTCAACCTGACAAGTTACTTAAACTGAAGTCATGTTCGTGGGTTACATCAAGTACACAATGGTCTCTGAAATAACACTTGCAGATTACCAATTGTTTTCCCCAATGTACATTTTAGTGTGCCACCCAACAATGTTTACTGCTACTCTGATCACACCATTAAAAAATTCCTGGAAGTGTCACTGCTACAATTTTACATTTTGATGATAGATTTTGTAGATTTTGCATGAAGTAACACTGCTTGAATGTTTCACTTTATAGTCCATGTGAATGCTGAAATACAAAACAGAACTTAAAAAGTGTGTGGGGGGGGGGGGGGGGGGGGTACAGCTTGAACATGTGTGAATGTGTAAGTCAAATTGAGCTTCTTAGCATTGACAAGAGCCATTAAATAACAATTTTGCTAATCAGAAGGGTCAATGGATCTCTTGCTAAAGCCACACGTCAGTGAAGTCTTCATGTACTTTTTAAACTTTTGATCTCTCATGCCATATATAAGTGGGCTTAGCAGACGTGGTAAAATGCTGGTGAGAATGAAGGTGCTAAAGTAGATTTCAGACTTGTAGTAAGGAAAGAGAGAAGTTAAGGCCCCATCCAGGACAGCTGTGAGCAGGGACAGTGTACAGAGCAGTAACTGGACCCCATGCAGTAAAATGGTTCTCCTGGCCTTCTGTGTTTGAGCTGGTTCTGAAGCAGCAGCTTTAGCAGAGAATAGCACTTTGAAGTAAGTGTAAAAGAGCAGCACCCACACTAAGCACATGTAGCCGATGTTAAAGACTGCATGACTTATTATATTGTATTTAAAATCAAACACATTTTGGTGGTAGCACATCCGGCTAGTGGTAAAAAAGGAAAGTGGACGAAGAGCCAAGACCACAAGCAGATCCACCACACCAGGCACAGCTCCCACCAGCCAGATGATGCCGATCATGATTTTGGTGTTTCGGACGGTGCATATTTGTGCATGATGTAGAGGGTAGCAGACGGCCACGAAGCGCTCAATAGCCATGCCGGCCAGGTTTAGTGGTGTGTTCTTGTAGACATTGCTTCCAATGAAGATAAAAATGCAGCAGACAGCAACATTCATGTTTGGCAGTAAGTAAACAAACACAAACAAAATCACACTGACAGACAGTGTAATGATGTCATTGATGATCAGCTGCATGTAGAGGATATAGCGGGGCTCCTGAGCGAAGACAGGATTCTTGAAGAAAGTATAAACCAGCAAGCTGTTGATACAATTGATAATGATACCAAATAAGACCACAATGAAGATTTTGAATAAGGTTTCCTCATAAAATTCTTGTCGGTCGATTAACTCTGAAATGTTCATTTCACAATATGTTTTTAACCAAAATTCCTGTTAATTAAAAGTCATTTAGCTTATAATTAGGATAACAATTCAAAGCAAAATGGAGGTCTTGAATGCTGCAGTAGATCCACAAAGACTTTTCAGAGCTCCTTACAGTTAAAATCTGTGCATCAAAGATATCAAACTCTGATCCCTCTTTTTGTATCTTCATCTGTTCTTTATTTTATTGCTATTGTCTTGGTGACATTATTTAGGGCTTGCCATATTCTCATGAGCCTTATTTTAATGTCGCTACTGAGTCCCCAAAGTCAGAAAAACAAGGAGATTGAAGCAAACAACACTCAAGCTAAAAATAAATTGACCTTTGTCATCCAGAAACTGCTTTTACACTCTGGGCAAATGAGGCTGGGCATTGCATGCACCAGGAGAAACCCAGGGCCTTCCACTAAACCTACCTCACTGTATGACCATAACACTTCCTCCACTGACCTGCCTTCTTCCCATAGTGCATCTGCTGCCATCTCTTCCCCTGGTAAATGACGCACCCACCTGGCCATCCACCTGATCTAAAACAAATGTGATTCATCAGACCAGGTCATGTGCTCATTGTAGGTGCTTGTGGTGGTGGACAGAAGTCATCATGGGCAATCTGCGATGCACTGTGTTCTGACACCTTTCTATTATGGAAAGAATTATGTTTTTAACAATTTGAGCTACAGTAGCTCTTCTGTGTGATCTGACTAGATGGCCTGGCCTTTAAGTAAAACCACAATGAGGTTTTTGAAAACGGCTTCCCCCAAAAACTCTTTGCGTCTGTTTAATTCTTAGCTGTTCATTTCACAATCAAAATGATATTAATAATAATAATAATAATATCCTGTTAATTAAATATCATATAGCAATAATAATAATTTAATGTTATTTGAGCTATAATTAAGAAAACAGTTCAAAGCAAAATGGAGGCAGATTGCAGTGGATGATCAAGGTGACATCAAGTAATCCACAAGACTGAGTTGTCACTGTTAAGATCCGCACAAAGACATGTTTCTCTGGAATTTCTCTCTATAATTTCTATAGATGCACTTAAATATGATCTTAAATTGTTGTTAAATATGCAATTTGGGGGTTGCCGTATTCTCATGTGCTTTACTGTAATGTCACTGTTGAGTCACTCAAGTCAGAAACACAAGGTTCAAGCAAACTGCACTCAAAAATGTCTGTTTATGCCAAGTCAAGTCTTTTTTTGAAAGTTTGGATTTTGGATTTCACCTTTTTTAAATAAAACTGCACTTGAGTTCATCAATACGCTCACCTTCAGTGGAGCATTGGTCACAGTCATGATGATTTGAGAAGGCTAAATTTATCAAACATATGATCAATGGCTATGATCAACTCACTGTCTGCCGCTGGCGGCTTGGTCGTTACTTAAAAAAAAAAGCCAAAAAGCAAATTATGCTCCTTTCGAACTGGTTTTCTTTAAAATGCAAATCTTGTGTAATAAGGCTATCTGTAATCAGAAGCACATTTAAAACTGGAGTATTATGTAATTTCATTCACATGTATTTCATAAACACATAATCATTTCTGGATTACAATCTGCTATCAAAATGATACATTTAATTATTTTAGCTGCTGTGAGAAAAGGCTATAAACGATCCGCTACCTGCAGGATCCTCACATGTGATAGCCTAGTAACTGGGACAACTTCTTTATGTTTACAGATGTGATGTAATGACGCTGTGCCGTGCTCGAATTTCCCGTGAAAACCTACCCATACTACTCAAATTAGAAAACATTATTATAAGCTAACTGTTGTGAATCGGGCTAAAGTAAGGCGGTAGTTTTGAACACTGGCTGGTTATGTACTTGCTCAAATATTGATCATTTTTAACCAAAAAAAGTTATGGACTGCAGCTTTAATAGTAGAAACAGTAGCAGGCCTATAAGCTGTTTTGGGAGAAGGGGGAAAAAAGACAGGCTCGGGCGAGAATTCTAATAAGCTGTGGATAGAAGAAGACTGCAGTGCATAGAAAACATGCTTATTGAGGAGAACCAATGAAATATTAATAACTAATTACTGTATATTGTAGATAATGTATACTTTTTTTTCTGTGAACAAGAAATAGTGCCCAATTATTTTTTTAAACTATGATAAGCTGTAGCTTGCCTGTTTGCTAAATCATTTTGTGAGTCAAATATCTTGACCAAGTTTAGTGTTTTCTTCTTCCCAATATAACTTGTTCCTCATATTTTAAAGGTTTAATTAAACTTGTAGGATCATTAAAAGCAAATACTGTTATGTTCCTTCCGGGCATCACTTTTGGCCACTACTGTTTATTCATCTGATTGTGTGATATATATATATAATCTTTTAGTTTTAGCTATTTATTTGTTTATGTACACATAAATATGGCTATGTATGTAAAACTCAATAAATTGCAATTTATTAAATGATTAATTGTTCCATATTTGTCTAATTAGAGTTCATAAATTATACTTACTCAAATCAAGATAAAACAAATATTTTTAAGGATTGGAACTGAATGTTTGTGTGAAGTCAGTTTGCCTGCTCAGAGACCCCAGTGCAAGACTTCAAATGAATGTTCATATTCCACCAGGTTATGATGACATTTCATAAGTTCCTTTGGGCAGTGTGTGACAAACTCATCTCTAGTAATTAACATTAACAATGTCCTCATGGAACCAGCTCCCCTTAGAGCTCTTACTGAAGGTCAAAGCTGTTTATTAAACCTAATGAATATCCCTGGGATTCGCACATTCTGAGGGGGAAACATTAAAGTACATCTGATTAAAGATAGCTCAAAATATTCCCAAACAACAATACATCACCATAAACACAGATGTGACAAAGAGAAGACATGAAGGTTTACACAATTCCCTTGTTTTAAATCATATATTTTATTGTTATTACACAATAAATTGCAAGCTTTGAGTAGGTTGTAGTGTAGGGAAATTGCAGTGGATTTAGATGGTTTGTAAAGGGCTTCTCAATGCCTTCATAACTTTATACGAAGACCAGAACTTTTAGATTTTTAATCTAACTTTAAGTTATTGTATTTTCATAAGGTGATCCTAATTAACTAGCTTCTTAAATTTTGATCACAATGAAATTAACTTTCAGGCAATATATATATACTGTATATTGTTCCACTATCATAAATCTTGGCTGCAATTACAAAACAAAACCCCAAAGTTTCCCAAACAACATCATTATTTGTACCATGCATTTACAAGAATATTATAGATGAAATTAAAATGCTCTTATGAACCCAGTAGTCAAGTATACTGACTTCATGCAACTAATCATTACATTTTTACTGCATGCTCATCACACCTGTATTTAACATTCCTATGGAAGCTTGTTTAATAAAAAATAATAAAAAAATGTAATTGCAACGTATTTCTTTTTTTATATTCACAATTAAGACGTGTTTCCTTAGAATTGTAAGTTTATATTTTACAAGTGAGGGTTTATATCTTGCAGCTCTGACCTTTTCTCAGAATTGCCAAAACAACAAAAATTACAATTACATTGTTATATTCTGTGCTAGATTCATAGATAACATAGATTCCTGTTGTTAATGATTCAGTAAATTGAAATTCACATTGACTTTAAAATATCAAAATTCTCAGGCTTGTTCACATACAAAGACATCAAATGTTTTTATGAAGTCATAATTATTATCCTAATATATTTTTTGGCTGATTTGCTTATTACAACCCCCACAACCATTTCACTGTTAAATAGACAAAACAAATAACAAAACTTTCCTAAATTTCCAAGATGTTCTCTCTCTCTCTCTCTCTCTCTCTCTCTCCCTCCCTCCCTCCCTCCCTCCCTCCCTCTCTCTCTCTCTCTCTCTCCCTCCCTCCCTCTCTCCCTCCCCCTCTCCCTCCCCCCCTCTCTCTCTCTCTCTCTCTCTCTCTCTATGCTCGACAGTAGGTGTCTGTGTTGCTGTCAGGCCTACAGGTCGATGTTGGTTGCCAGGCGCAGACAGAGTACAGCTTCACTCGGTATGTCTTGGGCTCTGATTTCATTGGCATCCAGACGCAGTACACGCAGATTAGAGTAACTGTTTGTATCCACAACTCTGCAGAAACTGCTCACTGAAAATTCTAAAAAATGTAGGGAAAACAGTAAATTATTGTCTTATCCAGGCACAGATTAGAGGCACAAATAGACTATGTACATTAGAATAACTGTGCCTAATCCTACAAAAAAGGTAAAAAAAATTGCAACTGTACATCAGTGGGAACGCATTTCATTTTATTTTTAATTGTATTTATTTATGTATGTATGTATGTATTTTGGTGATATTGTGATATTTTTCAAACCCTTAAACTAGGGACATATTTGGAGAGTTTTGCAGAGTTTTACTAATCCAAGTATTTTGTAATTACATGCAGGTATTTTTATATTTTTAAAATATAAACACAATATAAAAATACATATGTACACAAAATGTGCATTGTATCAAATTATTAATTTAAATGTTAGTACATGGTAAAAACACTTAATATTAACCCTAACCCTAACCTTTGACACACTCACTAAGTTTTTAATTTTTAAACTTATTTTTCCATATTTTTATGATTGATTTTTATAATTACAGAGATAGCTCATAGCAAAATAAATAAATAATGTCATCACTTACTCACCTGTTTCTTTCTTCTGTTGATTGAACACAACAAAGATAGTAGAAGAACATATTTTAAAGACTGTTGGTAACCAAACTATTTTGCTGGTAGCCATGGAAAAATACTATGGAAGTCAATGGATACCAGCAACTGTTTGGTTACCAACATTCTTTAAAATATCTTCTTTTATGTTCAGCAGAAGAAAGAAATTCCTCATGCTGGCTGAAGTTTCATGAAGTAGTTTTCTTTTTTTATATTCCTCGTGCAAAAGGAACTCTATGTTATAATACAATATTTGTTTTTGAGTGCAATGTATAATTCTAATAAATGGCTGGTTTGAAGTATTAGAACAGGCATATTCTTTAGGAGAAGATTTGCATATAAGCCACTGACATGACTTGTGGGCTTATTTGCTGTAACATCTTCAGGTGTTTTTTGCTTCTTTTTTTCCTGTACCTTTGATCTTGTTGGCCTGGAGATACAGATTCTCCAGACTGGTGCTGATAGGGGGAATCCTCTCCAACTTGTTGAAGGACAAATCGAGCTCCACGAGTGTGCTGACATTGAAAGCGTTGTCTGGAATTCCCCCATTGGTGAGCTGGTTGTGGGACAGCCGTACGAAGCGCAGCTCTGGCCGCTGGCTCAGAAAATCAGCAGGAACGCTGGATATGCGGTTGTACTCGAGGTAGAGCTGGCTCAGCTTTGGTGGCAGGCTTTCTGGAATCTTCTTCAGTCGGTTTCCTTGTAAGTCTAACAGGGTCAATGAATGCAGACCCTCAAGTGCATTGCCGAGGTCTTCAATGGCGTTCACTTGGAGGTGCAGAGCTGTCAGGTTGCTCATTCCACGGAAAGATTTGTCTGGGATCTTCGAGATATTGTTATTATTCATATGTAGATCTTGTAGGGAACGTGGTAAACCCTGTGGAACCTGACTCAGGTTGTTGTTGTGTAAAAAGAGGCGCTCAAGGTTTGGTAGTTTGGCGAAGACTTTGTCACCAATCTTGTCAGAGCTCAGTTTATTTGTGTGTAGGCTGATCCAAGCTAAATTTGGAGCATTATCAAAGACTCCATTTGTGATTGTCGTGATCTGGTTATTTTGCAGGTACACATACTTGATATGAGATGGGACAAACGGGACGTGCTGCAGCTTGCGGCTGTTGCAGTACATCGCACTGGGGTAGGAAGGAGGGCAGTCGCACTCCAAAGGACAGTCCAGCACAGGAGGCTCATCCTCTGCTCTTAGAGAGGCATGGAGGTTATTGTGACTGCGGCCATAACCGTGACTGTAGGCTCGGTTGCGCAGATAGCTTAGCCAAGTCAAAGAGTTGGTCGGTTGTGTCATGGAAAAATCAACAAGCTTTGCCAACATCAGCAGTAACATCCAGCCTTTCATTGTGACTATGAGTTTCCTGTCAGGACACAAATACATAGGCAAATATCATTTTTGAGACAACTAATAAATTCCTTAATTACTAATAAATTCATTAATTTTAGACAACTAATAAATTCTTAATTTTTGATTACAAATATTTAAATTATCAAATTAAATTAAATTATTATTATTATTATTATTATGTTTAATTTTTTTTATAAATAAATGAGTAACTTTTATCTGAATATTATCCATAACAATATAATACAAATGTAATGTTTCAGTATAAATTTTTAAATTGTTATTAAATTGTCAAACAATTTTGTTATTCTATTCTTAACTAGTAATGTTAATAATAAATTATTCAGAATAAATTCATATTTGTCATTTGTCTTTAAATATTATTAAATTATTCAATAACACTATAATAAATTAGTCATAATAAATTCAAAAATAAAAATAAAAAATTGTAAATTGAACTAGTCATTTTAATAATAAATTATCCAGAATAAATTCATATTTGTCAATACAAATTATTTAAATTATTATTAAATTATTCAATAACACTATTCTTATTCTGTTTTACGTTTAAATTATAATTGAATCAGTAATTTGTATTTTTCATAAATTTGCAAGTTTTCGGTACAAATTCTTTAAATTATATAAAAATACCAAATAATATTATTATTGTTTTACTTTTTAATTAAAACAGTGATATATACATATCGTTTCATTACAAATTCTTTAAATTATTACCAAATTATCAAATAATATTCAGATGTTTAGTCATAATAAATTCAAAATTGTTTATTACAAATTATTTAAACTATTATAAAAAGATGATGGTGATGCTCATCATTATATTATTGGATTTTGTTTTATTATATTTTTTCATTACAAATTCTTGAAATTATTATACGATTATGATGATGATTATTATTATTTGTTATTAGTATTATTATTGTTGTTATTATTATTGGATTTTTAAATAATTGAATTAGTAATTTTTCATTAGAAATGATTTATCATAAATTAATTATTTTTTACTACAAATTCTTTAAATCGTTATCAAATTATTCAATAACATTGTCATTCTGATTTTTACTCATGATAATTGCATTATTATTAATAAATGTATTAATATTATTATTATTATTATTGGTGGTGGTTGTGGTAATAATAATAAGGATCTTGATCTCCAGCATGATTTACTAATGAACTAATTAGTATCTTGTGCTTCAGTAGAAGAAAGAACAATACCTGCCTGTATGCTAATGTTACACATTTACTTTTTTGATTAGTGACCTTGAAATTTATTTTTAAATTTAATGTTATATTATTTATTTATTCTACATTTGTCACATGCACATAAATATAATAGATACATATAATAACAAGTACGTGTGTAAAAAATCCCAGATTTCCAAAGTGGTTTCAGACCCCACCGTATAGACCATATTTCTTTGTGTTTTATATGAGCAGCTTCTAAGAACATTATGTTCCACAAGCATTAAGGCACAGACATGCAAACTGTAGATCTTATATCCTCCTGACAGTTGTTTCCATATATACTATCATTACAAGAAATCATCATCATTATTTACATGTGGTATGTTTTATATCTCTCAAAGCAAAGTTGTGGTTAAAACAGACTTCATGAAATTTCTCTCAGGTCTGGGCAAGTATGCTACATGTAATGTACAGTAGGTTTTTTTCCATTGTAAGAAAACACAGAAAGTTTTAGGGAAGAGAAGTGAGTTTTGCCGGAGGGAAGCTTCAGTGCCGTTTACCGTGATGAAGATTGATAAATCCAGCTCTCAGTGCTGGTGACAGTATCATATCTTGGGGCGATATTGAAAATAGTACACTCATATACAGTAATACATCTGCTTACATTCTTGTTTGAACATGTATTGGATGTCATTTTCATGGATTAAATGTGTTTATTAATGTGTCTATTTCCCTACATGGTTAGATAAATGATTTATGTATTCTTCAAAACCCATGAATAATATCAAAACAGTTCAATTCAGATCAAATAACTTCAAAATAATTCATTAATTTCTGTATCACATTATATAACTTTTAATGTAATAAGATAAATGATAAATAAGTTTTTTTTTTTATGCGTATGTTGAAAATTAAGTGTCAGGTTTTTGGCTGAAGACATACTGTAAATGTATTTAAAAATGCTAATAATGATGTAACATTATTCACTTTAATGTTTAAGTAACAACATATCAAAGCAGATTTCCGAAAGTTTAGAGACAGAATAAAGAATAAAGAATTATAAAAAATAATTTATCATTGTAATTATTGGAGTATATTTTGCAATAAAATAATTATTCAGTAAAAAAACTACTAAATAAACTGCATGGACAAAAATGCACTCCTCTTCTTCAGTAAACAAAAAAATAAAAATGTAAATACATACCTGTTGTAGACTTTGTGCTCTGTTTTTTGTCTTTTTGCCCCTTTTATGTGTGGAAAAAAACAATTTACTGAAACAAGATGGAGAGAGAATAAAAAATGCATGCTGAATTCAAACATCTCGATAAAATCATTATCCTAGTACATCATGAATGTTTGGATCACACTCATATTCTTATAATTATGAAATACATTTATACACATGCGAAAAAAAATAAAAAAACTGTACCTTATATAATGTTCCCCGTACAGCCGTTTTTACAGTGTTTATACAATAAATCACACTCCAATAAATGGATAGTTGTACAGCCCTGAGCCCTCAGTGTAAAGCCAGTATACAGTGAAGCTTTGTCTACTGCCTCACTAACATGTTATGCTGTGTTTTGTGCCTTGAGGGTTTGTGAATATGAGTGCCATGTGTGAGAAGGCAAAACATCTGCATTTTAACAGCCTTACTTCATAGAGTCTGTCAGGACGGGACCAATGCCTTATCATTATCCCTACACAGGATGAGCCTTTGTGTGTGTGTGCGTGCTTTTCTGGGGCATTGAAACAGTTGAGATTTACCGTTTTCCGTTGCCCACTGAAGCTAAGCAGGGTTGAGCCTGGTCAGTGGATCGAAGATCTCCTGGGAAAACTAGGTTGCTCACCCTGTGGTCTGTGTGGGTCCTAACACCCCAGTATAGTGATGGGGACACTATACTATAAAGAGCACCTTCCTTCGGATGAGACGTTAAACTGAGGTCCTGACTCTCTGTGGACATTAAAAATCCCAGGATGTCCTTCGAAAAACAGTAGGGGTGTTACCAGATTTGCCCATTGGCCTCTGACCATCATGGCCTTCTAATCATCCCCATACACTGATTGGCTTCATCACTCTGTCTCCTCTCCACCAGTAAGCTGGTGTGTGGTGGGCCTTCTGGTGCACTATGGCTGCCGTGGCATCATCCAGGTGGATGCTGCACACTGGTGGTGGACGAGGAGATTCCCCCTTGTGTGTAAAGCGCTTTGAGTGCCTTGAAAAGCACTATATAAATGTAACAAATTATTATTTATTTTCGAATCCATTCATCCGATCTCCAGGTCTGGCTGTAGCACTTTTAGCGTAGCTTAGCATAGATCATTGAATCTGATTAGACCATTAGCATCTTGCTTAAAAATGACCAAAGAGTTTCGATATTTTTCCTATTTAAAACTTGACTCTTCTGTAGTTACATCGTGTACTAAGACTGACGAAAAATGTTGAAAAAGTTGTAAAAGAACTATGCTGCCGTACCATGGGTGCAGCAGGCACAATGATATTACGCAGCGCCGGAAAATAGTCCCCAACTAGGGACTATTTTCAGGTGCTGCGTATCATTGCGCCTGCTGCACCCATGGTACGGCAGCATAGTTCCTTGATTATTACGCCGGAATAAGAGTATAGTTAGCCATATCGGCCTAGAAAATCACAACTTTTCATCTTAGTACACGATGTAATTACAGAAGAGTCAAGTTTTAAATAGGAAAATTATCTTAACTCTTTGGTCATTTTTGAGTGAGATGCTAACGGTCTAATGAGATTCAATGAGCTATGCTAAGTTACGCTAAAAGTGCTACCGCCAGACCCGGAGATCAGCTGAATGGATTTGAAAACTCAACTGTTTAACTCTTGGAGAGCTGGAAAATGAGCCAATTTTCAAAAATAGTGGTGTTCCTTTAAGCTCAACAAATAGCTTGTGTAGTGAAAACATGATGGATTTTAGTGAAAACAGTAAAACTGGACGTGTCAGAGTAGTCCAGAGTAACCAGCTGGCTAGCAATAGCACAAGCTACGTTAAACATGACATAATTGTATAGAGAAGCAAAACAGGCAAGCCATAAATATCAAAAAGTTCAAAATTAAGAACCTTTGTTTGCATTTTAAATGTTTTTAATGAATGGAGGGTGTTGTTTTTATGTGCATTTCAAGTATATTACAAAATGCCCAGAATACTTGGAAATAGTTATATAGCCATATTTATTTGTTTATTATAAAAGGCCATGCTGCATTTAATGATATCATGATGCCATAACAAACATATTGTGGAAAACACTCATATGAAGTTAATTACTCATTTGTCACAAGGGAATGTTTAACCAGCAGTCATTTCTTCAGCTTAATGCAGATTAATTCATACTATATTTAATTAATGCATGTTTATATAACATTGTGATGTAATGTTTTGCCTGCTGTTTTTTAGTTATTGATTTGTTAGCTTTATAATAGGATGCATAACACACTCCACCTGCAGTATTATACACAGCAAACATTACAAAACAAACATTAATACTTGGTTTTTAAAAAAGGTGAATAATGAAATGGATACTATTTTCCAACAACATTCAACAAAATGATTAAAAGTACACTTGCTACAGATACAGTTTCGAAGTAAATGTGATACACCTCATACATCCTTACAGATGTTGACAAAAATATTTATGCTATAACTGTTGGTAGTCTTTAAAAACAGAAATGAAGACAAATGCCGTGGCATGAAAGGCCCCATTTTTTCCCTTAATCTCCAATTGTTAAGTGATCTGATTTTTTGTGATCAAGAGCTATGCACATTTCCACATGCATTTATTTTTCACAGCCCTGGTGCTTCTTCCATTGCAGTAGCCATTTTATTTCTTCTTTTTAGAAGAAGAGGATTGGATGCATCCTTGATCGGTTTGATCTTTATTTGTTCGTAGTCCACTCTTATTGTCGCTAAAGCATTATTCATCTCTTCCTGTGTAATTAAAAAGCATTTATGTTTGATACCGATGGTCATAGACACTATTGTTCAAAAGTTTGGGGTCGGTAAGATTTTTTCAGTTAAATATTAATACAATTTAAAATATGTATGTTCAAATATAATTTATTCCTGTGATGCAAAGATGAATTTTCAGCATCATTACTCCAGTCTTCAGTGTCCTTCAGAAATCATTCTAATATGCTGATTTGCTGCTCAAGAAATATGATGAAAACTATTGTGATTATTTATTTTTGTGGGAACAATGATATATGTTTTAGGATTCAACAGAGAAGTTTTTTTGTGGAAATCGAAATACTTTTTCTTTTTTTTATTTTCTTTTTTTTTTACTTACCCCAAACTTTTGAACGGTGCTGTATGATTAAATATTTGATTTATGCATATCTGAATACACGATACAGAGAACAGACCTTGACTTTATCCCAGACGTGACTCTCTTCCTTAAGAACTCGACTTGTGTGTAGATGTGTTGGAGGGACATTCGTTGACTTCTGCATACATCCCGAGAGAGAAACATGCTTAGAATTACATAGTCTTACTGAACATTAAATATGGAAATAAATATATAAGAGCAAAATGTAATTATGTGTATCATTGTTCCCTAATTTTACATAATTTATACTTGAATGCATATGCATGCAAAATGAATTCTCAAAAACAATTGCCATACTTAAATATGCTCCACAAGACCTTTGCTTATTTATTCAAAGATCACATTTTAAAATGCTCACATTGATCCAAGAATGGTTCATGAACTGTGAGATGGTCATTCTCTCTGTAGGATCTGTTTTCAGCAGCTGGCAAATGAGCTGCTTTGCTGTAAAGTGAAGAAAAAAGTCTTACCACATAATGTACGTAATGATATTTGGACAAAATGTGGCATTAGACGTGTTATATATTATAAAATGACCTTCCTCCGACACCTGTGACCATTCAGGGTTTGGAAATTCATACTGGCCATTCCGAATGCGTTTTTTCATTCCTGGTGAGAGCGGTAAACCGTGGTTTGAGTAAAATGGTGGATATCCACACAACCTAAGTGGATAAGTGTTGGTTGTGAATGGAAGTGCAATAAAATATGAAGCACTGATGTGATATTCCATAGCCATCAGATTGTTTTCACTCACAGGATGTACATGATGACTCCTAATGACCACATGTCACATGACTTATCATATTTCTCTGGACCAAACACCTCTGGGGCTGAAAAAGAAGGATTCGCTTTAGCTTCACTTTATTATGATAGCAAATGGAACTCAAAACTGAATTGTCTGCTTACCCACATAATAAGGTGTATAGCACGGGGTGGTCAAGCAGTTGTTGGATGTGGTCTCTTTGGCAAATCCAAAGTCTGTAAGCTTGATCAGGGCATCCGGTTGCTTTGAAGAGTACAGTAAATTCTCTGGCTGCAAATCAAGAGAAGATTGAAAATTAAATATAAGAAATGCATGGAAATAGCTTTATGACGTGTGTTATAAAAGTATGTCTTATATGTCGTTAACTATACTGGTAAATTTCACAAATAGTTACAAAGAAATGGCAAGTAAGACGTTGAATTAAATGTGAAAGTTGTAAAAGCAACTAGAACCTAATAGAAACTATTTTTTATGATCTTCTTTGACGTTTTCACACTAGGACTCAACAAGTAATGGTCTGCAATACTTATTGACTTCTAAATTAACTCTACATGTTGAGTTTTCCTCTTGGCTTCCAGCAGTGAGCGAGTATAAGATTACAGAATGACTGTTCTTCTATAAAAGTGCTGTAAAATGTATTCTCAGTTAGATCATTTACAAGTTTTAATGCAGTTATTAAATTGCCATGTTCAAAGTCAAAGAAACCTAATTGGCTACATTATAAAATGGAAACCACTGCAGGATCCAACAGTTACATAATAGGCCAATGGCCTCAGGAAAACAAGCTAATTTACAAAGTTACTGTATGGCTGTAATAAGTTGCGCCTTAATTATACTTCAACTTAGTGACCCTCAACCAGAGTTTAAACACCATCTCTAACCATTCAGCATAGTTTGTGTGTGTCTTTTTGTCTTTCTGTCACTTATCAAAAAGAACTTTGAGCAGGTTATGTTAAAAGTTCCCTATCATAAAATCATTTGGATAAACCTGATATAAAAACAGTAATATTGTCAAGCATTATTACAATTAAAAATAAATATTTACTATTTTAATATTAATACTTATTTTTAATAATAATATTAAAGATGTGTTTACAGTCACCTTAGCTCAGTTTATTGCATTCTTGCTGTATAAAATTAATAAAACAATCTTGCTGCCCCCAAACGTTTGAACATAGTGCTGATGCTTAATAATGGCTATATAGTAGCTCACCTTGAGGTCTCTGTGAGCAATGTTAAAACCATGCAGAAACTCCACAGCTTCTCCTATATTTCTCATTATTTCCGAGGCTTCTGCTCATCGTGTGGAAGGAAAAAACAAAAATAGAGAATTAGTAACTGTGATGTGTTCACTGTTTTCTCATGTTTGTGCGTATGTGTGTGTGTGTTTGTGACAAATGAGGAGATAAATTTGTATAATGACACAGGTATGACAGAGGTATTACAAGGTGAAGGTGACTTTTCAGGACATTGACCCATGTCCCCACTTTTCAAAACGCTTATAAATCATACAGAGTGAGGTTTTTTTTGGGAAAGTAGAAATGCACAGTCTCCTGTGAGGGCTAAGTTTAGGTGTAGGGCAATAGCACATACAGTTTGTACAGTATAAAAACCATTACACCTATGGGATGTAACGTGTGTGTGTGTGTGTGTGTGTGTGTGTGTGTGTGTGTGTGTTGTGAGGATCTGTACCTCTTTCTGTGAAAGCTTGATCACCATGTTCTTTAATGTGGCGAAAGAGTTCTCCCCCCTCCATACTGTTTAAGTAACAGATGTTTTGAGTCATTAATCTCATGCTTTTTTTGTCATAGACTTGTATTGGAAATGGATAAACACAATATATTTATAAAAATTAAAATGATAAAAATAGAAAACAATGTCCCAGTCATAAAAATAATCTGGTTTATTATAAATGGTATATTGGTTATTCTTTAATTGTGTTAACAAGTCTTACCACTCCATGATGAGAAGCAAACACTTTTTGCCTTGGTAGTAATTCTCAAAGACATCTTCGATTCCGACGATACAGGGGCAGATCGATGCCCTGCAGTGAAGCTCCACTTCCCGTCGAGCCTTAGGGGTGTCCCGCAACATCTGAAAGTGAGTGTCCAAGAGCATCAGACTTCAAATGAAAGCCTTATACACAGACAGTATCAATTAATAATATCATTGGTAAGCAATACCATTGTTTTTTTCAAATGTATTTTTAAATATGTGACCCTGGACCACAAAACCAGTCTTAAGTCACTGGGGTATATTTGTAGCAATAGCAAAAAAAAATAATAATTGTATGGGTCATAATTATCGATTTTTCTTTTTTGCCAAAAATCATTAGGATACTAAGTAAAGATCATGTTCCATGAAGATATTTTGTAAATTCCCTACTGTAAATATAATTTTTGATTAGTAATGTGCATTGCTAAAAACTTAATTTGTACAACTTTAAAGGCAATTTTCTCAATATTTAGATTTTTTTTGCACCCTCAGATTCCAGATTTTCAAATAGTTGTATCTCGGCCAAATAATGTCCGATCCTAATATGAATGGAAAGCTTATTTATTCAGCTTCCGTATGATGTATAAATCTCAATTTCGGAAAATTGAGCCTTATGACTGGTTTTGTTGTCCAGGGTCACGTATATTTCAAAATTTACCAAAGAAAATAAAAAATAAAAAATAAATATATATATATATATATATATATATTCATTAAAATATATATTTTTAAAACATTTAAAAAAATATTTTACCCTCCATATATTGAAAAAAACATTCACATTTGAAGAAAAATAACCAAGGAACATACTTTACAATGAATGAATGAATGAATATCTCTAGCCTATTCCATCCAAAATTTACCCTAAATGTATACACGTTTGTTGGAAATTAATTTTCTTGCCCCTAAAGTACATTCTAAAATATACTGTAAAATGTACTTTTTTTTTTTACTTGGTTTGTGTCATGTGGAATAGTTTCAAAGGCATTAAATAGGCAGATAATGAACGACAGAGAGTGCCAAGAAGGATATCCGAGTAAAACATTTTAAGATAATTGAGGCTATATATATATGGTTTCTCAAATTACCACACTGGCAGAGCTCCTGGAGAATGTCTAGGCAGTTTTTTGAGGAATTTACAAAGTCTATAGCTTAAGTGCTTAATGGATCCCATAAGTTCCTGCCAGAACTCATCAGACGTTAATAGCTCCAGTAACCCTATTATAATGGAAAAGGTTTTGAGGCACCTCAGTTCCTTGACTACAAGAATCGGGTGAAGTTTTTACAGCATGAAAATGTCCATTTATTTCCAGGAATACCTGACTGGTCCTACTTACCAAAGCTTTTTATTGATATGAAAATCTGGACTCAAACTGGACTATGTACAGTAGTATAAATATTGAATGTCAGAGAGAAATTAATTTAACCATCATACCATAAGACTTTATCATACACAAACATCATTAATAATAATTTTACATTTATTTTATTTGCTTTAAAAATTAGAAAATTAGTTTGGTAATGAAGCCTGCAAATAAGCATAGTTTCTCAAAAAGTATTTTAAAAGGATTAATAAAAATCAGTACCTTTAAGGCATAGTTTTTGCCACTTTTCTTCTGGAATATTTCCCAGACCTTGCCGTTGATGCCTATCCCGAGCACTTGTCCTGCAAGCTTATACTCATCAGTTATTACTTTCTTCTTTATCTTCAGTGTGGATTTCAGTGTCGGCTCTGGAGGCACAATGCTAATCTGATGCTGACTCTCTTGCTGCTCACTGGAAAGCACTGAATCATTTTGATTTTCTGTATCATCTAACATAGTGGTAGACCGTGTTCATCTCTGTCCGAGCAGAAGTGAAGACTTCTTTAGACCAGCTTAAAGGATTTTAAAAGGATCAATTAACAGGGCAGGTTTGAATATCTTTACCTGCACAAAAGGAGTCTTCACACAGACACAACACCTCTGATCTTTACTACACACGGAGATTCAAAGCAGCCAGAAATGCAGTTGATTTTAGACTATATGCACTTTGACTCATTTGCTGATAAAGTCTTCATATTTAGGTACTTAGTCAGTCAGTCAGTTTTGATAGTGGTCAGTCACTATTGATTTTCATTGCAAAACAGTGTCTCTGAAGAGTTAAGAAAGACATGATAATGACTAGCTAAATAATGACACGGTGTTCATTTTTGGAAAACAATTTCAATTCATTGTATGATTTTACAAAATTTTTTTTTTCGTTCACTACCAATAAATGAGTTTAATTACCGAATAATATTACTGACTGGTCTGGCGGTCACTTTAACAGACACCGGTATTTTCCAGTCGGACATGTTTCAGCGGCGCACCCGCATGCTGCTCAGAGCACAGCAGATGATTGAAGTACTCTAATAAAATATCTTTTACAAAATGACAGATTAGAGATCTGCGCTTAGGTGATTTATAGCGGCTTCTTGCAAATACCTCATCGGAACACTGAGATGTTTGCAAAAGCGTTTCGTGTGAAATCTAACACTGTTATCAAAGGATCTGACAGGTATTCAACCAGTTAGATTTTTATACTTGCAAAGTGAGTCTGATTGAGCTTTGAGTAAATCAACTGTCGAGAGTAGACAGCTCTGCTTCGTGCACATCGTTATTTCAGCAAACTAACAAATAACGTCAGACTTATCATTGAATTATATGTGCCTCACGTGGTGTTTATTATATTACAAGATACGGTGTGCGTTTGACTCATTCATGATCATCTACTGTATCTTCACATAAAGTGCCTTACAAAAGAACTGGCATGTTTCTGTGTGATTTTAAATCGTTTTATAGGGTCTTGATGAAATGACATTTCCCCTTTTAAAATATCTGTTAATACTTAGGAATATTAAGGGTTTCTAAACTCAAGATAAATGTTTAGTTGTTAAAAGAGACAAGATCCTTTCAAATAAAGACGCATGGTTTTCAGATATCAGTTGGTGTTTTTTTATTATTATTATTATTTTGATGCCTTGTCATTGTGGTCCTTTCTGTCTATACAGGAGAAAGCTGAGAGCAGACATCTCTGCTGCTTTCCCTTCTCTGTCAGCTGAGGGTCTAAATGAGCTGATCCCAAATAAAGAAGAGCTGAATATTGTGAAGATTTATGCACATAAGGGAGATGGAGTCGCTCTGTACGTCCTCCATAAAAATCCCATATTCTTTCAGCTGGACAAACAGCTGTTTCCAACAGGTAAGTCTGCAGGTAACCCTCAGTGGAAAATGTTTATTTAAATAATAAATTTGTGTCTGTTGTTCTCAGTGTATACACTATGGCGATATCCCACCATGTTACCGGCATTCGTCACGTGGCCGCCGGTCCTGCAGAAGTTAACTGGTGGAGCAGGTCAGCACTTGTTTGTTAGTATTCATCTGTGTGTCTCAGAAAACACATCTGAGTGATTTCTCTCCTGCAGATCTCATGTTGCCGGGTGTGGTGGTACCTGCTGATGGTCTTCCGGAGGTAAATCAAGGAGACTGCTGTGCCGTCACTCTTGTGATGAACAGGTAACGCTGCTCACCGCATTTCACTCTTACAGATCATTCATATTAGACTTGATACCACAGCAGGACAAAGATTGCAAATTTTGTTGTAACTTCAAAGACTTGGCAGTTTTTAGTGATGTCTCTTAACACTTTGAATTGTGTTGATCTGTGAATTTTATGTAATTTCCTAAACCTATTTCATCCTCCTCTTGTCATTATTATTTTTTACCTCTCTTTCTAAGATTGTATAAACAAAAGTGACAAAAATGTGAAATTTAAACAGGCCAAAAATTAAATGTAACCTTATAAAGCATACTGTGTCATATTTGATATGCATATTTCTAAAGCCTCTTAATGATCACACAATCTACTACATGCCTTCTGTTATCTGATTGATAGTTTATACTTTTTTAGCAAATATAAGACCTTTTAGAATAATTATAAAAATGTCTCTTTTCAGGTTGTGACTTTTTGTTATGAAATCTTACTGCGATTTACTCAAGAATAACTTTTTTTAAATGCTAATAATTAGTCAAAGCTTAACACTTACTCTTTTTTTTTTTTTTAATCATATGAGCCATAGGCCTGATATATTAGATACAATATCAAACAAAAACATATGCTTGGTTGTTGTTTTTGTATATTATCTAAAGGGTCAATAAACAGTTCCATTTCCAAAAGTTGGATTTTTCTGACTATGATTTCATGTGTCAGACTATACAGGCTTAAAAAATTCCTATGGTTCCAATAAACATTTATAGATTTTTGATTTCTTCCCCTTTTTTATTAATTAAGGAGCATGTTTATTCAAATAGATTATGGCTTTATTAGACTAAAACAAACAAACAATGACAATGTTTACTTGCACACCCATATGCTGAAACCTGCCAAAACAGCTTTTTGTAAATAATTGTATAAGTGACCTCAAAACATTATTATCCATGTGTCCAACTCTTAAGTAATCCTTAAGTATTGCATAACATGACATGACCATGCACATTGTCAGCTTAAGCTCAATTATGTTACACACAAATGTGCTATTTTTTGTAATTGGCAATATAGCTTTTGTAGTTAAAAGTACTCTTCATTATTATAAATGCTTATAAATAAAGTTCTCGTATGGGTAACATGCATAAAAAGTATTGGTTAATTGAAGGGCACCAGTGGCTGTTGGCACAGCAGCTGTGTCGAGCGCTGAGATGAGGAACAGTGGAATGAAGGGGAAAGGAGTGAATATTGTACACGCATACATGGACCAGCTGTGGTGAGCTTTACATTGCAGCATTATTCCGTCTTCACGGTCATTTAAACTTCATTCCCACCACATTATACATCACATTGCATTCACTTTCTACAGACATCTTCCTTAAATTCTCCTCAGGGCGTTTGGTGATAAGTCACATCCTCCAGTTATGCCGGTCACAAACTCTCCAGCACAGGTGGAGGGAGAGGAATGCGAGGAGGAAGAGCAGGAGGTGAAGGACAGCTCTGATCCAGCTCCAGTGGAAACATCTTGTCAGAGCATGCAGGAGCTGAGGCTGGATGAACATGAGCTGTTGAAGGAGGAAGAACCACTTGAGGATAAAGAGGGAGAAAACACTGACGGAGAAGACGGAGACTCTAGATCTCCACAGGGTGAAATGTCTTTGACTTCCTGTCACATGTCCTTTTTGTAGCTGTTTGCTGTATGTTGACTTTTATGTCTCTCTCATTACAGAGCAGATGGATGAGTTACTACTTCAATGTTTCCTCCATGCACTTAAGACTAAAGTCAAAAAGTCAGATCTGCCACTACTGACCAGCACCTTCCAGCGCAACCACATGGTGTCCTGCTGGTAATATCTCCTCGATAATTACCTTTAAACTTCGTTTAACCTTTTTTGGGAATACTATGATAAATTTATCATCATGACAGTAAGGACATTTATAATCTTTATTATGTAACAAAACATTTTTCCCCACAGTCCTAAAGGAAAGTACCTAGATATCAAGAAAACCAGTTATAAAAAGGTACTAACTGTTCACAGATTGTGAGATTTTAGTCCATGTCAGTGTAGCCTTTCCATCTCTGTTTTAGTTGGTCACTATGTTTCTTTCTTCCATTCCAGCTTTCTAAGTTTCTGCAGTGCATGCAGAAAGATCACAGGCTGATTCAGGTGAAGGAGCTGAGTAAAGGTGTGGAGAGCATTGTGGAAGTTGACTGGAGAAACCCTGAGTACGCAGTCACACAATTTCACTATTGACATCTCATTCATAACGTTTTAATAGAATTTAAATGGTCAGAACACATAATAAAAGAAATATCTTTAGGTTTTTTTTATGCACTACTTTTTCAGGTTATGTTCTTTCAGCATACCAGAGGACTTTGAGTCGGAGAAAGAGTCTGAGGAGGGGGGTGGAGCTTCTGAGGGCCCATACCAGCCCCCTGAAATCACACCACTATATGGGGTCACTGCACGCCTGGAGCCTCTCTTTCAGGACGCACACAAAAAGTTAATGAGTGGAAACCTTTTGTTGCATTTTTAGGTGTATTATTAACTGGGTGGAAACATGCTCTGGCTTTGGGGAAGTCGTGGCCTAATGGTTAGAGAGTCAGACTCGTAATCCAAAGGTTGCGGGTCCGAGTCTCGGGCCAGCAGGAATTGTAGGTGGGGGGAGTGAATGTCCAGCGCTCTCTCCACCCTCAATACCACGACTGAGGTGCCCTTGAGCAAGGCACCGAACCCCCAACTGCTCCCCGGGCACGTGTGTTCACGGTGTGTGTGTGTTCACTGCTGTGTGTGTGCATGTTGGATGGGTTAAATGCAGAGCACGAATTCCGAGTATGGGTCACCATACTTGGCTGTATGTCACTTCACTTATTGAGAGTGCTTTGAGCATGTGACTTTGTGTTTCAGAAAGGGGACGCCTCTAAAGGCCATTGAAGTGAGGAATATCATCACAGAATATGTGAAGAAAAATGAACTCGTCCATGAAACCAATAAAAAGTGAGTTTATAATTACATTAGTCCACTTTTTATTTACACTTTCATTCTTTCTATGTTTTATGTTCTTATGCTCACCAATGCTGCATTTGTATCAAAAATCCAGGAAAAGTGTGTTACGTGTGATTACAATTTAACACAACAGTTTTCTATTTGAATATATTTTTAAATGTAATTTATTCCTGTGAGTTAAAGCTGAATTTTCAGCATCATTTCTCCAGTCTTCAGTGTCACATGATCCTTCAGAATTCATTTTAATATGCTGATATGCTGCTCAAAAAACATTTATCAATGTTACAAACAGTAATTCATTTATTCTGTATTCTTTGATGAATAGAAAGTTCAAAAGAAGAGCATTTATTTAAAATATTAACTTTTGTAACATTATAAATGTCTGCCATGTTTGATCAATTTATTGCATCCTTGCTTAGTAAAACTCTTAATTCCTTTCTTACAGACCCCAAACTTTGAACAGTAGTGTATGTTATGTCTGTATGGATCTATGCATGGTTTCACATGGATTTAACCGATCTCCTCTCTTCTCTTGTTCATCAGTTATGTTAACATTGACCCCACACTTTGTGACTGTTTGCTGGAGAAGTCTGAATACCAGGAAGTAGAGAAGCTGAAATGGGATGACCTCTTTAGCAGGTAACTCTACACCGGCCTGTTCTTCTTTTTTGTTTAATTTCTGTTAGAATCACATAATTGTCTTATTTCAAACCAATTTCTTAAACAGGAACAGTATTAACCCTGTGGAAATAATGTCTGTTTCCGGACTGTATATAATTGGCAGCTGTTTAAATTGTAGTTTACAGTCCAGCTGTGTGTGTAATCACTAACATCTGGTTTAGAAATTAAGTAACTAGCTTTTTACATTTTCTGATAAAACACATTTTTAATTTTAATATCTGCTTTTGTGTATTTTTTTTTTCTTTTTCATTTTTGATCATGTGCAGACATTATTGGGCCTCATTCATGAAACATTCGTAAATATAGGAGTAAATTCGGAGTCATTTGCGCGTAAAACGGACCTTCCCGAAAACTCCCCTCCGGATTCACAAATGCTTCGTAAACGCTTTGGTTGCTATGATTAGGAATATCCACGGCAGTAACGTATTACTAGTATCTCATTTTGATGAATATTACTGAATATAAAAATGCAGTAACCAGTAATATTAACTTCTCTATGTGGTATTTGTCCCGCCCCTCTTCCATTGATTGGACGGCTGGGTAAAAAGTGACAGTGACAAGCGCTGCGTTCTACCCAAAGCTAAACCAGAGCTAAACAGTTTATCAACTCTCAGCTGCAAAAAAATAAAACCACAACAGAGCAAACAAACTTGTAGAATATTATAATAGCAGTGCATCAAAATTCAGTGTCATCAGTTTGCCAAAAAGAACAGAGAACATTTTACGCACCATTTACACGTGGTAGGGAGCAGGTGTACATTTCTTTCGTACCAACTAACGTTTTGAAAATACGAACATTTTCATGAATTCGTAAGTTTACGCCAGAATGGCTTTACGAACGATTTACACACAAATTCTTTCTGCTCGTGTTTCATGAATGAGGCCCATTGATCTGAACACATGTGAGTATTGTCTCTCTGTGTCCTCAGGACTCTCATCAGAATGCAGGCCTGCCATGAGGTGCTGTTTCCAGGTCAGCGTCCTGTGGTTAAGAAAGGACAGATGGAGCCCATAGACATTACAGTTGCCTCCAGAGGCTCCAATAAGAAGGTATGAAGGTGTCCTAAGTCTATGACTATATATAGTGGCCCCAATAAGTATTTGGATGCTTATGCCCCAAGTCTATGAATAGAATTTATTATAGAACATTATATTAAAGTCTCAGAACTTCACGTTTTTTGTGCCATTTTGAATTTTAATGACATTTGACTTTTAAAGATATGTATAAGATTATTATCAGTTTATGTTTTTGAAAGAGGTCTCTTATGCTCACTAAGGCTGTATTTATTTAATAAAAAGTACAGTAAAAGCAGTAATGTTATGAAATATTATTACAATTTAAGAGCATTTTTCTTTTTAAATATATTTTCAAATTTAATTTATTCCTGTGATGCAAAGCTGAATTTTCAATATCATTACTCCAGTCTTCAGTGTCACATGATCCTTCAGAAGTTATTCTAATATGCTGATTTGCAGCTCACGAAAGGTGAAAACACAAAAAATTATTTTATTATTAGAGACAGACTGCCTTGCGTGTTTAATGTGTAAAAAAAAAAAAAAAAACGTTTTTGTCACATTCATTGTCCCATTTATTAAGGTTACAATGATTAAGAATCTGGAGGCGTTTGGTTTGGATCCAGCTGTGGTAGCAAACACACTGCAGCATCAGGTTCAGGCCAGCTGTATCCTCCAAGATTCCCCAGGAGCCAAAAACAGAGTCCTGGTGCAGATCCAGGGAAACCAGGCTCAACAAGTTGGCAAACTGCTGCTAGGTACCATATAGTCCAATGCCATATGATTGCTTGTATCTCTGCCTGCAACCTTTTGCTTTTATGTGAGTGCATTTTTTCTCCTCTATTACAGATCGGTATCAGATCCCACGGAAATATGTACAAGGTCTTGACAAAGCTCCTAAACCAGGCAAGAAGAAATAGCAGACAACACGAGCCAAATGTTACTGTAATATTTCAAATAATGTCCAGCCCAACCATCATCATTTGGGCAATAAAATAAATCTGATTTAATTCTGAGCAACCTCTTAAATTAATCTCATACTTGACAATGTCTCCTCAACAGAGCACGGTATATCTACATGCCGCAGTAACTGCTCATTCAGAGCTCGAGTCCCTTAAGCACTAGTTTGCTCTTCTGATCCAACTGATAGAATGACTCCAGAATGACTGTCATCTTTTATAATTATGTATTTGCTAGGTAGAAAAGTATACACTGTCGCAAGCAGTGAATTACAGCTAAACTTTAAGGAATGTTTGACCAGGAATCAACTTGTTTTGGAAGAACACAATGGTTTCAAAAACATGAAGCAGGACTGTGTGTTATGTTCATGAATTCTAATGAAACCCCCATTAGAAATTGGGGCTACAAAATTTTCCTTTTTGGATATTAGTAATAAAAACCAGTGCTATTTTAAAATCATTGAGATGCTGTTATAGTTTTATTTTTTTATTTTCATTTTTATGTTATGGTAATTAACCGTTAATTAAAAGTCTCTGCCATTTTTATTAGTTTTTTTCTTTCTTAACAATTTATAATTTTTTTTTTTCAGTTTTAGTTTTATTTATCCAGTTTCACTTTTATCAAAGTTAATTGTGACTGTCACAGTTCTAAGTTTTTTCTCTCAAATAAAAGTTTGCATCTTGCAATTCTAAGTTTACGTTTTGAAATCCTCTTTTTTTTAATTAGTTTTTTAGTTACTTCCATGTTATTGCAACTTTTTTCTCACAAATGTGAATTTAGATCTTACAATTCAGACTTTTCGTCACAGAATTTCAAGTTTTATATCTCATCCCACAATTTTTAGCTTATATATCAATTCTGAGAAGTCATAATTGCAAGTGATAAATTAAGAATTACAGGGAAAAAAGTCAGAATTGTGATTTGTCTCATTACCTTTAAGATTTTTATTCCACAATTATTATTCCACCATTATTTGGATTTTATTAGAGAAAAAAAACAGCCTTCAGTCAGCACTAAGTTGAATTATTAGATTTCCGTTGGCCTACAGAAGCTCAGCCTCTTATGTTCCTCTGTTGTGGCATTGGTTAGTAGTCTATTAAATTATTTAGATTTATTACAATTAAATAAAAAGTAAAAGTTAAGCATCATGACTTGCTTATCTCGTTTAATATAACTTGGTAATCCCGATATTAAAATACAGTTAGTATAGTAAATAATGTAATATTTCTCAGAAGAGATTATGTATGAGAGAGTTAATGGAAACAGATGCAGTGTTTTGACAGATGTGGATTAATGAAGCTCTTATGAATGAGTCACGTGACACATTGACAGAACGTTTACCCTGAAACATAAGTGTAGAATAACGGCCACAGTCAGGGACAGCAGCGAATACTGTGTCCCTCTAGTGTTCAAATGAAACCTACACCATGGGCTTGTATAAGTGTAGGACGGTGTGATGAAGGACCTGAATGGGCCAGCGGACCTTGGATTGAAAGCACCTCCAAGAAAATGGGCACCAGGGTGACCAGAAGTGATTTTATTAGTGACTAGTGGATACTAGTGGATGTAGTGCCACCTTGTGGACAGAGGGAGAACTGGCATAAAGCAAGCCTGATCATGGTGCTGTTCTCAAGGAGGCTTCTGGACTTTGAGATAAGATAGTTGTTTATGTTTTGAACAAATGGTATAGTTCATTATTTATAATGCAGAGTCAGCAGGTTTTGTATTTGATTTTGGACATGTTAAAAAACACGTGACCACATATTTGAGTAGGCCTATATTTCGTTATTCTAGAAATGATATCTTACAAGTAAATACATTTTATAATTGTATGCTACATGTATTTCATTGTTTTCCAGTTATGCATTCTATAATTCACATTCTATACATATAAAGATTTAGAGTGAACTGCAATGTGGTTTCTTCTCAGTTTTGCGGAGGGACATGCAAGGATGCTGTGATACAGAGAAAGAGTGTTTGTATAGCCTAGTATGCAGTTACTGGAGAGGAGGCATGTACAGTAGCAGTATCGACAGAGCCTGATTATGCAGATCCTCTTAGCTTTCTGGATTTCATGATCTTGGGGTTGGCTTAACAGAACATTGCAAAGCAAACTTAGATGTATCTGTTATAACCACTCACCAGAGCGAACAGGTAAGACACACAGAGTAAACTGCAATTATCATTGAGCTCCCTTGAGGAAAAGAAGCACACTTATTATGGAAATAGGCCTACTTTAAACGAATAGTCGGTAACACTTTACAATAAGGTTCATTGGTTAACATGAACTAAGAATGAACAATACAATTCTAAAGCATTTATTCATCTTAGTTGATGTTAATTTCAGCATTTACTAATTCGCTGTGAACAAACATGAACAACTATTTTTATTAAGTAAATCTTTATATGTAATTTCATGATTACTTCTACTGTCTTGCAATGATGACGTTGCAATTTAGTACATTTAAAATATATTAATTTTAAAAGTAAAATAGCATGAGAATTTAAATTATAATCAAGTACTTTTCCTGTGTCAAAATAAAATTAAATAGGTGTACTTCTTTAAACACGATTAAAGATTATTCAAATACAATGATTTAAAATGTACTTTAAGGTAATGCTTTTATTTTGATAATATTACAGAATACAACATTTAATTCAGAGCAAATCTGTTTTTGCAAGACCTGAGGCTTCCATGGTGCTGCATGTTGAGAACACCCTCATCTGTCGTGTGACTGAACTCTTCCCTTCACTTGTCCTGATAATCTAAGAACAACAAGAATGTGACACCGAATATCAATCTAAGTGAGTACCACCCAAAGAGAGACAGCACCTTCTACATCTTCTCCACTCAGAAGTTCTCGCCAGAAGAGGGAGACATTTACTGCTGCACTGTGTACCATACAGCTCTCCGGAGCAAAACCATGGGGTGAGGCACTGCTTTTTTCAGATTCAGTGGATTTCAGATTTATATTCTGGGACATATGAATGACATCAATAGTAAATATCACAATCCTGTTCTTGTGTTTTTCAGAAGTGCATGTTGATGCTCTCAGTGTTGGTCCATAGTGTTTTGTGAGTTAGTCTTACTCTGGTACTTTCTTCCTCATTAAAGAAAACAACTGCATCTAATGTTCCAAATGTTGGAATAGACCGAATGTTTGCTTGTGTATACAAGCAGTTTTTATATTTCAATATTTTCTTTACATTTCTGCTGACTTTTCTTATACTCATAATTGTAAATCAAATTCAGCTGTTTTTACTTGCAGCAAATTTCTTAATGTGTAAGTATTTGTACTGACATAAAACTGTACAGTTTTAAGAATGTCATAAATAAATAAAACAAAAAATCTTCATATCAAGACTTTTTCATTCTAAATGCATTGCTATTATGAGTTCAAGAAAAGGACATCCTTCCTGCAGCAACCACATGTGTGCATCTGTTATGAAGTTTACCAAGTGTAGTGTTGCCACAGGCACTAATCTATCAGCAAGGATCATTTCTGGCATGGGTCCTCTGTGACTCCCTAAGAAGCTTAGCCCAAAACATTGACTCTTGGAATGGTTTCGCTTGTAATCCGCGTCATCAGATATTCCTGACCATGAAAAGAGATCAAGGCTTTGTTTTGCCCGTGGGATATAAACCAATGCATGGACAAACTCAAGCCAGCAGGTGAAACAAAATCCAGTCAAGCTTTTTTTTTTTTTTTTTTTCTAGCCTAATCGGAAAACTACACACTATCTCTGATATACATTCAATTGAATGCATTAGCAAAAACTATTGGCGTATACATATGTGTAGATATCTCTCGCGGCATTTAATTGAATTGAATCCACATGATTTTGATCAATTAATGACTTGAGATTTTCTCAACTGTATGAACCACACAGGATCATCATTCAGAACATTAACCAGCAGGTGGCAACCTTTAAAAAGTATTATATGACCATGGCTAGAGGCTGATCAAAGCACTCAGCACACAAAGAGGATATGGAACAGACAGCCTGCTAGTGCAGGATTTGTATAAGTCCCAGTACAGCCTATAAGTAATATGAACAAGTAAAGGGATCAGATATAAACTTCAAGGCTGTGAGTTGATCTCATACTGTACCTGAGTTCAAGGCTATCAAGCATTCTGTAAAAGTATTATAGGAGACAAATCAAGCACAATTTATAAGTTAAAAAACACAAAACTGCTCTAAATAAATATATCTGTGGCTTTTAATGCAAGAGGACAGTAGGGGATTGACTTTTTCACTGGAGGATGTTTTTTATGGATTATGGACTCATATTTTGACAAGAAGTGACAGCTACACATTAAAACGCCTTAATGATGGATTTGTTTCTAGCAAACATACAGCTTTTCACTTCACAAGGTGTTAAATAATGGGAGTTGTGTGGATTGCTTGTGGATTATTGTGGTGTTTTTATCAGCTGTTTGGACTCTCATACTGACGGCACCCATTCACTGCTGAGAATCCATTGGTGAGCAAGTCATGTAATGCTAAATTTCTCCAAATCTGTTCTGATGAAGATATAAATTCATCTATATCTCGGATGGCCTGAGGGTGAGTAAATTTTCATATATATATATATATATATATATATATATATATATAGTGTATTATATGTATATACAGTGCTGCTTGAAAGTTTGTGAACCCTTTAGAATTTTCTATATTTCTGCATAAATATGACCCAAAACATCATCGGATTTTCATATAAGTCCTGAAAGTAGACAAAGATAACTGAATCAAACAAGTTAGAGAAAAATATTTTCTTTGTCCTTTATTTATTGAGAAAAATGATCCAATGTTATCTGTGTGCTGCAAAATTATGTGAATTGTTGCTTTCAGTATCTGGCGTGACCCCCTTTTGCTGCAGTAACTGAAGGTAAAGTTTCTTGTAAATGCTGATCAGTCCTGCACAATAACATGTAGGAGTTTTAGCCCGTTCCTTAGTGCAGAACCACTTAAACTCTGCGATGTTGGTGGGGTTCCTTCTATGAACTGCTTGCTTAGGTCCTTCCACAACATTTTAAATGGATTAAGGTCTGGACTTTGGCTCAGCCATTCCAAAACATTAACTCTGTTCTTCTTTAACCATTCTTTGGTAGAATGACTTGTGTGCTTGGGGTTGTTGTCTTGCTGCATGACCCACGTTCTCTTAAACAGATGTCCTGACGTTTTCTTTAGAATTTGCTGGTATAATTCAGAATTCATTGTTCCATAAATGATGGCAGGCTGTCCTGGCCAAGATGCAGCAAAACAGGCCCAAGCCATGATACTACCACCACCATGTTTCACAGATGGGATAAGATTCTTAAGATGGAATGCTGTGTGTTCATAATAGCTTCTCATTTAAACCAATAAGCTCTATTTTGGTTTCATCCATCCATTAAACCTTTCTCCAATAGTCCTCTGGCTTGTCCACATGATCTTTAGCAAGCAATTTTCTTTTTGGAGAATAGTGGCTTTCTTCTTGCAACTCTGCCATGCACACCATGGTTGCTCAGTGTTCTCCTGATGGTGGGCTCTTGAACATTAACATTAGCCAATGTGAGAAAGGACTTTAGTTGCTTAGAAGTTACCCTGGGAACTTTTGCAATCTCGCAGACTATTACATGTTCTGCTTTGGAGGGATCTTTGTTGGTCGACCACTTCTTGAGAAGGTAACAGTGGTCTTGAATTTCCTCCATTTGTACACAATCTGTCTGACTGTGGATTTGTGGAGTCCAAAATCTTTAGAGATGGTTTTGTAACCGTTTCTAGCCTGATGAGCAACATCAACTTCCGAGGTCCTCAGTAATCTCCTTAGTGCGTGACATGATTCACTTCCACAAACATGATCAGACTTTGATAGATCCCTGTTCTTTGAATAAAACAGGTCACGTACTGACATTTGATAGTCACTGCACTGACTGAAAACACCTCTGCACAGATGGACTCTAATTTCACCTTTAAAATAACTGCTAATTCAAGAGATTCACATACCTCTGCCACTCACAGATATGCAATATTGGATCATTTTCCTGAATAAACAAATGACAAAGAAAATATTTTTGTCTCATTTGTTTGACTGGGTTTTCTTTGTCTACTTTCAGGATTTGCGGGGAAATATGATTATATTTTGGGTTATATTAATGCAGAAATATAGAAAATTCTAAAGGGTTCACAAACTTTCAAACAGCATTGTATACACACACACACACACACACACACAGTCAAACACCTTCAACATTTCTCACATTATCACAGTTTATTCGCTATAGTTTGGTAATAAAATATGTTAAGAACTCCGAGTTGAACTGTGTCAGAAGAAATTCATCTTGATAATGTCAGATAACTTTGATAGAAAGGTATGTAATGCATTAGGTTGAATAGCTGTTAGCTGTTAAATTTAAGGACACAATTAGATCATACCAATTTAGGTCAACCAATTACCAAGCAGTGCTTAATCAGTCTGTGGTGTAAAAAGATCAAATTAGCAATTAAAGAAAAAAACACAAATTTTTAATTCTAATTTTAATTCCATAATTTTTGCTCGCAAATTTTAATCAATTTAATTCTTAATTTAAATTTTAATTCCATAATTTTTGGTCGCAAACACTGTATCAATAATTTTTGGGGGTATAATATGTCACAGTTTACTTAATTTTGCTATCCTGATAAATTAACTATAGTGTCCTGCACCCACAAAAAAAATCTGGTGTCTGAATAATTTTTGGTTTTACTATATTTATACACAGACACACACACGCGCGCGCGTTGCATAGGTTTCCAAGAAATTCTCTGGAGTCACTTTAATCAGTAGCTAACCTACAGAGAAAGAGAGAGAGGTGCCTAGAGCTGATTGGTATTCTGTGCGTCGTGCGGATGCGCTGCGGTTTTCCTCTGCTCGTGCAGCAGCACTCCGCCGGTCAGCTGATGCGCTGAAGGACCCCATGCGCGAGCTAATATGGGTTTGTGCGCGAGGGAATTCCGTTCAGTGATAGTTCCACTGGGACACTCGCTCTCCTCGTGGAGGCTGCTGCTTCATAGCCGCGCTTACAAACACTTTTGTAGCAAAATATGATTTTATTTTTCTAAAATTATCTCATGATCCTTATAAAAGCGATGGTAACATCAAACACGATGTTTTAATTAACATTCACCCTTTACCTCCAGCTACCCCCAATTTTTGCTAAGAGACGGTACAGTAAGTTATGTTAGCTACACTTTAGCATAGCCTACTTTTAAAAAGATTACCTAGCCTACTTATTGTGAAACAATCAAAAAGCGCGAAATTAATGTTTTCGGATACCATCATGGACAGCTTATTTATGCCAGTTGATAATAAGATGTCGATCACGGAAACTATTAAGTAAGAATAATCTTCATTAACTAGATGTAAACACCATAATAATCTTAAAATAGCTTGTCCTGTCAATTCTGGTCAACACATCAAAATAAACACACTTTTTTGAAAAGCCTATTACAATTTATTTATTTCAAATGTAAGTAAAAGTAAAAAAAAGTAATTGGCATTAATAAAAAGTGACACTCAAGAAAGTGTCTCTCTTTAATATTACATTACCTGCAAGTACAGTTTTTAATTATACTTTTCAAGTTCAAGTCAAGTTGAGCTTTATTGTCATTCCGCTGTATGTGGGAACATACAGTGGAACGAAATGTCGTGCCTCGAAGGACCACGGTGCTACATAAATACAGACATACAACAATGAAGTAAAAAAAACACTATAAACCTATACACAACTAACCTACTGACAGATTTAACTATAAGCATACTATATATGAGTATTTACCCTATACAAACTAAAAGAATAAAGGATAAAAAATACAAACTATACGAATGCTTCACATAAATATTTACCCTATACAAACTAAAAGATAAAAAATACAAACTATACGAATGCTTCACAAATACTGTACATGTGCAAAGAGAGACATTTTGAGTCAAGCAGCTGGTTGGGGAACAGTGCAGGATGATTTGTAGTGCATGAGCATGTAAACATACATATATTGCTGAGTCTTTTGTGGGATTGTGTACACGGCACGCAGCAGTGTGTGTAAAGTGTCTAGTGCACATAGAGGAGAGCGTGTTACCACAGGTGGTTTGTACAGGCCCACTCACCTGTGTGTAGCACACTTCGAATTGCACAAAAAAAAGTTCCATACAGTTTTTTCTTTGGTGTGGTAAGGTTGGGGGGGTGGGGGGTGGTCCATGTTTCAGGAGGTAGGGGTTTGCATGGGGTTTCAGAGGGGGGCGGGGTGATTTGAGTTCAGGGCTCTCACAGCCTGGGGGAAAAAGCTGTTGAGCAGTCTGGCAGGTACCGTCTTCCTGATGGTAGGAGCTGGAAGAGACTGTGGGAGGGATGGGTGGAGTCCAGGGATGGGTGACACATGGTGTTGGTGGTCCAGGTGAGATCCTCTGTGATGTGCACCCCCAGGAATTTAGTGCTGCTGACTCTCTCCACAGTCGAGCTGTCGATGGTCAGTGGGGGGTGGTCAACAGAGTTTCTTCTGAAGTCCATCACAACCTCCTTTGTCTTCTCCACATTGAGGGACAGATTGTTAGTGCCACACCATTCAGCCAGCTGTGCCACTTCCTCTCTGTAGTGCGTTTCATCGTTGTTGCTGATGAGACCTACCACTGTTGTGTCATCAGCAAACTTGATGATGTGGTTGGAGCTGAACTTGGCAGTGCAGTCGTGGGTCAGCAGTGTGAAGAGCAGCGGGCTAAGCACACAGCCTTGTGGGGCCCCTATGCTCAGTGTGGTAGAGCTCGAGGTGTTGTGGCCGACACGGACTGACTGAGGTCTTCCGGTTAGAAAGTCCAGGATCCAATTACACAGGGAATTGATAAGGCCCAGCAGGTTTAGTTTATTTATGAGCTGTTATGGGATTATTGTGTTGAATGCCGAGCTGAAGTCAATGAACAGCATTCTAACATAGGAGTCTTTATTTTCTAGGTGGGTAAGAGCCAGGTGGAGGGTGGAGGAAATTGCATCGTCCGTAGAGCGGTTTGGACGGTATGCAAACTGGAGCGGGTCGAGTGTGTTGGGGAGGCTGGTTTTGATGTTGTGCATGACTAGCCTCTCAAAGCACTTCATCATGATTGGAGTCAGTGCTATGGGACGGTAGTCATTGAGACAGGACACAGTTGATTTCTTTGGTACCGGTATGATTGTTGTGGATTTGAAACATGTGGGGACGACTGCCTGGCTCAGTGAGGTGTTGAAGATATCTGTAAGCACATCTGTCAGCTGTGCAGCACAGTCTCTCAGAACACGGCCAGGTATGTTGTCAGGACCCGCAGCCTTGCGTGGGTTAATCCTAGATAGGGTCTTCCTTACGTCGGCTGGAGACAGACAGAGCGCCCGGTCGTTGGGAGGTGTGGGCAGTTTTTGTGCAGGTGTGTCATTCTGCATTTAAAACCGTGAATAAAAGTGGTTGAGTGCATTGGGGAGGGATGTGTCCTCATCACAGGCCTGTGGCGGGGGCTTGTAGTCAGTGATGGTCTGAATGGCTTGCCACAGGCTCCGTGTGTCTCTGCTGTCTGTGAAGTGATTGTTGATTTTTTGAGCATATGACCGTTTTGCATTTTTGATGCCACAGGACAGACTGGCTCTTGCTGTTTTGAGGGCTGCTTTATCTCCTGATCTGAATGCTTCATCTCTGGTCTTTAGCAGCCCACTAACCTCTGCTGTCATCCATGGCTTCTGGTTTGCACGTGTGGTGATGGTCTTGGTGACTGTCACATCATCAGTGCACTTTTTGATGTAAGCAGTCACAGTTTCAGTGTACTCATGCAAGATTTGAAATACACTGCGGGTGCACATTCAATATATTTAATCACTCTTCTTTTTCACAAAGGTGTCCTGCAGGTTAAGCTGGTTAGGAAGTCTAGTAGGAACACTAGCACACAGCATCCAAAACATGTTGGTGACGTTTCCGACAGGAATATGAGAGGCAGAGTTAGGTGAAAAGATCCACGCACACTCTCATCCATCCTGATTATGACTGGTGCTGAGAGGATTGCTGGACAAAATGGATTACAGCATTTATGTTTTTTACCTTCTTTTTTCTATTTCCCAAAACAGCTTAAATGATTTTGTTAAAAATGGAGGGAGAGAGAGCAACAGAGAGAGAGAGAGAGTCAAATGAAATGGCCTAAAGCAAAGAGATCAGGTTTTGGGCCCCTGTGCAGTTTGGATTGGTGCTCTTGAGTCACAGATAATTCATGTCGGCTGGACAGATATCCACACCAGATGTGCACAAGAGATAGTGAGACAACACTGTTATTCTGTTGCATTTTTTTTATTTATCCAGACATAAAGATCTGATGCTTTGAGCTTTCATTCATATCCTCTTTTAATTTTCCTCATTTTGTCTGACAGAAATCTCATGCTGAACTCACAGTGAAATACTGTAAGCTTCACTGCATAAAATTAATCTGAATGTCTGACTTATTAAAAACCAGTGTCATGATGTCTAATGTCAAATTTCAAAAGCGGTACAGTTTACAATAAATCCACATCACCCGTTGCACTAAAAAAAAAAAATGTTTTTTATTAATTGTAATAATTTTTAATTAAATTTAATTTATTGTGTTTTTTCGAAACAACAGTTGTTTTATATTGTAATAATATTTCACAATATTCCTTTTTTACTGTATTTTTGATCAAATAAATGCAGCCTAAGTGAGCATAAAAAACTTTCAAAAATATTTATAAAATATTACAGATCCCAAAACTGTCCAAAAGTATATGTTTAACTTGTAATAAAAACTGCTCAAATTCAATCAGATTTCCTAAAACATCCAGTACGTCCTTGTTTGATTAGTTCTTATATCACAAGCTTATTTGAGGTGGAACTTTCTACCATGTTCTTCGCAGTAGAGCTGTAAGAAAAAAGTACAAAGAGCAAATAAACACACAATAAGGATACAAAGCGCTAGAAAACAGGCTGAATTGACAGGCAATTTACAAGTGTTATAGCCACGAGAATGTGTATGGTTGTGCATGTGGAGGGGTGTGAAGTCGTGGTGCAGTGTTTATGGGTCATGAATGATTCATGTAAAAGGCCTCTGACAGTATCCTCCATTAAGGATCTGCATGGCTTGAGGGAAGTTATGTTGGCCCTGAGGCTGCGGGAGCTACTTTTTGAAATGCTCTCCAACACTCTCACCCATTCAAAGTCAAGCCTGCTCTGCTGAATGCCTTCTAGTAACATCTGTGCCATGTGTTCATCAGTGATGCCGAGGGTATTATTTTGCAGACATTAGTGCCTGTGACAGGCCTGGTCACTGGTCACTGCCACTGTAACTAATGTGTCTTCATTCACTGCAACAATTTCAGATGATGGATGGAGTTCACCTTTATACACATGTGCCTGGACCTGCTCACGCTTTCTCACCAACTGAGGGGAATCGGACAGAGATGGAGGGCTTTTGGATGCCTGCTGCATCAACAGTCTTCCTATTACTGTAAGGTGAATTCAAACCACAGTTGCACACACTTTTGCACATAGTTCCTGCTAAATGCACTGAACTGGCACAGCACAGAATTTAAAGTGTTATTATTTTCCATGCATACACACCTCCTTTATGTATAAATTAGGCCCATTATATAGGTTTTATAGAATAATGGTAAAGGTGATCCAATTGACCTGTCGGTAAGCCCCGCCCCCCCTTAGCTACTTTTGCTTCCTTGGAAAACACTTTTCAGTGTTTTCAGTTGCTCACTGTCTTACAATGACAGCTGTCAGTGTGAAAATCTTGTCCCACAATGTTTTATGCACAATTTTGGGCACAGAATGGCCACCATTCAAGTGGAAATTAAATATTCCATGGAGGGATATATGAAATATTTTAAAAATAAATGCGGTGGGTAACTCGAAGCGAGGGTTTACAGATCACAATGCAAGTGGGAGAAGTCTCATATTATGGCCGTCACGATTGGGGATGATAATATGCAGGATCAACACTGTACATGTACCGCAGAGTACGATTAAATTAATGTACATTTAACCAGTTTCACATGGAGTGTAGGCACTGAAATGTAGCTCTTCGTTTATTGGGGGTGAATGCTTAGGGACATTTTGCTCTGTTTTGTTTAGGTTTAGGAAATGTAATACAATAAATTCTATTGCCCATCCTCTCAGGATACCTGGAATCAGTGTTACAAGTACCACAGGCACATCGTTTTTCCATTTTTGTAGCATAAACACCATCAAAGCAATGCGAGCTTTGGATCTTCCAATGTTTCTCACACAGTATTGAAAGTGAAAATGAAAGTATGTTTTAATTACCATAAATGTTAGTCAGTACATTCAGCAGTACACTTATACACTATAATTCAAAGACAATTAAGTAGGCATTTAACATAAACTCAAACTATTATACATTTTCATTTAATTGTAAAGAAATGCAATTGTGTCCGAAAGCATTAGTACACTAAGTAGCTAAATGTTTCATTTCCCAATCCATTCCATTAACATAATTTCAAATACATAGTTGTTTAACAATTCAGACCTCATACTGAACATCATAAAACAATTTGCCTTAATCAGGCAATAAATAGAGGCAATAGAGTACCAAGTTATTTATTTGGGGTCCTAGATGCACTTGATTCAAAAGGCAGAGTGAATTGTTTATTAACGCAGATTTTGGCAGTTCTCAGTGGAAAAGGTTAATGTTCGTTCAGCTGAAAATCATGGTCAATGTGAAAGCCTCTTTAGTGAATCTGCCTTCAAGCCTCATGAGTTATGCAGCTTGTAGAGGGAATATTTATGACCATTAATTAAAGAGTGTTCCTATAGATTTGACTTGCTTTATTTATGAGTACTTGTCACCAGTTGTCTTTGTGGGTGTTCATTCAGCTGTGTGATTATGTGTCTGAACACAGCTGAATCACGGCATACATTATACTTTAGTGGTGACTTTTTCTTTTATAAATGCTGATTTAAAAGGTTGTTACTGAATAATAAGCATTTGCTAGGAGCTGTTTGGGGTGGCGAGAGTGAGCAAGCACAGTTTTGCCATCGCTGTTCCCACACACACACACACACACACACACACACACACACACACTGTCAGTGGAATTTACTGCAGTGACGCAATGGTTATAATCAGGGTCATTATAAGGTTGCATGATATACATGGACATATGTGCAATTCATTTGAATTACAGGATCGGCAAAGACTGCCGTGCTTAATGGTAATGACATAAAAATTCACAAATGAGGCATGCATCGTTCACATGCAATATTCATGCTCAACGTGACTGCAGCAGAGAGGAAGCCTGGCTCTACACTCACAGCTCATATACTGTAAAAACCGGTCTTTACTCTGTTTCTGCATCATCTGACCCTGAAAATAACAAGAGAAAGAGTATTCACCTTTTCATTGTTTTTTTTTTTTCTCAAGTTCATTTTAAATTAGCTAAAACCTGAAGGATGGCTAATTAATTTTTAAAAGTATAAATATTCAATTTTTTCTTTCAATTAATGAGCTTTTTTCCTATTATTTTTTACCTGTAATAGTTTACATATTCTTCTTTGGTGAAACAAAATACATTCATGTTGCTTCAGTTGTATTATTTATATTTGTGAGTCCAGAGTAGAACGTGAAGCACATTGTTTTAGGTTACATGACAACTATATTTACCATGCATACTGCAGGACATCACTTGTGAAAAATAAGTTGAATATGCACTTGTTGTGTACTTAAAGTCTTTAAAGTATATGTTTAAAAAGCTGTGGTATATTTTAGTATTCCATCGATGCTTGTCAGTATACATTCAGCAGAATATTTTAGCCTTTAGTTTAGATAATTGGATGGTCTGATAAATTTGTCAAAAATTAAATGGTCAAAAATGGTTGCATTTTACAGTGCTGCATTGATTCTGTACATTAAATCTTGTCAACATTACTTTGTCAAGTTTTACCATTTTGTTTAGGTTTGTAGTTTCTGGGTTAAATGATTTAGTACGATATAATTCCTTCTTGCCTTTATTTTCAATATTTCTAGTTGCTGTTTAAAGGAATGGCCTTTGACTTCAAGACTTTTTCCTAGTTTTCTACAAAAAAAAGACACATAGAGACATATTTAGGGTGTTTGTTTGTTGGAAGTGAACATAATTGTCATCCTGAATATGCCTTAGCTCTCTTCTGCATAATTTATTTGCCAGGACTCCTTCCTTCCTTGATCTATTTATAAACACCAATCTTTATTCATTACTCAACTCTCTCTTATGCACACACACACACACACACACATACACACACTAACACTCACACTCACACTGTGTATGTCTTTCTCAAAGACATCTGACCTTTATTTTTTAACTTTCTTTCTTTCTTAATTTAAAAATCACAGGTTACTAATCACTAGTGCAACAGCGCCCATCCTCTTTTTCAGTGGCCTTGGTTCTAAAAGTATTTTTCCCATTCATTTTTCCCCAGAGATTTTTAAGAAGTCCTAATTAAAGTGTTACAAGCCATGAACCAAACCCACCAGCTATGAGGTGAAGCACAACATTAGAAACTTTGAAAATCTTGTACTTGAAAATCTTGAAAAAAGGAACAAGACTGTAATGCCACGAAGCATTGTGAATGAAATAATCAGTTAAAAGTGACAGATGCAAATGAAACTATTGAATTAAAGATGTTGATTGTGTATAATAGGTGTGTACATTTATTGCAAAATATGTATTTACACTAATATTTTAGTGGTTTGAGAGCATAGGGAGACTAATTCTGTATTTTAAGGGATTCATGTGAGTTGGGGAGCGCTATAAGATTTCTTTTGGCATGATGTGCTTGTCATTATTCTACACTTGTGATTGGTGGAGATTTTTTTTTTTTTTTAGCATGATAATGTTTTTCACTGGAAATTCCGATGTTAAGCATATACAGAGTTCTGGCATGAAACTCTAGATGGTGCAGTCTGATAGGTCTAACTCAATCTGACTTAATGACATCATTATCACATGGTGCAGCTGATTGGTTCTCTCCTGTATCGGTAGCCAATGAGCTCTCTGCTCAACATTCAAATATATGACTAGTGCTTGTGGTTGCAGTTCGCAGCGTGCTTCAGAAACCCTCCGTCTTCCCCAGCTCCACCTGTACAGATGGAGGTGATACACATATGTTATAGAGGGTTATTTCATGTATGTTATATTTGCAGCAGCGTTTGTCTTACATGCTCACAGCAGCATTTTGTGGATATATTGGCAGTAGCAAGTCTCGGTACTTGCTCTGCCACAGCAGCGTAGCAGATCTATTCCTCCAAGACCAAATACATTAACATTGTCATGTACATTACCACGCCAATCCCTCCGAGAGTTGTCATGACAGAAGTTTTTTTAATAAATAAGCTGAAATAATGCAGTCCATTGGCTTCAAAAGAAGCAGATACCATCAATTAACAATGTTGTATTTAACAAATTGTTGTATGTTGTAATTAACAAAGCAGATACCATCAGTTAACCTCTGTGTTTTGTAATTTTCTTCCTGTTGGTTGGTTTTGTGTGAACACTGTTCTAGGGCTGCAACAACTAATCGATAAAATCATCGACAACGATTCTCATTATCGATTAATCGGGTCTGCCCACAGTGTACGTCCAACTTCAGCTGGTTAGTCAAATTACGGCACTGAATAATGCATTTCTATGGACAAAATGCATCTAAAAATAGTGGAGGAAACAGAATTTGATTCTGCCGGAGAAGCACGTGATCCAAGCTGCCCAAAACATGATAATTCTTTATTTTAAGCTTTAAGTTAATGCATAAGAGTAATGGCTTGCCCTGTCAGGCGCTTTTACAGATGCGTGTGCGTCCTCAGCGCAAAAACGTTCAGTTTATGGTCATATCCTTATCTATAAATGCCACAAACTCACGCGAGCATTTCCATTTTTGCATAAAGGTCCGCCCTGACAGTCTGTTAAGTTTAAAATACCGAATAAGCGCCGGCGCGGCGGGCGCACGCACGCGCGTCAGACGGACAGAACACAGTAGAGAGGGAGACAATTAATATGCTTTTCAGCGCAAACATATCCACTGTGCTGAATTATCTGTTGTTGAAAGTTAATTTAAGGTTTAAAATAAATTAAAATATTTTATGAGAGTAGGAACTTTAAAGGGATAACAGCGTGTAATTGTCTGTCTGAATATAAACATGAGACGCTCCATAACGGCCTTTTACAGGATAAAGAAATGACGAGGTGACTGTGATCAAAGTAGTTCCTGCAGAACATTACTCTTACCTATTGGTTAACACTGAGTTTGTGTTTTTATTCGTCTTTATTATTATCTTTATTATTTTAATTTTTAATAGAGGTTTAAACTATATTCAATTTTTACAATGCTTAACAAATGTATGTAAGTTTAACAATGTGTTTATGTAAGGTTTGTGCCACTGCTGCTCTAAAGTAACAGTATTGGTGATAACCAAAATCATTTTTCGGCTTTCTGTACTGGTTAGTACTCCAATATGTGTAAGCTCTTTAGTAACAGTAGTAGGCTATTTTTAATGCTATAATATCATTATTACTGTTATCTATGAAAGAAAACCAGAGCACTTATTTTTTTTTGTATTTTTTATTTGAGTATTTTTTTTTCGCGATACCCAATTGCAGTCAAAAAGTACATAAACAATACCAGCAAGAATGCAAGCTGTTATGAGGCCATTTTTTATTATTATGTCCAATAAATGACAATAACATTTTTAAATTTAAACAAATTTTTGACAAATTTCTCAAATATGTTTTCTCTTTATTATGATAAGTGGTCTAATAAATTAAGCACTGTATGTTTTCATAGCATTCAGTTGTCACGTTTGTTTGAAGGACATTGGGCAGAATGTGGAATAGTGTTTTTTTTGGTCAATAATTTTTTAATCCGATTAATCGATTAATCGAAAGAATAATCGGCCAGCTAATCGATTATCAAAATAATCGTTAGTTGCAGCCCTACACTGTTCCCTATTCATTTCTCTGGTCATGATTTATACATGCTTTGCACTCAAGCCTGCACTCTGTCTACACTCCACTGAAGTTAGCACATCCCGAGGTCTTCTGTGGAGGGATGATATAACTCTTAGGGAAAACCCAAAAACATTTGAGAAACCTTCCATACTGCTGCAACGGTACAAATCCAGATCAGATCATGCAAAAAAAAAAAAATGAATGCATTCAGAGCCTACATAAACAAAACAGCAGTGTAGTGCCAACAGTGGCAACTCTTCAAAGAAAGAGTGACTCAGATGGCTGAAAAAATAGGACACATGCACAGAGATCCAGTTTATTTTGTGACCATCAGCCATCTAGAGTTAGAAAAAATCTTAGAGATACACAGTATACTGTAAAAAGTGGTAACCCACAGTTGTTACCTATAAGAGCTATTTCAACCTGATTTAACTGTTGGTGCGGATGTATGTATATTGTTTGGTTCAGAGATGATAAATAATATTTTTGTCCTGAATAAAACCAGTTAATTTAGATTTTTAAGTACACATCATATAAATTAAAATCAATGCCTTTATTAACAGTTATATCAGATTAAAAGATGTCACTGTTTCCTAACAAGATCTTACTGGTTTGTATGCATTAATAAACTGAGAACATTATTGACTTTAAAATGATGTCAAAAGGTCATTTACAGAGGTCAAATATTTCTGTCGAATAATTATATTACGTATAATATAGATATAGAATTACATATAACCTTAACTGTTTAAAAGAGTCTGATGTTTAATGGATAGATCAAATCAAATGGATAAAATTCATTGACAAGATATTAAATTTAAGGTATATGTTGGAAACTGAATCTGTGACCTTGCTGTTGTTGGCCTACGGAAACAATAAAATAAGAAAACTGTATGAGCTCAGTGGTGAATTCAGTGATTAATGAATCATATTGAATTTAATGCCACAGCATGACACGCATACATGCTGTGACGCTGATTCAGACATCAGTGAATGAAAATCACATTTCCAACTGATCTCCCAAATACTCATGCACAAATCCATGCCAATAACTGAACAGCACACTTAGCAGGTTTATTTTCCTTTGCAACAGATAACACATAATTTAAAGTCAGAATATCTGCAGGAGTGGAATGAAAGATTCAATATGTCCTTGACTTCCTCCAGGGGTGCATTCAGGACAGGCTCAATTTCTCTTTCTGTCTTTTCTTTTAAATGGTTGCTCCTCTCTCTCTCCCTGGCTGCTCATAAATCTCAGCAGTTCTAGCTGCAGTGCCAATAACAGGGTTGCAGACTGAGGTTATAGCAAAAGGTGAAATCAATATGTTCTGCAGCAACTATCATACCTGTATTCGAAAAACATATTGTATTGACTTTTTTGTTACATATATACTTTTTTTTTTAAACTCCTATACAAACACAAACTTTCACAAGTGCTTAATTTGCCTATTTGGATTTTAGCAATACATATAATTTAACTTCCATTAATGAGCCCTTAGATTTTTAGATGTTTGTTTATTTTAATATTTTTTCCATATTTTTTCTATAAATAATATGCATGTAAAAAGTTTTTTAAAATCTATATTCCAAGGGAAAATTTTATATTAACACACACACACACACACACACACACACACATTTGTTTCTGTGAAGTGTGGGTACTTTCCATAGACTTCTATTACTTATATATTGACAAAACAATATTTTGTATCCCCTAATCCTAAACCTTACAGAAAACCTGTTTTCATTGTTACACTTTCAGATAAACATAATTTAATTTTTGTTTTGTTTTTTCCCTCGTGGGGACCGCAGGCCAGTCAAAAAGTGCTGAAAACTGACTTTTTTTTTTTTTTTTGTGGAAGCATACTTTTTTCAGGATTCTTTGACGAATTCACAATTTAAAGGAACATTTTTTTTAAATAGAAATCTTTTGTATAATTATAAATTATAAATGACTGTCACTTTTGATCAGTTTAATATGTCCTTGCTGAATAAAACTATTTAAAATAAAAAATGTAATTAAACTAAATAATATTACTCAAATTAAATTTAAAAAATCCTGACCCTAAACTTTTGAATGGAAGTGTATATCATATCAATTATTCTATTAAATGCTATCATAACCATGTCAAATGTCTGGAGTCTGATTATGAGTCATAAACCATTACTTAAAATACACATTAAGGATATATATAAACTTAATTAAATAACTGTCCATCTAAACCTCTAAAAGACTTTGCCGCTGAATCCTGACATCATGACATTCAAAGAGTTCTTGGAAGTCCATCATGTCCTGTGGCTTTTCACCTTATGCAATATCAGTTAATGATAACCAGAGAGCACTTTGTGAAAGATCATCATCGGAAAGGTCATTTTCTGCCCACAGTTTTAATCTTCACCCCAGTACAGCTGCTGGTCAGCCTAGTGCTTTCTGTAATCCCAGTGAAACGCCCTTGGTTGTCCTGGGGCTAAATGGACAGCTCATTTCAATTCCATTTAAACACTGGCTAGCCTTGATAAAAATGAGAATCTCAAACTGTTCATTGCTTAAACGAGCTTATTAGGCGCTCATATCTATGGCTTGTGCTGTTGAATCAAGTGAAACGACGCTTACATTCTTATTTCATTTTTATCTTAAATGAAAAAGCAAATTGCAACATTTTTCTATGGCCTTAATCTGTGGATTAGGTCAGCTTTTGCAGTCTGGGAGGGTTGTGTTGTGTATATGTGTATGCGTAAAGATGGGAGGTGCCCTCCGGGTTAAGCGCTAAAGCCGCTTGGCCCAGATGAAAATGGTATTCAGGATGGATGCCAATCATGGCAGAATTTTGAGATTCCAGAAAACTTGAGGGAGTCGGTCCACATCTGGACCAGGCCTTTCTATTTCACACCACAGAAGATGTGTGATCCTTGAAGATTCTGTCAGCTCTGCTTTTATCACTATCCATAAATAATGTTTACTGCCATTGAAAAAAAAGAAGTGAGCTTAACTGTATGGAATGCGCACTTGTAGTGTACTTCACATCTTCAATGTATGTATTAAATGAGAAACACTTTCAAGATTGTTTCTTAACACACTGAAGTATACTTTTAAAAGTGCACTTTGCATTAAAGTCAAATTTGCAGACCTTGTGCAAATTTTATTAACGAGCCCTAAATTGTTATATCATTAGAGAATTAATTTGTTTCATGATATGTGATGCCTAATTGAACATGACTGTGTAATTATCTAGTTTTTTACTGACATTTGGGACTCTTCCTATACAGAGAGAGATTTTATGTATATTTTTTTAATTATTCATTTTAGCTCATTCTGGAAATTGACAGACTATGAACATGCATACAAACAACAATATTCCATTCTGACAAGTTATTTGGATTTGGACAAAAATGCTGTTTGTGAAGGTATTGCAGAAGGTTTTTGTTCTCAGCCATATCATTAGAACCATATATAGAAATATGTCTTTACACAAAAATATGCACAGATATGAGAACAGAGAAATCTTCAGAGTTCAGAAACATTTTCTGTGTCTTTGAGCTTGTGATGCTAAAAATAGGCGAGATGCTGCACTTAAATGCATTTAGGAGGAAAAGTGTTGGTCTCAGTGGAGATTCACTGCATGAATACAGCCAGGCCAGCATGTTCTCATGCTTCTCAAAATCGTATCTCCTTTCTTCACCCTGGACCTTGATACCACTTATCTGCACAAGGTTCATTGGGCCGTTATTATTATTATTTTTTATCATTATTGTCTCTGATAAACTTAATTTATTTCTGGTTTCAATTCGATTATGAATTCAGTGTGGTTTTATAAGTTTGGACTCTACATGTATATGCATGTACTGTATAAGATGTATGATAACATTTTATTCTGTTCCAAAGCCCCATATTTGTATCCATACTTTGACCTCTCCGGCTTCACACAGTGGCTTTTATCCATCAATGTTTCTCTCTGAGCAGATCTATCATTTATGTGTCTAACCATTTGTGTGTCCCTCATTCCTGATGTGTGCTCTTTCTCACCATCCTGCACTTTAGAAAAAACCTTTAAAATCCCTCCATACCTTCATTTATTCTCTGTATTTATAGAAAGCTCTCAGGAAGGAAGACTCAGTGGAGTTTACCTCTGAGGTCAGAAGGAAAGTGTGTATAAAAGACAGAAGAAAGCAAGATTTCCACATCACTTCATCTCACAACGGCTTCCCAACCTGTAGCGTAACATAGAGCCTGTAAAAGCCTCTGGCAATCACTCCTTATATGGCTTATGCCTCATAAGTATTATATCACGTATAGAAACATTAAGACAGAAGGTCGAGGTGTCTCATGAAATGGCAGATTTGAAATGTCGATGCCCCTATGTGATTTGATATCAAACCCAGTTTTCTGGAAAACAGGAAAATAGGTAACACTTTACAACTAGATTCAATTTATTAACAATATTAACGCATTAGGTGTTGTCAATGTTTTTTTTCTTATCTATACAACTTAAAAAGTTCAAATGAATTAGCAAATGTGGAAATTAACATAAACCATTACGTTTTTAAATAAATTATTATATTATATTAAATTATAATTATGTATTATATTATAAATATTCTAAATTATATTAAAGTTCCTTTTACAAAATATTTTTAAATTATTTAAAAATGTTTTGTAAAAGGAACTTTAATACAATTTAGAATATTTATAATGTAAATTTTAATAATTTAATTATTTCATGTTAGCTAAAAACAGAAAACAACACCCTAAAGCAGTTTATATGTATTAGAAATATTATAAATAAAAAATATATAGATATTTATATGAAATATTCATTTATTTAATTATTTTTTTAATTTTGTAATTAATTTTTTTTATGTTAGCCATTGCATTGCCTAATTATGGAAGCCCGTTTCCGCTACTGAATTAAAAACTTAAAAAAAAAAAGTTTTTCTTGCATTTGCAAGTTTACATCTCACAATTCTGAGATATAAATAGAACTGCAAGTTTGTATCAGGCAATTCTGAGAAAAAAGTCAGAATTGTGAGATAAATCGCAATTACCTTTTTTTTTTTTTATTCAGTGGTGGAAATGGGCTTCCATACCTAATGTTAAGAAACCTTATTGTGAGGTTTTATCAGAAAACAAAACCCTAAACCAGTTAGTGTTGGTCTTGTGCTGGTCTAGCTTGTTACTAAAAAACAAAAATTAATTGACTAGCCCTTCTGGTGTTTGTTTGTTTGTTTGTGGGACCATCTAAAACAAATCATGCAACAAGCTGTGCTGCTCTTTTCAGCAAGGAAGGGCAAAAATATAAATATCTCTAGCTTTCAGACTTACAAATTGGAATTGTATTGGACTTGCAAATTAGCAGCACCCAGAACAGATTAGCAACTGCACAGCAAGACCTTTGCAACCACCCAGAACATCCATATCAACACGTTTAAATCCACTCTGAACACCTTAGCAACAACCTAGCAACCAGCCATTACACCCTTACACATTTTCTCCAAAAATACATGCAACAATGTAGATTGCTGCTTTTTTGGTTGGTGAATTCTCAAGGCAAAAAACCTGAGAATGAAAGCTACAGTTTTAACCCGCAACCACATGCAATCTTTTGTTGATTTGCCACCTTTCTCATATGAGCACAGTTTGACACAGTGATGACACAGACATTGCAACAGACGCTTCATGTAAGCAAAGAAGATTCCAGATCACTGCATTGTGCATATAATGGTGAGGCACAGGCAGCCTCTAGTTGCATAGCAGAGAGAGAGACGACATGCTGTGTGAATGTTTGAGAGAAAAAAAGTGCTCTTAAGCATTCCATCATTTACGTCCCTGCAGCCTCTCTCTGTCCCCCCAACCCCCCCTCCTCCTCCTACAGAGAGAGGGAGAGACTCAGTACGCAGAGAGGACTCCAGTCTGCTGGAGCACAGCACTGCTCGCTTTCTTGAGGAGAGAGGCAGAGAACCACGAGCCTTCTCCTCCTCCTCCATCCGTGTGAGGCTGGTACACGCTTTGGCTGGTGGACACAGCAGCAGTGTTAGCATTAGCAGGGGATCTGTGCTCGAGCTTCCAAAATGCTCAACAACCTCACCGAATGTGAAGAGGGCGATGGGGGACCCAACAGTCAGGGTAAGTGGACTGATCCTGCAACAGCTATTGGGTGTGTGTGTGTGTGTGTGTGTGCAGAGGATGAGCAAATGTGCCTTTTACCAGTCACTAGTGATGGTACCAATTCAGGCTGGAGTGTGTGTGTGTGTGTGTGTGTGTGTATGTATGTGTGACCAGTCATGCACCAATGCCTGATAGCTGCTTGTCAGTGTGTGTGGGAGATACAAGATGTCAGAATATGAGTACAAATATTCTTGCACTTTCATAATCAGTTATGCTTTTGTATTTGTGTGCATGTGTGTATGTGGCAAGGAAACATTCAAAGGAATGATACGGTTGGAAATTATTTTGTGTGTGTGTGTGTTGGTGTGTATGCAGCTTTGGCAAAGGCTCGTGCTGCAAGGTTGCTGTGAGGAGAATGATAATGCTTTCTGTGTCTGTCTGAGGAAGTACAGACAGCAGTGTGTGTGTGTGTGTGTGTAGATTTTCACACTCCAAGAAAAGTCTGTAATAATAGACATACTATACAGTTTTAATGCACTGAAAAATGTTATGTATTTAATGTGATTACAAATTAATGGATATAAATTTAGTTTAATATATATACATTATATATAGAACTCATTTTTATTGATTAAATCAGGTAGAAGTCTTTAAGGTAACAATTAGTTTTTACAGTGCATGAATGAATTTTCCGTATTCATTTTTCACAGGCATTTTACTTCTATTTTGACTCGCATTGCATGTGTTATTTTAGGATTAAAATTACCAGATAATGTCCATTTTTTTATAGATTTTTTTCTTACAATTGTAGAGGACGACACTGCTTGTCACAGCTCTTCTGCTTGTCTGTCCTTTTCTCAGTCTGCCTCTCTGTTGCTTAATCATATTTAGTTTCCGCAGGCAGTGGATTCAGCTCCCTGTGTCTTAGATCCTTGGGAATAATTGGAATAATTGGAGCATTTTAACAAAAGCAGACCTTCGATGCATTTCATGTCGTTAACCTCTTGGAAAATGGGAAGGGGGTCTTAGATGCAAGATCTCAGTCTCTAAAAGAGCTTTGTGCCTACAGGTACAGCTCAGCTCCAGCCCGTGAGAGAGGAATTAAATTAGCTTGTACCTGACCTCTTCTCGCATACATTCTTATCAGCCCCCTGCAGTATAGCAGAACCTGCACTCATTATGAGTGCTGAAACATTTTGTGTGTTTCACACACATTACAAATTGAGGCAGTTGAGCAAATAGCTCTCTTATTTAAAAGCACCGTGGCATAAGTGTCATGATTGGATTGCAGCGGTGGTAGCAGAGACTCTGTCCGTGGTTCTGAAATGGATGCTGATTGAGCTGCTGGTATCAATGGAGCTCTCCATGGTTCTGAAACAGTCAGCGATCGCATGCATTGTGAATGCAAACCCATTCCAGGCCCACTGTTACTGACGGACTGATCTGTTTTATGTAGACATGAGTGGAGCTGGCTGCAGACTGCTGCATTATGGCTTTTGCTTCTTTTCAAAGGGTTTCTCTCTCTCGCTCTCTCTGCTTCGCTTCCTTCAAAGTCCAATGCTGCCCTGAATTCTCTCTCTCTCTTCCTCCCATCAGGGGGTAGGGACAGTACTGCAGTGGTGCTAATGCCTATTTGGTCATAAAATTCATGCTTGGAAGCTCACCTGCTAAAGCTGTCCCAAAACAGTCTTGTTCTGTCATTCGCATTTTGGGGGAAATAAAAAGCAGACATAATTCTTATATATACACTGAACAATTTTCACTCTGAAATGTGTAGTAAATTTCACATATAATTCTCAAGAAATGGCAAGTAGCACATTGAATTAATTAGTATTTTCTTCTAAAATATGCTACAGTTATATTCATTTTATTTATAACTTTTAAAATATATATTTGAATATTTTGAATATATATATATATATTTGGATTTATTTATATTCTTATTTATATTATTATTTTGGGGGGGGCTAAATTTGACAAAGAAATTTTGCTTTTTGCTTTTTCCTTTGAAAAGGTATTTGATATGTTAAGATGTTTGTGTAAGTTAATAAATAAATCAAAGATAATACAAAATGTTAAGATCTGTGGAGTAAATAAATAAATGTAACATTTTTACAGCCTGAATGTTTTTACTTAAATTTTTTTTTTTAAGTAACAAAATCACAATCTTCAATCTTCAATCATCCATTTGATTTCGGACAGATTTTTTTCCCCTTTGTCCAGTATACTACCCAGAAAATTAGTGGATCATATCTTTAAGTTTTTTTTCATTCTTGAGTTTTGCATTCTTTGAAAAATAGCTGTTCATCAAAAAGCAACAAGGGTTGCACTTTAAAGTAATTTTCTTGCAACCATGCAGAGAATAAAAACATGTTTGGCTGTAAATATGTTATTTTCCGTGTACTATCACCATATGACAGCATCTTAAAATTCACAGACTTGTCGGCTTTATGAACTTTCAGTGGAGAGAATGTCATTCTTTTGTCTAATTTTTTACTTATTACCAGTCACAAGCTTCAGCAGCTTCACAATATAAAGTGCATTCTAATGACAGTCTCTGTGACAATGCAGTTACATCACTCATAGAGCAGCCTGCCTGACGCATCGGATCGTTTCGGACCTAAGGTGCTTTCTCTCAGTGGATAATGAAGTTTGAGATTGCATTATGACACCGGTGATCTTTGGCATTTGTTAGCAGTGAAGAAGGCTGGACTAGATTAGTTGAGAAATTGGATGGGAGGCAGAAGGAAATTGATTGTTGATCGACTTCAGAGGAACAAATACAGACCCCATCAAATCACAGCTCCAAATTATACACACAACCGTGAGCATAATGATATATCTTCTCACTGTGATTTTGAGCAGGTTCCATTTTGAAAAATGTCTCATGCTCACCAAGGCTGCATTTATTTGATTCAAAGTATATTGTGAAATATATTTACTATTTAAATACTATTTGAATATATTTTAAAATGTGATTTATTCCTGTGATGTCTAAGGTGAATTGTCAGTATCATTACTGCAGTCTTCAGTGTCACATTACCCTTCAGAAATCATTCAGTTTAATATAATTCATAATTATTGTAAACCTTTGGCCATATACTGTATAATGTGTGTGTTTCTGTTATTAATTAGATATGGGTGACTTAATTTTAAATACTGCAGTGTACTATAAGATAGAAAGCACAGGAAGATGGAAAATAAATATATCTTCTGTGGAGAGCATACACTGATGACTGCTTGTCCTTGCGTTGAAGTCTCAGGTCAAGTGAACATCAGGCCAGATGGCACAGACCTGTTTTAACAGCCGCAAACACATTAAAGCATAACAGGACCACCCTACATTAGGAACATCTAGAGTACTGGCTGTCCTCAAAAACCATACAGACACTAACAGAACAAGAGAGAACTATTTGTTCTTAAGCAAGCTTAATTACTTGGGCATTGCCATAAGAAATATACAGGAACCAATAATTTTTACCTAACACGACTTAATGCATTCAGGTTGCTTTAGTCATGTAAAAAATATTTTGACTTGAATAAAACCTATTTAAATGCATGTTTGGGTTCCCTTACAAAACACTTTGCAGGCAGACACAACCATCATCATAATGCCATGACGCACTCTCTCTTTGAGAAAAAAGGAGCTGCCAGAAGCCATAAGTTATGTCAAAACATACAGTATTCATAATGTTGTAATACTCATTTTTACATAAACCCCGACTATGAATCCAGTAATACATTCCACTGTATTATAAACTGCACCATGCAATGTTACGGTTGTACCCCAGGAAGGTAGGCAAGACACGGCAGGCAGGGATATCCAAAAACAATAAGCTTTACTCAAGACGACAAGGAATGGTGTAACGCATACAATAGCAGACAAACTAAACTGGGGAGAACACAGACTTTAAAGGCTGAACGTAAATCAAGGAAGAACAGAAACAGGTGTGAAGCTAATTAACTAATCAGGAAAACTGGGTCAACAGAAGACATGGCAAAACACAACTAAAACAGAACATGTAACATTACGCCCCCTCCCGGAACGGTGCGTCCTCGCACAGACAAAAGTCCAACAGAGGAGGGAGGGTGGGGGTTCAGGAGGCGGGCATGGAGTAGGAGGGAGCCGGGCAATGGACAAGAGGAACAAACCAAAATGGTCCAAAACATGAGTCCAGGGGGGAGTGGAGGATGGCAGCCAGCCAGGATGGCAGCCCACGGCGGAGTCGACGGCGGGAGGAGCCATGGTGGGGATGGGACCACCGACACCAGGGGGCCGACTGACAGAGATGACGCCGGTGGAGTAGGAGCCCAGGATGGAGCTGAGCAGCCACAGAGCCAGGGTGACACCAAGGGACCAGAGGGACAAGGCGGAACCGGCGGTTCAGATGAGTGAGGAGGAGGCGGGGATCCCGAATGACGCGGTGGAGCCGGAGTGACCGAGGATGAAGGTGGAGCCTGAGGGAGGGAGGAACCCGATGGAGCCAGAGGAACGGAGGGATGAAGCGAAGCTGGAAGTGTAGAGTTCCGTGGAGTAGTCAGGGGGACGACTGACCAAGGCGGAGCCGGAGGGACGAGGGAGCCCGGCGGAGCTGGTGGAATGAGGGGCCACGGTGGAGACGAGGGAGCCAAGAGCCAAGGTAGAGCCGATGGATCGGAGGGCCGAGGTGGAGTCCGGGTCTCGCAGGCTGGAGGTGAAGACTGGGGATCCTCCAACCCTGAGGTAGCTGGCTGGTCGCAGGGAGTCCCGAAGCGCAACTGATCCACCGGACATGGCGTGCTGAGGGTGAGCTGAGGGGCGTTCCTGAGGTAGCTGAAGGGGAACTGATGGACTGTCTGACAGGTACAGAGGAGGAGGGAGAGGGAGGTTGGGAGGGACCTTCAAAACATTCTTCGAGGAGCTGGCTGAGGAAGGGGTACAGGACAGAACCATCGGAGACACAGGAGATTCAGGACTGGGTAATACCTCCCCAAACCAGTCAATAAGATCCCTTTCGAAGATGTCCAAAAGTTCCTCAAAATGGTTCCCAGAAACCAGTTGCAGCTCACCCTCAGTGGTGGAAGTGTGGGCTGGGAATTCATCCATTCCCTTGATCTCCACTAAGACTCCCACGACGCACGATGTTGCTGGCTCACACACCTGGTCAGTCGCGTTGAGTTCAGTTTCCGGGGCGATGAGTGGCTCTGTCACTTTAAGCGGTGATGGCTCTATACTCACGGCCGGCTCGGGCTCTGTGGCTGCGGTGGGCTCTGGCGAACACTCCGTGCAGTGAGATTGTGAAGGCTGGCTGGGCTCTGGATCGGGAGTGGGGCTGGAGCTGTCCTCAGCAGGGCCGACGGAGAAAAACAGTCCATTATTCTCCAGCACCCACTCCACACAAGCGGCGAAATTCTCCTTGGGACCGTTCGCTGGTAGGCGTGCCTTACACTGCTCGCTCAGGTTGGCGATGTAAAAAACACAAGAGCGAGCGGTCCGGGAAGTGTGTAAGGCACGCCAGATCAAGAAAGTCCCTAGTATGTTCCTCCAGCGAACGGTCCTTCTGCTCCAGGCACAGGAGTCGGACGGCGAGAAGATCCATAACAGGAGAGGGAGAAGATCCATAACAGGAGAGGGAGAAGATCCATAACAGGAGAGGGAGAAAACAAAATTGAACCAAAGAAAAACGTCGCTAAATATACTGTTTCGGTCTGCTATTCTGTTACGGTTGTACCCCAGGGAGGTAGGCAAGACACGGCAGGCAGGGATATCCAAAAACAATAAGCTTTACTCAAGACGACAAGGAATGGTGTAACACATACAATAGCAGACAAACTAAACTGGGGAGAACACAGACTTTAAAGGCTGAATGTAAATCAAGGAAGAACAGTAACAGGTGTGACGCTAATTAACTAATCAGGAAAACTGGGTCAACAGAAGACATGGCAAAACACAACTAAAACAGAACATGTAACAGTTACCTCATAAACGCAAAGTATAAAAATATTTTCACAACTTTTCCTCATAAGACACAGATGCTAGTAAATACTATCATACTTCACTGCAGGTTGTTCATAACTCTCATTTGATAAAGACAGAATACAGTGTTACTGGATCTGTTTGATGTAAGTTTTTAATCAACACTTCATGTGTTAACAACAGCTTCTCTCCGCCAATCAACTCATGGCATTTTTAGCTCGTAGTGTGAGTGTGTTTGATAGACAAGCTGCCACAGTCATGACAAGCAACAAAAAGGCAAGCAAGAAAATGCATTTCCTGTCAGCTCATTGCTTAGATCCATGCAGAGTCAGTGTCGGATGTTTCTGAACAAAAATATCTTTGGGTGGCTTAGCTCTGAGCTATTGTATTCATTGACAAATAGACCGTGGTGATAATTGGTTGCGATTTATCTTTTAAGACCATCTGGTTATGTTTACGTCATTTTAAAGTTTCAGTTATATTTATAGTCAGTACTGTCTTTTTCAGGCTCATGTGACATTAACAACTGAATTGGTAACACATTTTAAAATTAAATCATATAAGTAGTAAGCAGGATTCAGAACTGTAATTCAAATGTAAATGTCATTCTTTTGAATTTGTATTCAACTGAATTTCAATTTTAACTGTAAAAATTATTTACATATCAGGAAATAAACATTACTGCAATCATAATTCTTGGGGTAGGTGTGCAATTAATTTGTTTTAGTTTTAGGGGGATGTAGTTCTTATGTAATTGTGGCAGTGTCGTGAGTATTATGTCACTGCAAAAGACCATGCATTATATAAGAATATTTCTTTAATGCCACATAAAGGATTTGTATATGCCCTCCTGTAATCCTGCTGATGTATTTGCCCTTGATGGATGGTTTTGTTAAGTTGTCGTGGCCAGCTGTCTCTGGCAGGTGCCTGGGAAGCCATTTTAGGGTGAGAACAGAGGGGAGGGCAGAGGCTGTGAGGTGAGACATGCTGAAGAAAAGAGCAGCGACAATAGTCTGAAGAGAAAGGAGGAGATAAGAAGTTTTAAGAAGGTTAATCACATGTTGATTACATGCTGTTCTTTTAAGACAATGGTTAGTTATAAAGAAACTGCATTATGTAACAAGGAGCATCAAGCACAAAATCTTCTCAAAGAGGCACTAGTACTGGTGGTACTTTTAATGACTACAAGAAATGATAGTTTGGTGGTTTAACTTTCATTCGGTATGCAAAGGGACCGAGGTTTAAATTATGATTTGTAATCTATATATTTCTGTACTGAAATCACCATGAAATCAAAATTAATAATTCCTTTTTTTATGGGATATTGCAGAGTTTTTTTAAATTATTTTTTTATCTATGCACATCATTCATTTTTGTAATTCATGTGCCTTTGTAATCTTTAATCTTTAGGACTCTTTTTTTTTTAAATCAGAATTCCGCTGAAACCCTCCACCTCCCCCAGCTCCACCTGTCTAGATCTCTCTCTCTCTCTCTCTCTCTCTCTCTCTCTCTCTATATATATATATATATATATATATATATATATATATATATATATATATATATATATATATACATATATAAGGTATCTGCTTCTGTTGTAAGAACAGGACAACTGAAGAGTCACTTATTTGTAAAGATGTTAGTCATTCCCAAACACCGACTGTGTGAAGTTGTGAACATAGCCATAGAGAGAGTTGGCAGCACACACTCGCTGTATTTGACTTGCTGGTTATGCATGAACACTCACTACAGTGATGTCCACAGAAGATTGAGCAGGTGTGATACTTACATATCTGCCTTGTGTTACTGCAGATTGCATAATGTAGTGCTGCTAATCTGCACCATTTTTTATCTCATATAGACAGGCAAACATATACCCTCACAGTCTCTTTATTTGTGTCCACTCGATTGAGAAGAATTAAGTCTGTCTGGGGCTTTTAATGTTTGGAGGAATTTTCTTGGCTACATGACTGTGTGAGGTCTGCAAGTTCACTCTTCTTATCGTCACCTTCCTGCTGTCAGTTAAGAATTCATTAAGTTTCACTCTGAAGTGCCAAACCATAGTAGGCAGTGGCCTTGAAAAAGTAATGAAATTGTTCTAGCATAACCACAATGAAAATTGAAGAGTGAGGTACACATTGAACTGTGGTGCTCATGCAGATGATGCCAGTTTGAATTCCTAATTCTGTTCCTGTACCTTTTCTGTCTTTTCTGGTTATTCAGATAAATATGCCTACAGATCTGGTCCTTGAATCTGATGATCCAGCATTCCAAGATTACTGATATAACAGCCCAACAGCACTGGGAACTTTCATAATTTGTATCATTCCATTTGTCTCTGTTTGCTCGTTTACGATTGTCAGTTTGTGCATTAGTGATACAGATTTTTCTGTGAGCTCTATGATGGATTGGCCGTCCATCCAGTGTGTTTCCCTGTCTATGGGAAAATGGATAAATAAATATTTAAATTAATCTTTTTGCAGGTTACATAATTTCATTCAATCAACCTATTCATTTAAAAATGCTGATTCATTCAGGAACAAAATAAGTGATTTTCTGAATTTGGTTCCACATACTACTCTTAATATTTTTAGAACTAATAAGAGTAGTATATAACAAATTCTGCAATTTGTTTAAATGAGTGAGTCATTGAATCATTGTCTAAAGCAATTTTTTTAAGAGTGGTGGTTCAATCAGGAAATAAAGTCTTAATGACTGAGTCATTGAATCATTTACTCAACCAGTTCATCCAAAAACACAAATTGATTCAACAACAAAACACCAGTACTTTGTGTTGTGCAACTGTTTGGGCTGGAGGAGTAAAAACTCACAACTTACCTGGCAATATTGTGTCTAAAATGTAAATTAATGTAAGGAATGCCACTCAAACCTTTAGTTTACTTTTATTTGTTCATGCATTCCCTGGGAATCAAGTCCATAAATTAGCATTACTAGTGCCAAACACAACTGTTTTTAGCTTCAGGAATGATTCCATTTGCATGGCTGTCTTTACTGACTAAAGCCTCGTGTACACCGGGACGATTATCGCACGTGCTTATCGCCAGCATTTTTCGAGACGTTTTTCGATGCGTCTTTGTGTTCATAACCAAGCGATTTTCACTGGCGATGAGCAGAGTGAATGTGCAAATTCATTCCCTGATATTAGATGGGGCTTAATGAAAAACAGAAATACCCCGGTACACATCGAAATCCTATTTGATCTGCAATTCCTCTCCATAACAACTCCCTCTAATCGAGATTTTTTTAGTCGCTGTCGCGTTTGTCATAAAGCTCTTTGTGCTCAGACACCAGTTAGACCAGCAGCTCTACATTCATCTTGCCTCAATGCATCTTCTTCGTCTACTTATTACCTCTTCGTCGTTAGGAATCAGTGCTCAGTGCTCGGTAAGACCGTTTTGTGCTTGAGCGCCACCAAGTCGTGTTTTACTTTAACTTCAGCATCTCCAGGCACGTGAACAAAAGGGGCCAATCTCATTTGACGGGCAGTTCTTAACGCGATGCGTCAAACCAAAAAAACGAGATATTTTTAAAAAAATAACGCTTTTACGCCTGGCATTTTGCGCGGTGATGTGCACACTCACATTGGCGCCCTTTGTTTAGACACGAGGTGTTAAAGTCTGTGATAATTCCGCGCGATAATCGTCCGGTGTGCATAAGCCTTACAGGTGCAGTCACACTTACCATTGTTTGGGAGATTTTGTGCCTAATACCCAGTCATTTAAATAGAATTATGTACAATCATGAGGTGAAAGTATGGTTATATTTGCCGTTGTTTGCAAATTGCATATTTGTAAATTGTGCAAAATCAAGTCAGTTTGATAGGAATCCACGTGATTGGTAATCTCACATTAGAGCAAAAGATTTCCACACACAGATTTTGCATCGAGTTGAAGTTGCTGAATTCGCTGCAAAGAACAACAGAAAACTGCTTGGTTTGAAAGTTAGCTTCACTGTGAAAAGCATTTCGTACATCGCTACTTTATTTCCAATAGACAATGGACTTTTATTGCCTGTGAAATTTTAAAAAATGTTGCTAATGTGACTATATCAAAGCAACTGTTTGGTGTTAAACCAGCTGATATTCATATATTCAGTTACATTTGTCCATACACTGATGAGAACAATAAATTACCTTGAGAACAGAGATGGAAATGGAGAAATGGTACATGCTGTCCCTGTGAGTGCTGGATGAGTCAGTTTCACCCCAAGCGCACTGTGTGCTTTCTCCATTTCTCTCTCTCTTAATCTCCTATTATTTCCCTCCCTTTTTCTCTCTCTCCTTTCTGACTAGGGTGAGGATTTCCTTTCTCATCTGGAACTGTACTAAATCCCTCAGCCGGTTTTCATGCATGTCTCTCTCAGTTCTGTTCTCCATTTGCACTGGACCACAATCCCCTGTATTCTCATTTCCTCTTTAAATAGGGAAGTTAGATGAGCAGGGCTTGTCTCTTGTTGTTGCTATAGAATTGATGAATTCCCATGTTTTATTCCTCTGTCAGACAATGATGTCAGTTTCATAATTTTATTTATGAGAAATTGATGGTGTAATTGCTTTGTGTGTGTTTGCATGTATGTAGAGTCATGCTTATCCATGCAATACATGCAAAGCAACAGCAATATTGCACATTTTTGACCTTGACATTCATATTGCACTAATTAGCATAAATCATGCTTGATTTTGCACAGTAATAATAGAATTAGTAGCTCGTTTTTGCAGTCAGCATTAACATAGCATGACAGTTTAGTCCTTGGTCACCTCTAGTGTCCTTTTCCACAGCTTCGTGTGTTGCATATGAATGGCTTTATTGATAAAGACAACATGATCTCCAAGGGCAAGATGATTTATGACATGGCACGTGTTCACAGACACAACAGATTTCTAAACGGAGCTTTGCCTGGGGTTTTGTGGCAGTTGACATGTTCATGCGCAAGACAGTGACATATGACATTCTGTCCCTGCGTGTGTGTTTAGTCCAAAACCATGTCCTCTTTCAACAGGACTGTTTTCACACCATGTGCCACTGAAGTCTGCTAGTATTGGCTCTTAACACTTTGTCCTGCTATCCCACTCTGTGGGACAAATCTTTAATAGCCGCTCAGCTGGCTGGAGTTCTGTGTGCGGGTGCTGATCTCTGTAAGCTGGCCTGTTAAGTAGCAGTATTCAGGACTGTCTTAGACTGGTCTGACCTAAGAACACTTTAATGTCAGTGCAACCAGCGGCTCTTAAAAAAGGTCATTTGTGTGGTGTGCAGAGATGAACTGGCCATACAGACTTTTCTTAGTGGGCCGGTTCACTTGTGGGCCTCCTGTTAAAATTTTAATACACCAGGTAATTATACAAAGAGTTAAAGGAAAGAATGTCCTTGTAGGTGGCATTTTTCAACCAACATTTCCAAATCTTTTGGTTATTTAAATATGACTCAAAATCTGCAAAGGGGTAATTAAATGTAACAAATAATGTAAAATGTATAATTTTTATTGGAAAATGAAACAATATTTTATCAAACTTTGATAATTGCCTTGTAAACAACTGAGAAGATAGTGATCAAACTATAATCACCTGTCAGTTTTAGCTAGTGAAGAATATATTTATTCTCACGTGTGTTATGTATTTTGTTACAGTTTCTGACAGACAGCATGTTGAAGCCACTCAGGCTGCCATATTCTCCTTCTTGTTGGAAAGTGATGATTTTGTCAAAACATCCGGTAGTGTGGGTTTTCCAGGAAATGCGTCTACTCCCTGTACTTCTGCAGGCTTCTTGTAAAAACTATGTGTATTATGCACATTATTTTTTGACAGACATTGTAGTTGTGGTATTCAAATGATGTGGATTTGAAAACCGATTAATTGGAAGATAATAATTATTTATTTCTTAGCTAGCAAGTATTCAGTGAAGTGATTGATGCCCATGAATGTGTTCTGTCAATATTTTTAGTTATAATATTCTAACTGACAACAAGCCTAAGTTTTTGACGGACGTAATAAGGCATGCGAGGGGTGTACTGTTTGATTTTGGGGTACTATAAAACATACTAGAAACATTTGAAATGCTTTTACATAGTTCATTATACTTATTTAATAGAAGTTTATTTCTTGGCTTAAATAAATTGCAATAAGTTACTCACGTTTGTTGTTTGGCTTTTAATGTCACAATCAGCTTTCGATAATGTGTTGATTTTTAAAAATCAAGTTTTTTTATTTTTTACCAGGAGTGGTTTTGAAGTTGTTTTTATCATTTCTTATAATAAAAATATTTTATTTAAACCCATGAAAATGCACATGCTATTGTAAATAATAGTGAAAAATTAAACTATTCACTTTTAAAAATTGTTGTTCTATTATTACCTTTTAGATTTTGACTCGTATAAAACCATTTGGCATCACGCTTGTATCAGTCTCCACAATAATATATTAAGCACGACATCTGTTTTCAACACTGATCATTAAAACAAGGCAAATCAGTATATCTATCTATCTATCTATCACACACACACACGCACACACACACATCAGGTGACTCTGCAGAAAATTTTATGTTTGAAGGAATCACAATAATAATGAAAAAGCTGAATGAATCATGTGGATTTCAAGCATGAATACACATTATGTCTGGTGCATTACATGCGTATCTGAGTGTGTGTGTGTGTGTCTGTTCTTGTGGCAGCTGCATGCACCATCAGGCAGTAGTTCTCCATTATGTAGGTCAGACTGCATGGAGAGAAAAAGATAGAGACCTGTGTTTTATGCCATCTGAATGCCATCAACACTGTGACTCTGTTTGCTTATTTATTGAATTAGAACCTAGAGTTCATTTCGTTCTAACCTTTAACAAAAAAAAAAAACAAATGTACCAAAAAAAATCAGAGGTAAGGTTTGAGTGTGTGCATGTCAGTGTGTATGTTTGCTTGTGTGCTTGTATGTGCAATTAGGGATCTTGTCATAGAAATTGTCCTAAAGTAAGAGTGACTCCCCTGGGGGTTTACACAGGCAGCTTAAGTTTCAGGGACAGGTGTGTGTGTGTGTGTGTGGGGGGGGTGCATGGATGGTGAAGGTCAGGGATACATTCCTGAAAGAACCCCCGACAATAGGCTTATAGGAATAGGTACTCAATACCCACTGTTGGACTTATATTATGCTGCATATCAATTTTACACATTTTTATCTAAGGCATATGATTACAGATACATTTGCTTTTGGATTTTAACATAATACAGATTTAGGGCCAATTTTACTAAACAGGGCAAATTAACATCACAATCCCATAAAAGTGCAGATCGGAGTGACAAGTTTGGTTGATCTGTTGACATTGAGCAAATTAAAGAACACAGATGCAGCCAGATCATTTCCATAATAACCAATGCAATCTACTAAGAACAGTGCAAATCAGCAGCTATCGCTGACATTTGAAATAATTTTTTTTTTTACTTTTTTCAGTAAATAATGGTGCAAATACCAGTAAATTGACTACCGCAAACCTTAGTACAGTAAATCTCCTTGCACCTCTCCTCCCATAAATTTTGGTGCAGTAGGTATGGTTGCAAAAATAACTGTTCGCACCTTTTTTTTAACTATTTTTTTCACCACATGCCTTTAGTAAATCCTGACAATAGATTTCTAATGCCAAAAGAAGGTATGCGCTTTTGCAAGCTGTTAGTAAATCTGGCCCAAAAACAAATGGATCATAGAAATGATCCATTTGTTTGTGGGAAGTCGTGGCCTAATGGTTAGAGAGTCGGACTCGTAATCGAAAGGTTGCGAGTTCGAGTCCCCGGCCAGCAGGGATTGTAGGTGGGGGGAGCGAATGTCCAGCGCTCTCTCCACCTTCAATACCACGACTGAGGTGCCCTTGAGCAAGGCACCGAACCCCCAACTGCTCCCCGGGCGCTGCAGCATGGCTGCCCACTGCTCCGGGTGTGTGTTCACGGTGTGTGTGTGTGTGTGTGTGCATTTGTTCACTACTCACTGCTGTGTGTGTGCACTTGGATGGGTTAAACGCAGAGCACCAATTTCGAGTATGGGTCACCATATTTGACAATACGTCACGACTTTACTTTACTTTAAATATCATAAGTTATCTGTATGGCTTTTACTCCAAGTTAAAAGTTTAATTAAAAGTTACAATGTAATGTAAGTAGAGACAGATATTTTCATCTGTATTGTAATGTACATCCAAGTAACACTGAATATCAATCCATTATACGACTCAAGAAAGTAGTCTGAAATTTCATTAAACAATGGTGTTATGACATTTTGATTAAAAACAACATAATTAAAAAATAAAAAGGATACATGTAATACAAGGATACATGTAAGAACATCATACACAATATAGAATTATTTCTGATAGAAATTCTTTCAAATAGAAATGAACTGTACGTGGCTGATAATGTTCCCCTCCATTGAGCGGCTAACTGTTGTAACTGAATCATTGAGTCAATGAGATGAACTCAGAATCAGTTCAATTAATCAATAAATCATTTTGATTGACTTTTTTATCAAATTATTAATTGAAAAGATCTCAAAATAATGTTTTTTTTGTTTGTTTTTTCATAAAACGGACATGCCTGCTTGTGCTTTATAACTACCTCATCGGTTATAGTACTTTTGGATCTTTTTAAAGCTTGAAAGTCTTACAGGTTTTAATTTAAAACACACTGAGTATATGATAAAATTTATAGTACACATATCATGATTATTTTTATGCTACTTCTGTGCTGCCTTTTTTATTTGGAGCTGAATAGAATAGAATAGAATAGAATAGAATAGAATAGAATAGAATAGAATAGAATAGAATAGAATAGAATAGAATAGATGGGAGATGGTGGAATGGACTGCAGGAGAATGCCATGTCAGTGCCAGATGAGCCATTATGGGAGATTAAATCTGATCCACGCTAAGAGTGACCCTGTGGGGAGAGAAAGAGAGAGAGAGACGCTCAGCCTGGCTTATTGTATTAATAGCTGTCTGTGGGTGTCAATAGCTGTATATCAGATCTGGAGAGACTTTGATTTGATTTGAAGTTTGGCTGTACAGTGGGTCAGTCCCTGCCCTTCAGTTACCCAGCACTACGATGTCTTTTCTTAAGTATCTCCAATTGTGCATTCATATAACATTGTACGTAGTTTAAAAGGAGCTGTGGAACACAGGATTTTCCTTGCTCTTTTGAACTAAACATCAACCGTGAGCATATTAACATTAAACTGCCCACATCTGCATAACAGTTCAATTCAGTATTCAGCAACTTGGCCCACCTAGTCACGATGAAATAAGTGGACGTAGGATAAATTATTTAGGAGACACTAATTTCTAGATACATGGGAGGTTCAGCCATAATTAGCGCATTACAGAAAATTCCAGTCTTAACATGTACAGAGGCAATTTACTAATACTTTTATTAAGCTAGGATACATTACAATTATTAAATAATGCATAAGTAATATTACAAAAGATTTTCAATTTACAATAAATGGTGTTCTTTTGTACTTTTTATTCATTATAGAATTCATATAGCAAATCAGCATATTAGAGTGATTTCTGAAGGGTCATGTGACACTGAAGACTGGAGTAATGATGCTAAAAATTCAGCTTCGATCACAGGGATAAATTACATTTTAAAATATGTTCAAATAGAAAACTTGTTTTAAATTAAAATAATGTTTCTAAAATACAGTGTATTGTACAAATTTTTTGTGTATTTTGATCAAAATAGCTTTGGCAAGCATCAGATACTTTCAAAAACAAGACAAGTTTGAGCTATAATGTAATTATAGAAGTCTTAAATGCAAAATATTGATACAAGCAATAATATGCTGTTTTTACTTAAACTTTTTCTACTGCTTCTGTTATATGTTCTGTTGTAATATTTCAACTTGAATAAAACCATTGTCAGGTTATAAAACTTTTTTTTTAAGTGCAGCAAGACAAGTGAGTCTGAGAAAAAAATAATAATATTAATATAAAATTGAATTATGGCTCTAAGTTCACTTCCAAAATGAAAATATTCCTGATAATTTACTCACCCGTCTTTCTTTCTTCAGTTGAAAAGGAAATGTTTTTGAGGAAAACATTTCAGGATTTTCCTCCATAAAGTGGACTTCAATGATGGCCAACGGATTGAAGGTCCAAATACACGATCCCACCTGAGGAATAAGTGTCTTATCTAGCCAAACAATCGGTCATTTTCTAAGAAAAATACAAATTTCTTTACTTTTTAACCATAAATGCTCATCTTGCACTAGCTTGGCTTCACGCATTACGTAATCACACATGTGTGATGTTGGCGGAAGTACCAACCTAGTGTTTACAAAGCGACCATACAAAGAAAGTCAAACGCGTTTTACAAAAAAAGGTAAAACAATGATGTCGGGCCTTTTTGTAATTGGAGGATGGAGTTTTTTGCCTTTTCTGAACCCGGAGTGCACAAAAGAAGAGACTTTTCCAACTTTTCCAACATGATTACGCAATGCGTGAAGTCATGCATGCACATCGCAGAGCTAGTGCAAGACGAGCATTTGTGGTTAAAAAAAATATACTTTTTTTTCTTTTTCTTTTTTTAAGAATATGACTGATCGTTTGGCTAGATAAGACCCTTATTCCTCGGCTGGGATCGTGTAGAGCTCTTTGAATATGCATTGAAACTACAATCTGAACATTAACCCATTGGCCTCAATTTAAATTGACTATATGGAGAAAATTCCTGGAATGTTTTCCTCAAAAAACATTTTTTTGAAAGAAAGAAAGACATGAACATCTTTGATAACATGGAGGTAAGTACACTATCAGGAAATTTTCATTCTGGAAGGGAACTACTCCTTTAAGGTACTGATATTACAAAATGCTATACAAAATAAAATGTGACAAAAGTGTATCATATGGCACCTTTAAAGTATAATGTATTGCAAATAAATGTTCTCAGTGTGGACGTTTAACCTTGCTGCGCTGAAGGACGCAGTTTGACAGGCTAGTGAAGGTATGTTATGATTAAGCCGTTGAATACAAGTCAACTCTTTGTTGTTACTAAGCAACCTGTTCCCTGGCAACGCTTCACTTGTCCTTCGGCAACCATTGATTTAATTCAGAATGACTGTTCCCCCTTCACTCCCATGCTGTGTCATCTCTAAGTCAATGCAAGTCTCAGGACCAATGAACCTAGACATTAAAGAATGTTCAGCATCCAGATTTGACATTGAAGCATTCTCTGCTGTAAGTGTTAAAAAATTGCTGCGTCAGAGCACCGATGCTGTACAGTATTCACATCGCTTCAGTACAGCCGGGACTTTTCATAGGGCCATGAATCTGTTCAGATAAGCAGCGTCTATGAAAGGTGTGTTTCGACTGGCTGACTGCAGCATGAGGAGATCGAGACAGCTGGGGGATTTCATCAAAGAGTCTGCGACAGGGAGTGGGAGGAAGATGAAGACAGAGAAAAGGAAGGAGAGAGACATTACTCAGGCCAACAGCAGCACCTTTGCAGCTCTGCAGCACTTTGTGTGTCAGTACCTCCGGTGGAACATTAATCTGACAGCTGTGGCCGTGTGTCTGCGCGTGCCTTTGTACTTGTGCGCTAACGTTCAGGTGGCCTATTTACTGAAATTATTGCAATATCTGGCATGCCATGGTCACCCACTCCGCATGTGGGATAATCCTAGTGAGACACACTTCTAGCAAAACCTTTGAAAGCTAGTGTAAACTGTTCATTTTGGGATGAATCTACCACGTGAGAGACACAACCTGTGCTGATCTAGTCTTTGCTGGTGTTTTAAACAATCTGTTAGTTAAATGGACCCATATTTAGTGCCATTCAATTGTCACATCAAATTGTGCTATTCCTGTTCTGTATCTATAGCGCTATTTGTGTTGTAGTGAGCCTCATGGGTCTGTACTGTAAAGAACCTTATACTGTAGGTCTGCTATGAGCCAGACCCTTGTGAAAAAGAAGTGTGCTTAACTGTGTCAAATATGCACTTGTAGTGTACTTCAAATCTTAAAAGTATATATTTTTAAAAACTGTACTTGAAGATTATATCATATTAATGGAATATATGGCCACTTAGGTATACTTGAAGAGAGTACATTTTTTAACACACTTGAGTACACTTCTTAAAGTGCCCCTATTTTGGATTTTTGCAAATGGCCTTTTATGCAGTGTGTAATACAGCTCTAAGTGAATGAAAACGTCCTGCAAAGTTTTAAATCTGAAAGTGTATAAAGTTATTGTTTCTCAAAAGAAAGAGTCGACTCTGAAACATTAGCATATTGCCCACCCACTTGTTCTTTTGAATGAAAATGTAAATTCATTCTTTACCACTAGGTGCTGCTTTTGGAACGGTGGTTAAAAATAGCGGTTTCCCCTGTAACGGTGTACAAAAAGCAGCACTGCACTCACAAATGATGCTTTGTCAGGCATTACAGGTGAGATTAAATAAAAATGAGACCAATCGGACCAATCACCGCAGATTAGCGTCATGCAAAGGAGGAGTTTGAAAAATTAATCTTTGAGCGAATTGTTTGGGAGTCATTGAGCAAGAAAGGTAAAAATAATTGCATATTATAAGACAATGATAGTGTTTTTGACCTTGCATGGATGTCAGCCTGTTGTTGGGGACTCCCAAAACCAAAATATGAACCTTTCATTACCCATAATAGGGGCACTTTAGTATTATACTTTATAATATAATATTAAATATAATCAGTTAATTTTAAATGTTCATGTTTTAGGTTACTTGACAACATTTTTACAGTGTATATAGGACATTATAGGATTATACATAGGACATCCCGTGTGAAAAAGAAGTGCACTTAATTGTATTGAATGTGCACTTGTAGTGTGTATAACATTTTAAAAAGATTATTTTTAAAAGCTATTATTGTAATTGCAGAAGTACAATTTACATAATTTTAATAACATAAGGTTTTAATAACATTTTGTCATGCTTTTTTTGTCGTATGTAATGTGTAATTTTAAGTGTAATGTCTTACTCTACATATATGACGATAAAAGTCAGTTATTATAAATGTACTAAATTTCAACTTGTGTGCTTAGTAATATATTTAAATATATTGCTTACAAGTTTGAATAGAAATGACAATCAAGTATATTTCAGTTACCATAAATGCTTGTTAGTACATTCAGCAGTACAGTTTAACCATATTTCAAAAACAATAGAAGTAAATGTCAAATTATGTATAACAATGAATAGTTCACCCAAAAATGAAAAGTCTTTCATTAATTTCTCACCCTCATGTCGTTCCAAACCCGTAGACCTTTCTTCATTTTCAGAACACAAATTAAGATATTTTTGATGAAATCTGAGAGCTTTCTGACCCTGCATAGAAGAAGTAGACAGACAACTTAATAGATCTGTGTTGAGCATTACAGGCCTGTAATGATTCATATACTGTAGGTCTATAGCAGCTGAGTAAGCGACATCAACCATGTCCTCTAATGAACTCCACAATAATTGGTTAGTCGTTTCTGAACTGCTTTATAAAATGCATTTTTAGGCATAGTAAGTGTATTCTTGATATAAAATGACAAGTCTTCAACTATACTGCACTATATTCTAGCATCATAATTTAAATGCTTTAAAATTAGCAAAGAATATTCTGGTTTAGTTTATACATGTACATGACTCTTTTACACACAACAACTTATAGTTAATGTTTTTGTTTTTTTTTTTCATGCAATCAAACCTGTAGTCATGGCACTGCTTTGCTCTAACAGTAGAGCCACAAAATATGCATATCCATATGTGCATACACACACACACACACACACATATATATATATATATATATATACAGTGCCCTCCATAAGTATTGGAACAGTAAAGACAAAATTGCTCTGTTGGCTGTGGAGTCAAGACATTTCCAAATATGATTAAAAGATGACTATGAGACAAAACTACAGAATGTTACATTTTATTATTAGCCGTTTCAACACATACATGTTTTACCAAATAAAAAGAACAGCACTTTTAGAGTTCATCCCACTCATTGTTGTGAGCATAAGTATTGGGACAGTTGAACATAAGGCAGATATAAAAGATTAAAAGCTATTATTTAGTTGCAGATCCCTTGCACACAATCACAGCAGTGAGTCTGTGACCCATAGACATCACCAGACTCTTGGTCTCATCCTTTGATATACTTTTCCCAGCCTTTAATGCAGCCGATCCCAATTGTTGCTTGTTTTGGGGAGTTTCTGCCTTTACTCTCCTCTTCAGCTGGTGAAATTCATGTTCAGTCGGATTTAAATTGGAGATTGACTTGGGCAATCTAAGACTTTCCATTTCTTTGCTCTTATAAATTCCTTGACTGAACTGGCAGGGTGTATTGAGTCATTGTCCTGATGCAACATGAAGCACTTCCCAATGAATCTGGTGGCATTTTCTTGAATATTGGTAGGCAAGATTCCAAATTCATTCTGCTACTGTCATCATACATTAAGTCATCAGTAAAGTTGAGAGGGCCTGTTCCAGAGACAGCCATGCATGCCCATGCCATGACAACACCTCCACCATGCTTTACAGATGAGACTGTATGCTTGGGATCATTTGCAGTTCCCTTTTTTTCTCCACATTTTTGCTTTCCCATCACTTAGATAAAGGTTCACCTTTGTCTCATTGGTCCATAAACACAGTTACAAAACTCTTCTGGCTCATCTTTGTGCTTTTTTGCAAACTCTAATCTTGCCTTTCTATTTTTGGTGCTGGTCAGAGGTTTGCATCTTGCTGTGTAGCATCTGTAATTCTGTGTCAAAGTCTCCTGAGGACAGTAGATTGTCAGAGCATCACCCCAGCTTTCGGGAAGTTGTTGGTGATTTTTATGATTTGTTTGTCATCAACTATTGTTGTTTTCTCAGCCGATCAGGTAGTTGTTGGTTGCTGGTGTCGCTGGTGGTTTCCAAACTCTTGATTTCTCCATGCCCTTTGTTTTTTCTAGAGCTCTAATTGACTTCCTCTTTTCTTTTAGCATCCAAATTGCTTGCTTTTCTCTCAAAGTCAGCTCCCTCGTCTTCATCCTGGTTTGTGTGTGTCATCATCGAATGCAAGATTCAGAATACAGAAGTAATGGATATAACTGATACGACACATTCCCTGCTTTTAATATCTGAAGAATTAATGCAACAGGACACAGCTGATCACTTAGAAAGACCTGTGAGGCAACTGCTCCAATACTTATGCTCACATCAGATAGAGGGATGAAACTCTAATAGTGCTGAACTTCTTAGCTGGTAAAACATCTATGTGTTGAATCACCCAATAATAAAATGTGACATTCTGTAGTTTTGTCTCATATTCATCTTTTAATCATATTTGTAAATGTGTTGACTCCACAGCCAACAGAACAATTTTGTCTTTACTGCTCCAATACTTTTGGAGGGCACTATATATATATATATATATATATATATATATATATATATATATACAACATATTCACTGGCTTCAATTTATATTTAAATGTGTTCATTTTAAATATCCTAGTTATTTACAACAATATTTTGTACCTTTTTCTTTAAATTATCAAGTTAGGCATTCTGTTCAGACTTTGTTTTTGTTTCTCGTGTCAAAAAAACCATTGGTAAAAGAGCTTTCATGTTTAAAGGTCCAATAGACTGGAATAGTTTGCCTGCTGATATTCAATCTATTGCATCCTTTAAGATGTTTACGCAAACTCTGTTATCATATTTTACTTTGGATTGTACGTTATTTTTGAAGATGGTATTGATTTTTTATTTTATATATATATATATATATATTTTTTTTTTTTTTTTTTTTTTTGGCTTATGTTGTGATCAGATACACTGATCGGTATATTTTGTATTATGTTTTGTTTCATATTTGTTACTAGTTATTTTTTTATGTTGTGGTGTTTTTTTTTTTTTGTTTGTTTGGTTTTTTTACCCAATTAATGTTTGTGTTTTGTTGTTTGGTTTTGTTTATGGATGTAATGTTAATTTTCATTTTTGTTTTGTTTTTTGTTACTATGTTGTGGTTGTGATACATTGTGGGACCCCCTCGAAAACGAGATGGTACATCTCAAGGGGTTAATCCTAGTAAGTAAATTTCAGACATATTTGTATATTATATATTGTCTGTTTATCTACACTGATCCACAATCACGTTCACATTCATTGTAATGGCAGCGCTGAGGGATCTCTGCAGAACGTCGCATGCTGCAGCTGCAGCACTGCCTTTGGCTATGGTCTCCACACACACAGCTGCGGTCCTCTCTGCGCTTCTGACTTGTGGTCTGGACAGTCATTATGTAAGCCTTGAGTCACTGAATTGGTGGTGAGCTCTCCTGGGGAACATGAAGGTTTATATCAATAATGTTCTCACACAGCACACAAAGGATTTGAGGGCAAAGACTGTGAACGACCAGAGATTTAGACACAGAACAACGCTTGCCATTGTTGCACAGAACCTTTTGACTCTGACTTTTATAGCACACTGCAAACAGACAAGTATTATAGAATGAAAAAGCCTATACACTGTATAAGTTTGTGAACCCTTTGAAAATATCTGGATTTCTGCATAAATATACAGTAGTCTGGTCTTAGTTTAGTGCACAGGTGCAGACACGCACAATCTGGCTATGTTGATAACACACAAACTTTTCACATTCTTATTGAATACATAAAGCAATCATTCACAGTGTAGTGTGGAAAAAGTAAGTGAACCCTTGAATTTACTTACTTAGATCTTCCTTCTTGGATCGCACAGCTCTCTTTAGGTTATGCTTCAGCATCTGAACTGGCTTAAGGTCAGGACTTGTTTTTCAGCCATTCGTTATTGGATTGTTGTGTGTTTTGGGTCATTGTCCTTATACAGTATTCTCCACTTCTAGGCTTTTGAATTCCTTCAAATGAGCATATATTGAAATATATGCTATAATATATAATCTATAAAATATATGATAATTTATATTGTAATAATATTACTGTTTTTATTGTATTTTTAATCAAATATTGAATTGTGAGATAAAAAGTCTCAGTTACCTTTTGTATATAAAGAACTGCAAGATATTCTTTTCCCCTCACAATTCTAAGTTTACATTATGAAATCAAAAATGAAAAACATAATTGCAACCTTTTAAATCACAATTGAAACCTTTTTTCTCACCATAGTTTTTTTTTTCACAATTCTGATTGTGAGATGTATTTAGTTTCTTATATATGATCCTGGACCACAAAACCAGTCTTAAGTCGCTGGGGTATATTTGTAACAATAGCCAAAAATCCACTGTATGGGTCAAAATTATAGATTTTTCTTTTATGCCAAAAATCATTAGGATATTAAATAAAGATCATGTTCCATGAAGATATTTTGTAAATTTCCTACTGTAAATATATCAAAACTTAATTTTTGATTAGTAATATGCATTGCTAATAACTTCATTTGGACAACTTTAAAGGCGATTTTCTCAATATTTTGATTTTTTTTGCACCCTCAGATTCTAGATATTCAAATAGTTGTATCTCGGCCAAATATTGTCCGATCCTAACAAACCATACATCAATGGAAAGCTCATTTATTGTATAAATATGACTCTTATGACTAGTTTTGTGGTCCAGGGTCACATATAATTTTTTTCTTGCAATTCTGAGAAACAAAAGTCAGAACTGCATGATATAAACACACAATTGTCAAATAAAAACAAATATAAGATCTATTTTAATATTTTCAGTGTCATTTGATCCTTCAGAAATCATGCTGATTTGCTTATCAAGATTATATTTGTCAAAATCCCAGTATACATTTTTGGACAATTGTGCAACCTTCATAAAATTGGTAAACCGGTCTGATAAAATATGGAGCGATATAATTTAGTCTATTTCAAGACCAAAAAAAAAAAACTAGGATTTAAAAGGCAGGTAATTGTTATCAGGTTGCTGAAAACTGGTGGATTTATGTAATATTTTATTGGTAACATGGATTATTCAGCTCTTGGCTCTGTAACACTAATTTAGATCCACCTTAAGACATTCACAGCACATACAGACAAGCTTATGGCATGAGATAAATGATCTGGTCTGCTCACCCTGGAGGGCTTCTCAATCAAATCTCCACCATATGTCCAAATCTGTGCTTGTGAATTCAGACAGTTTGTATGTTTTGCCCACACTAAAGCCTTCCACCATTAAATTTGTTTGGATTAAGCCAGTTGGCATAGTGTTACTTTCTTTGTCACCAACTCCACATTGCCAGCTCCATGAAACAGCACTTTTGGCTTGAGGATAAATGCTTGTATATTCAGTTTAACTGCTGTGAGAAAAAAGCATTTAAAAGATACGCACCAAAACAGACCTTTTAGATATGCCATTTTCCCAAGTCTAGGTTCATTTCTGCTGAATTAAATACACATGAGAACTATGAAAGAGAGTTGACATGCCTCAAGCTCTTCTATTATAATGTTTCTATTTCTCCACCTTTATTACTTCTGTCCGTTTTCTCTAAAACAAAGCTTCTCATTGCATCTTATTAGCAGACATAATCTGATTCCATATTTAATATTTCAGGTCTTTAACTGTCTTTTATCATCAAAGAGGATCAGCAGTTATTTAATTAACTTTTGTACAATCACTGGTTTCTTTTCTCCTTTACTCAAGACTAAATGGATGTGACCTAATATCATGGTGAAAAGGTATCCACGTAACAAACAGGAAATCTGGGGCTTAATCCTGTTTGGGTTTTTTTTTTTTTACTCTGCCTGTTTCAGGATTGACCCAGATGCTGTCCCTATGTTCTGCCCCCACTTTCTGTCTAGATCTGATAAAACTCATGCTGGATCAACTGTAGATCATCCAGTAGAATTTGGTGTTGCCATAGGTTCAATTCTCAGGGAACACACTGGCTAATGAAATCTTGAATCAGTTATAAGTTCTTGTCAATTCATCTTTTAGTGCTAAATCCTGTTCTGTACACAAAAAGAACAGATTTCAGTAATTTAAGGGATTAACAACTGCATTCTGCTACCGAATTGATTCCCAAAATTGTTTTGGTTCATTTACAGAAATTCACGCAATGTGTAAGAAACCGTACTGAAAAACTAGTTGTTAATGACGCATTTAGATGTGGATGTTAATGACGCATTTAGATACGAGGTACATCTTGACTCATTATTGTTGTCAGATGTTGCTAAAAAAAATGTAAAATAAGAACAAGGCATAATAAACACAAATCCAAATGCAATATCTTGGAAAACATACGCAAAATATTGTGTGCCTACTTTATTAAGTCCATAAACTGGATCGCTTAATGAGCCAAGTCCAAACAACAAGTATAAAGCCTAAATAATCATCGCTTAGTGTGGACATGGCAACCCTTCGAGAGCATGCTCTTATGTTTGCAGCCTTCCAAAGATAAAACACAACAGCTCTGTTGGTGGTTTAGTTAAAATGGCCAAACATAATTTTGTAGCTGTAATGTAGCTGTTATATTACACTGGTTAAAAATAACGGATACCAAACATGTGAGACAGCAAAACTATCATTACTGCTTGCTATGAGTGGTGTCAATCAAGTCAGTTTCAAGAGTGAGTTCTGTTTTGTACACACACAAAATGATAATGCAGCAGATTCACTCCTGTATTTAAAGGGATAGTTAAACCAAAATGGAGATTCTGTCATTAATTACTCACCCTCATGTTGTTCCAAACCCGTAAGAGCTTCGTTCGTCTTCAGAACACAAATTTAGATTTTTTGAGAAAATCTGAGAGCTTTCTGAACCTGCATAGACAGCAAAGCAACTACCACGTTCCCTAGTGCATGTGCCATCAGTGGTTCAAGATGAGCGAAGGTCTTACGGGTTTGGAATGGCATGAGGGTAATTAATTACAGAATTTACATTTTTGGGTGAACTATTCCTTTAAACGCCGTTGTCACTCCTGAAACTTTACAGTGTGTATGTGGCCAAATACTCAGAGAAGATAAATAGCTTCCCTAAAGGAGATTCTCAGATCAAAAATATCAATCCCTTGATGATGCATCATAGTAGAGAATGCTTGTCAAAACAGCGATTTAAAGAAACCTTGTTGCATCATGTATAATCAATGATGTGATGACTGGCTCTTAAAAATAAAAGTTCTTTATTGGCATCTGTGGTTCTATGAAGAACGTTTAACATCAATTGAGAATTTCCATTGCATAAAATGTCCTTTATAGTGGAAAAAGTTTCTTTAGATCATTAAAATATTCTTGACACTTAGTAGAAATGGTTATTTTAAGAACTGTTCACTGAAAGGTTCTTTGGGGAACCAAATATGGTTCTTATATGGCATCACTGTGAAAACCTTTATTTTAAAGAGTGGAGGATCATTTGCGAGAAGCAGTGAATTCTGGCTTATCAGGGCAAGCAGTTCTTGCAGTTTGGCTCTCTGTGTATATACTAGACAAAGGCCTTGGTCCTGAGGGACAAGTGTTGCACTGAGTGCCATCATGATTAAAAAGGGATATCATTCAACGCTTCTAGCTTAAAATAAGGAAAGAGTAGAGTGGAGTGCTGTTCATGAAGCAAAATAAATAGTTTTCTGAAACACAATCCCTTTTCAGTAAACAAAGATCAGTTACGTCTTTGGCCATGACCCAAAAGTGATACAATGTTATTGATTTCTTCTCAAGAGACCGGATAAGGTTGGCATTATGGAAAATAGAGGATGTATAAAAATGGCAGTAATGAAAAGAACCTCTAGGGAGCTGACTGTTTTTCTTTGTTGTTTAAATACTGAAATGGGTAAGATTTATCTTGTAAATTTGGATCATATTTTATTATTTTCTACATCTTTCATGTACAATGCCCTCTTTTTGTACAGTTTTCTTTTCAGTTTAGTTTAGTTTTCATCAGTGTAGTAAAAGTTTTTATGGTGTTTTCCCTAGTAAAATAGTAATATATTTAAAATACATTTATTTCATACTAAGTATAGTTCAATTCTACTGACATATTTACTGACATATCGCTCAAGACTTTCTGATGTAAAAATGATAATTAAGAATTATTTGGAGTACTGCTTGTGCGCAATGCACATTTCTTAAAATCAAGCCTAAAATATGTTTTAATGCCACCATTGATGAGGATTGTTTGATCTTTGAATAATATCGGTCTTTAAATCCAAGTTATTTAAACCTGAAAACACAATCAAATATACTTCAGGAAATCTTTAGTTGGACCTAAGAACTTCTTCCATACAATTAAAGTGAATTAAGTACAAAATTAATTGTTCCAATTTAGCAGACTTTAGCATCATAAGTCAATGAACAATTTTAATCAAGCAAGCAAATAAAAGACATCTCATCTATGAGGGAACCGAACAAGAAAAAGAAGATCCAACAAATTCTAGGACTTCTGGATGCAGCATTTCTTCCCTAATGCAAACTGACCATTTAACAAGTGCCTTTTAGCACCAGGACAAAACAGAAGTGAAAGAGGCTGTACTTGAAGTGAACCGAGTAAGACTTGATCTGTGAGTCATACAGTGACACAGAGGTGCTTTAGTGAGGACCATGTTTTTTTCCCCAACAACAAAACGTGAATCACTAAAGATCTGAAGAACCTGCTGAGCCAAAAGAAGGTGGTCTGAAGTCAAAAGGAGGAGCCAAAGAGGATGCAGGAAGACATGAAAATGGTACTTGAGATAGGGGAGAAATGATAACAGCACAAGTGTGAATGCAAACTTAGTCAGAACAGCATGAAGGAGGTGTGGAGTGGGATGAAAACCATCACCAACTGCAAACTGGCCAGTAGCCATGCATTAAAGCAAAGCTTGTTTTCTTCAAATTTGGTTTTCAGTTGCCCACTATAACCCTTTCATGCGGTGAGGACACTGAAGCCTCCATCCCACTCCCTCATTCTCAGGCTGCCTATCTCTGCTGATCAGTTGTGAAGGGAATTGAGGAAGCTCCACACAGCGGCACAGCCTGATATAATCAGCCTCAGGGAGCTCGAGACACAAGCTAACCAATTCTGCAGGCTTCTCAAACACCTGCTCTCTCCTTCAGTTAGATAAAGGTGCTTCAATTCAGGAGCTGACAAAGATGACATTCAGCCTTCGAGAATATATAGGCTCTCAGATCATGAAGTCCTTTAAGGGGCTGGACCCGAAATAGCTCGAATCCCTGGTTGTCTAAACTGGATTCATTGCAGCTTGATGGTCTGATCTTCATGCTCCAGATAGACCCACTTTTTGCCCACTTCTGGACTTTGGAGTTGTCAGAATTAAAAAAACAAATTCTCACATTTTGGGTATTTCCCCTTCTGATAAAGAAAGTAAAGGTCCTGAATATTTTTCTAAAAGACTGCACTTGCAGAAAATATAACACTTTTATAATGTTTCTTAACACACTTAAGTACATTTTTAAAAAGTAGGTTTTATAATAATGTCAAATTAAAAGCTTTACTTAGAAGCACATTTTATATTATTTTAATACATTATTTAGTACATTTATTTTGATATGTTGACTAACGAACTAAATTACATGTGAAGTACTTGATAACGTGTGTTATTCAATATTACATTTAAGGATATTATATTTGAAATGTAGCTAAATCGCAACTTTATCATAACAAATGTGTGCAATTACAAACATGTATTTGCATTTATATGCACTTAAGTGGGTCAAAAAAGCACTGCTAAGTTAATATAAATTTAAACTGTAAACATTTTTCATTTAATTGCAAAAAAAGTGTCTGATAATAAGTCTATTTTTAATCATATAAATACAAAATAAGTACAGTATATCCATAATAAGTGCTTATGAGTGTACTTCTTTGTCAAAAGAGTCAGCACATAGATCCTACACACCATAAATATTTAGAGTTATGAAGTACTGAATGTGTTATGAAGTACTAAATACTAAATGTGACCACACAAATGCAAGAGAAAAAGAAAGGGGCAGGCAAAACATTAAAAATTAAAAAGCAGATTACTTTGATGTCATGGGCTGAAATGGGCTTTGAAAAGCAGATTTTAAAACTGTGGATTATAAACAGGCAAAGGTGCTTAGAGGGAACGAGGGCAGTGCTGTCTTAATTTCACTGAACATTCCCATATTAACAGACGTATCTGAGCAACATGGCTGTTTATTTGTAGTTTCACTTTTTATAGGACACTGGGGCTTTGACTTTTTATTGCTTGGTTTTATTGTTGTTTTATGCTTTCATATTAAATGTGCTGATGTAACAACAATGAACTTTTACTGTTACAATTATCACTCAACTGTGACCATTAGCATTTTTCTTTATGTTTCTCAGCCATATTGTAACAGCATATGAGCTCAATAAAGAGCCAACACCCCAACTGTGGAAGTCAAACAAAGTCAAATATGATAGACAGTCTGTTTTGCCAAACATACTTTAATAAGTTTAATTACTAGCATTGTAAAATGCTGCAAACAACAACTAGTCAGCAACTAGTTTCTTGTGAAAAAGAAGTGTGCTTGCTTGTATTGAATGTGCACTTGCAATACTTTAAAATCTATTTATAAAATTCTATTTTACTTTATATTAATTTTTGAGTTTACTTAATTGTGTTAAAAATGGATAAAGTCATGGATTTGTACTTGCTTTAAGTATACTTAAATCGACATTTATATTATCTGCAAATGCAGTTTTTTAAATATACTTTTTATAAATTATAAAAACGTAATTTTATGCTAAAGTGTACTCTTTTCACAATAGCTGCAAAGCTAAACTGCATGAAATAAGAACGTCATGCTCATGTTCTGCTTTAGCCTACTCAGCCTACACATTTTGCTCATCACTAATTAGCATTTACTTATTTAGTCTTTAATGGGCTGTATATATGAAATATGCATAGTTACCATGAATTTCTTCCCTTGATCTGCTGTAGGCTTTGACTGACTCATCGTGCTAATCACACATGCTGAGGTGCAAGTGTTGACTGTTTGGTATGAAGAACAGGGAAGTGCTATAAGTATGGACTGATGCACTAATAATTTCACCAAGCTTAGCTATAAGCAATATTACTGAAATATCAATACTACTAAGTTATCATTTAGCTAGTAGTTTTACAAATAGGTGACTTAAATAGGTGACATGTAGAAACAGCCTAGAACGACATGGCATTACAGGACAGTACTGATAAAAATGCTAATGAAATGACCAGTGCTAATCTTCAACTGTTACCCCAGTAAATGGCGACAAACGTCTTTTTGAGTGAGTGATTTGAATAATTAATTCAAGCAATTCATTAAAAACAATGATTCGTTCAGGATCATTCGTTCAGCTGAATCATTCACTTAACCCATTTGTTCAAGTCACTGATTCATTCAGGAGCCCTGCTGTATGTTTTGCTGTGGATATGTTGGCAAACATTTTTGGTGGTGGAGTAAAAATAGACAAAGTGGCAATATTTGATATAAAATGTAAGTTGTGTAATATTATATTCTTTTTTGTTGAACTCTTGTTTGAAAGCAGTATCATAATCGTGTTTGTCTGAATATGACCGTGGGTGTGATTCAGCTATATTGCTTGTGTGATATTGCTTAAATATAATTTGATCGCATACAATATTAGTTTATAGATAATAACGAATAGAACAAGCCAAGAGAGCTGGCCTGGGGTTTGTGTGCTGTATGTGTGTGTTTCTAATAGTGCAAAGACAGTGTAGAAAAAGTGGTGGAAAGAATAGCTCTAAGAAAACTACAAGCATCAGCTACCTGCTCTTGCCTCTGCAACATCGCAGAACCAGAGACATAAAATGGACAGCAGGGCAGAGTCAGCAGACCCCCTCATCTAGCAAGCTTTGATATCTGTATGATATGATGTCTGTAATAAGTCTAGAGATGCTCCGAGTCCCTTCTGGGGTTGTAACAATAAACCAAATGCTTCTGTTATATATTTCACCACACAGCATGCAAGATGTCAGAGATTAGGATCTATCTCAATCTGTATACCAATCTTTTTCTCATTATTGCTTATTACATTGTGAGTCTGCTGGGGTTGTGGAATGGTGTGTGTCAAGAGACCCAGAAGTAGGATTTTTTTGCAAAGATTAAAGAGAAAAGAAACACATACAGTAGGAACCAAGTGCTAAACCAGGATGATCCATGCGTTTTCAATTTTTGTGAGACCAAGGATGCCTAAATGAAATATTTGGCTTTAAATCATTAAAGTACTACAAACCGAATTCCGGAAATGTTGGGACATTTTTAAAATTTGAATAAAATGAAAACTAAAAGAATTTTAAATCACATGAGTTTTTTATTCACAATAGAACATAGATGACATAACAAATGTTTAAACTGAGAAATGTTATGCACAAAATGAGCTCATTTCAAATTTGATGCCTGGGACGGGGGCATGTTTACCGTGGTGTAGCATCTCCTCTTCTTTTCAAAACAGTTTGAAGATGTCTGGGCATCGAGGTTATGAGTTTCTGGAGTTTTGGTGTTGGATTTTGCTCCCATTCTTGCCTTATATAGGTTTCCAGCTGTTGAAGAGTTTGTGGTCATCTTTGACGTATTTTTCATTTAATGATGCGCCAAATGTTCTCTATAGGTGAAAGATCTGGCCTGCAGGCAGGCCAATTCAGCACCTGAACTCTTCTGCGAAGCCATGCTGTTGTAATAGCTGCAGTATGTGGTTTTGAATTGTCCTGCTGAAATACACAAGGCCTTTCCTGAAATAGACGTCATCTGGAGGGGGGAGCATATGTTGCTCTAAAATCTTTATATACCTTTCAACATTCATGCCTTCCAAAACATGCAAGCTGCTCATACCGTATGCACTTATGCACCCCATACCATCAGAGATGCTGGCTTTTGAACTGAACGCTGATAACACACTGGAATTTCTACCTCCTCTTTAGCCCGGAGGACATAGCGTCTGTGATTTCCAACAAGAATGTCAAATTTGGACTCGTCTGACCATGTAACACTTTTCCACTTTGAAACAGTCCATTTTAAATGAGCCTTGGCCCACAGGACCGCTTCTGGGCCATGTTCACATATGGCTTCCTTTTTGCATGATAGAGCTTTAGTTGGCATCTGCAGCTGGCACGATGGATTGTGTTTACCGACAATGGTTTCTGGAAGTATTCCTGGGCCCATTTAGTAATGTCAATGACAGAATCATGGCGATGAGTGATGCAGTGTTGTCTGAGGGCCCGATGACCACGGGCATCCAGCAAAGGTCTTCGGCCTTATCCCTTACGCACAGAGATTTCTCCAGTTTCTCTGAATCTTTTGATGATGTTATGCACGGTAGATGATGAGATTTGCAAACCCTTTGCAATTTGACGTTGATCAATGTTGTTTTTTAAAGTATTCCAGAATCGTTTTACGCACTCTTCCACAGATTGGAGAGCCTCTGCCCATCTTTACTTCTGAGAGACTCTGTCTCTCTAAGACATCTCTTTTATAGCTAATCATATTACAGACCTGATATCTATTAACTTAATTAGTTGCTAGATGTTCTCCCATCTGAATATTTTCAAAATGTCTTGCTTTTTAGCCCTTTGTTGCCCCTATGCCAACTTTTCTGAGACCTGTATCAGGCACCAAATTTGAAATGAGCTCATTTAGTGGATAAAAGTGTAAAATTTCTCAGTTTAACCATTTGTTATATTCTCTATGTTCTATTGTGAATAAAATATTGGCTCATGTGATTTGAAAGTCTTTTAGTTTTCATTTTATAAAAAAAAAAAAAAAAATGTTCCAACATTTCTGGAATTTGGGTTGTATATAAAAGTATAATATTGTTTTACTACTCGTTTTGCATAATGTTCAATGTGTAAACCTTAAAGCAAAAATCTAGCTGTCAATAAATAGAAATTAAAGTAAATAAAATTAAATAAAATGTGTGTATATATATATATATATATATATATATATAGATTTTATGTTTAGCACAATTGACATAATCATGTGAATATGCATTCATAGTTGATTGCATGAAATGTAATTAATTAATACGATTATTAATGATTTCATATAAAGTCATATATAAATAATCATGAAATTATTCTGTTACACATATAACACACATAATTATTAAAATATATTTACATTTTAAAAATGAATGTGGTCATAGACCAGCTCTAATTTTCTTCTTTGATCATATGCAATAGCACTTTGTTATGCATTTTTATAAGGCTGAATTTTACAAATGTTTCTAGCCTCAAAGGCAATAAAAGTATTCAGGTCAATTGTGCTTGGTTTGAAAAAGCTAAAAGCTTTAAAAAAAATCAACTATCATTATTTCTTGTGTCCTTGTATTTTAAACTACCATAGGAAGCACAAGGCTTTGCGGCGTATTGATTCAGCGCTGACAGATGGAATTACAAGGTGATGAATTGTGTGTTTAAAGGTCATAGGGTCGCAGGTCAATAAGCAGGCAAATGCTGTGAAAATTAAAATGTACAGCACTTTGCCAGGAAGCATGAGTAATTAAACTAATACATCAGATTAAACTGGGCAAGCGAAGAGGCAGGATTCCCTTGGCCATTTAATGAGCATGCTCCCACATATAATTATGTTAGAGAAGGCAGGGAAGGTGACAGCATACTAAAGAAATTACAATATGCACTACAATTTAGAAATACATACAATTAAAAACCATGACGTATTTATAGGACACAACAGCATCGTTCTGAACCTGTAAGGGTTAATTCTGTTGCACTGCTTCAGAATTAAGCGATCAAAGGTTCATGTGATAAAGGATGTGCGGCTGAAAGCAGTAGTGTAAAAATAGGCTCAGAACCGGGTTGTTGCTATGGAAGAGTATGTAGAAATGCTGGAATTCCTCTCCCATACACACACTGATACACAAGGAGTGCACCATGTTGACGCCCTCCTGTTTTTTCTTTACACTTGTATTTATCCACCCCTCTCCTGTTCTTTTCTGTTAGATGGACAGGAAACTTGGAGTAATTGTTCTGTACACAGCACTTGTAGTTTGTGTGAGATGAAAAGATGATCTGCAAATATTGTGAGACAAAGCTTTCTTGCAAAAACAGAGCATTTTCAACCAAACATGCTTGTGATGTAAATCTGATGATCCTGCTACAAAATCGTTCTAAAGTATTACATGCTAATGACATGACGTTGATCTTGCATGTAAGCAAATCCAGTGGGAGCAATTTCTGACAAATTGCGAATGGATTATTGTTTTTATTTGATGTTGATTTTTATTGCATAGTATGTATGTATAATGCATAATGTAATTGTATAAATATAAATAATATTTCTAGAAAATTTTAAAACCTAACAGGAGTTTTGTGAGATGTTAATTTATTTTTTATTTTTTATTTATTTAGTTAGTTAGTTAGTTAGTTAGTTAGTTAGTTAGTTAGTTAGTTAGTTAGTTAGTTAGTTAGTTAGTTATCTGATGTACAATACAGTTCAAAAGTTTGGGCTATGTAAGATTTTTCCTTTTTGTTTTTTATATTATGTGCTCTCTTATGCTCACCAAGGCTGCATAGCTACAGTAAAAACATTAATATTGTGAAATATTATTACAATTTTAAATAACTGTTTTTTATTTTAATATATTTTAAAATGTAATTTATTCCTGTGATGCAAAACTGAATTTTCAGCATCATTACTCCAGTCTTCAGTGTCACATGATCCTTTAGAAATCATTCTAATATGCTGATATGCTGTTTAAGAAACATTTCTTTTTATTATCAATGTTGAAAATTATTTGATGAATAGAAAGGTCAAAATCTTTTGTTATTTTATAAATACTGTATCTTTATTGTCACTTTTGACCAACCGAATGCATCCTTGCTGAATAAAAGTAATAATTTCTTTCAAAATATAAACTTGCTAACCTAAAACTGTCCTAAAGTGTCACAATTTACATCCTTTGTAAATATATTCTAGCTCAGATTCTAATAAACAATGTTTAATTCATGTATGTTCACAGGAGATGCGACATCCAAGGAGAGCAGCCCTTTTATCAACAGCAGCACCAGTGACATAGAGAAAAGCCAACAGTATGATGGGAAAAACATGGCCCTGTTTGAGGTAGTCCAGATTTGCTAATGATTTAAAACAGTTAGAAATGACTGTGCAGTAGGTTTACACGTTTGTTTGTATGTGTGTGCTGTGTAGGAGGAGATGGACACCAGTCCCATGGTATCTTCTCTGCTGAGCAGCCTCGCCAACTACTCCAACCTGACGCAGGGCAGTAAAGAGCATGAGGAGGCAGAAAACAACGAGGAGGCGCGCAAGAAAACTGTGCAGGTGACAAGAACTCTTCCGTTATCTCTGCAGACTACCAAATCACTACTGACCGTTCTTTCATGATCCTCAGTCTTCTGTGTTGATGGATAGTAGCTACTCATTGTCTGGGTGGATGTTGATTGACAAGCAGGCAAAACGGTCTTTTAATGATGCTGTGTATTGAGCATTATGTTCTATGGTGTCCTGATAATTGATTGGTTGATTGACAGGCTCCACGTATGGGCACCATCATGGGCGTTTACCTGCCATGTCTGCAGAACATCCTGGGGGTGATCCTGTTCCTCAGGATGACCTGGTTGGTGGGCGCTGGAGGTGTCTTGGGAACCTTCACCATTGTCTTCATGTGTTGCTCCACGGTCAGTCTGAAATGCACATACACTACAGGAGGCATGGGGATCCGGTATGCCAGTGGGTGGGACACACAAGCTCAAACACTCTACAAATATAGGCACACTATCCTTCAGATCTGAATGTACTTTACACCAACAGAAAGGTCTGTTCAGGCCTGGAAAGCAGAATTCTTTATTACCATTATGCAGCAAGAGCCCCAGAGACTCCCTCTCCAGAGCTTAGGGTTTCCTTTTACCCCTCTGCTCCTTTAACTGGAGACTACTTACAGTTATACAATCACTTTGTTGTAAGTCACTTTGGTGAGTGGGTTTGTGAGCATGCCTGACGGAGTTTCTGCCAAGAACATAAATGTAAATGCTTACATGAGGTGTTTGATTTCAGAGCTGTCAGTTTAGCACATGTCGCTCCTGCTGCTGGTGATTCTTGTGACGTGTGTGCGTGCGACGATTCTTGTGAGGGCCCTATGAAATACGCTTTATTTTTTCCTAGATACTGTGGGATTTTTTTCACCATTTTCATTTGCCATTTTTGTTTTGATGGAGTCCATTTTAATAATTAGATTAAGTGTTAATAATCAATAGGCATGTTTAAATACATAATCGTGAAACTTATTCAAAACAACAAATGTAAAAAACAATTTTTATTGTTTTATAGGGCCCATGAAATCTGTTTTAATTTTTCGCAAATTCTGATATATTTTTCTTAAATTCTGCATTTTCTGTTTGAATTTTTATTGATTCTGTTTTAAAGGTTTAATTCAGTTTTAATAATCAAAATGTGTGTCTAATTAATTGAATTAATAAAAATTTTACAATTTAATAATTTGTTACATTTTGTACAATACTAGGGCCCTATGAAATGTTTTTCTATTTATTTATTTATTTGAAAATGTGTTTTCTGTTTTAATTCATCTGTATTTGTCTATATTGGCATACATATATGTAATTAGTTAAAACATGGAAGAAAAATGTGTGATGTGTGAAATCTTACAAAATATATTTTTTATAATTTTATTATTATTATTGTTATGAGAAGTAATTTACAATAGAAATATTTTTGTCAGAAATTCTTCTAGTTAAACCAAACTTATATTTTGTTGGTTGTAGTTAAGACCTTTTTGTTCAAGATTATGTGTGTATCTGACGATACTTTTAAATCAAATCAAATGGTCAAATGCTGTTTATGTGACCCTTGGAGTTCATGTGTTCATATCCTCATATAATGAGACTCCAGATACTGAAAACAGCACATGTTCACACAGAGACAAACAGAACATATTCATTTCAGAAATCAGAAAGAGCTTTATTGCCAAGTGTGTTTACACACACAAGGGATTTGTCTTGGTGTTAGGAGCTTCCAGTACAAAAGTACAAACATAGTGCAGACAACATATAATTAAGGTAATAGAAACACTAATAATGAAGAGACAATAGATTATAAATAACAACAGTAATAAAAATATACATATTCACAGGTTCACATATTCTACACAGACTTTAAGCGCAGGTAAAATGGTGGGAGGGAGGGGGGTTGCAGGGGGGGGGTAGGCGTATGTGTGGAGTGCAGATCAGAGCGGGTGCTGGGTGTCAGTCTGGCCTTTTCAAATCAACAGTGAAACACATTCAGATCATCAGCCAATTGTTGATTCTCCACAGACTGTGGGGGTGGTGTCTTGTACTTGGTGATGTTCCTCAGACCAGTCCATACTGATGCTGGATTGTTGGCTGAAAGCTCTCTTCTCAGCTTTTCAGAGCAGTTCTTTTTAGCCACTCTGATCTCCTTTGTTAGTCTGTTCCTGGCCTGGTTATACAAGATTTTATCCCCACTTCTGTAAGCGTCCTCTTTGGCCTGACGAAGCTGTTTGAGTTTCCCAGTAAACCACGGTTTATCATTATTGAATGATAAGAATGTCCTGGTGGGGATGCACATATCCTCACAGAAACTGATATATGAAGTTACAGACTCTGTGAGCTCGTCCAGATCGGTGGCAGCAGCTTCAAAAACAGACCAATCAGTGAGAGAGTCCACTGTTTCATTAGTCCATCTTTTAACAGTTCTTAATATAGGTTTTACAGATTTAAGTTTCTGCCTGTAGGACGGAATAAGATGAGCCAAACAGTGATCAGAGAGTCCTAAAGCTGCTCGTGGGACAGAGTGATATGCGTCCTTTAACGCTGTGTAACAGTGATCCAGTATATTACTGGATCTATTACTGTATATTTAAATAGCAGTATTTTTGCAGTTTAATATTTACAAACACTAGTCCGTATAATTATTTGATTAAATGTTCAGAACTATTTTTTTATTTTTTTTCATCCTAAATTTTCCAGATTCCAAGTTACACAATTTTTTGACTGGATTCCTTGATTCTATCCATGTTTTCAGCATTACGAAAAGCATAGGCCCCTACGTGCGTGTTTTAATGCATTCTATGTGTGCTTGTGACACATATTAGTGAATATTTGCTGCAGTATTTTGTTTCAGCAGTATTATGTAAGTGAATGTGCAGTGTGGTCCCACTCTGAGCTCTTTCCCCTCCTGTCATATCTGTTTTAATATTGTTTGATATAAAAAAGCTGAAAGCTGTCCCTTCAGATTCTACCACCATAAATCCCCTATAATGCCCTTCTGACCCTGCCAAACCGCAGGAAACACACACAGAATAATTCTGCCTAGCCACACTCACAAGTCATTGTCACAAGATTTGCTTCGGTCCTGGCTGCTCTGGCAGTAAATGAATACTTACAAATAAATAATATTCTAGCTTCGTGTTTTAGAGTTTGAGTACATCAGATATCATACACGTTACATGAGTGTAAAAATGTATGTATGTATGTTAAAGTATGCTGCCATTCAAAAGAAATTTAGCAAAGAGGAAATTAAATTGATCAAATGTGACATTAAAGATATTTATAATATTACAAAAGATTTCTATTGCTTTTCATTAAAAAGAATCCTGTTAAAAAGTATCATGGTTTTTGCAGAAATAATTAGCAGCACAATTGTTTTCAACCTTGATAATAATCAGAAATGTTTCTTGAGCAGCAAATCAGCATATTAGAATGATTTCTAAAGGATCATGTGACACTGAAGACTGGAGTAATGATTCACAAAATTCAGCTTTGACTTGCAGGAGTAAATTACATATTCAAATATATTAGAATATTTTACATTTTAATATTATTTCACAATATTGCTGTGCTTTTTTGTGATCATAAGAGACTACTTTAAAAAAAAATCTTACACACCCCAAATTTTTTAAAAGTATTGTAATTGTTTTTTTTGTTTTTTTAATAATGACTGTTACCAAACAGGTTTCTCAAATTCTCATCCATCATTTGTATACATATAGCTCCACCTCAAACTCATGCCAATTGGTTGAGACAGTGTTACAGTGTTACAACATGCATTGCATGGACATTGTATGTAAGATTGTATATAATAATTTATAATGAAAATATTGACACTTTACAATAAAGTCTCATTTGTTAACATTGGTTAATGCATTTTCCTTACTTGAACTAACAATAAGCAATGTATTTGTTTAATACTCCCTGTCAGTGTTCGCTAATAAAATACAGTTGTTCATTGTTTGTTCATGTTACATTAAGTAATGTTAAGAGATACAACTTTTGATTTTAAAAATGTATTATGAAATGATGAAATTAATGTAAATAGTACAGAATTTAATGTTATTGTTGTTAACTAATGTTAACAAATGAAACTTTGTTGGTATTGCCAAAGTATTTAATCAACAAACAAACAAAAAACATACAATAATGGTACAATATAATTACAGAATTCATGTGTTTATGAAGGGCCTTCACTAAAAGTCAAGGGACCTGGGACAAAATTATTATCCCCCTATTTCCTTCAGATCAGTGAGTCACCTATACGGCTCTAAAAACCTCCCTCAACCGCACAATGTCTTAATGTACTCAAGGTTTCTTTTCTAATAAATACATTTTTCCTTCACGAGTGACTGGAGGACTTAGTGGGGGCCTCTTGTCTCTGTCACTTACTGTCCCATCTGTATTGATCATTATTTACTCTATTTCCAGACTTTGCTGACTGCTATCTCAATGAGTGCTATTGCCACCAATGGAGTTGTGCCAGGTGAGCAGAATTCAGCATGTTTGTGTTTGTGTGCAGATGCCCAGAGGACGGCCATCCTGTTGTTCTTCATGGGCAGTTAGCTATAGTGCACAGTTACAGCTCCCAACTGTGCTGAGATCAGCTCTGCATTCATATCTGTGTGGATGCATGTCTGTCTCTGTGTTTATTTGAAATAGCAGTAACCTGTAGATGTGCCTCTTGTTTTCAAGAAATTTCAAGAAAAGAAAAATATGATGATGGCGTGAAATGTTCTACTATGCATATGTCTAATGATATATTTGTTTGTGCACTTACAGCTGGAGGTTCATACTACATGATCTCTCGTTCACTGGGGCCGGAGTTTGGAGGGGCCGTTGGTATATGTTTCTTTCTGGGCACCACTTTTGCAGGAGCAATGTACATCCTAGGCTGCATTGAAATCCTGCTGGTACATTTTCATTGCTCTATATATATATATATAGCAGTCTTTCAGGAAATGATGCAAACTATAAATTACATTATTTAGCTTCAGTGTTATTTTAGTATCATTGAAATACTGAACGTTTTCATTAGTATTTTATTATAGTTTTTATAAACATTTCAATGTTTTTATTTATTTCATAAGTTTTAGTAGTTTAGTTGTGTTTTTGCCATTTTTATCTATTCATTTTTTATTTTTTTATATAATTTGATACATTTTTATGTCAGTTGTAGTTAGTTTAGTACATCAAGTAAAAATAAACAAAAATGAGAAATGTTGCTTTTGTAACTATGTAAAAAGTAAGTTTTATATTTTATTTCAAATAATGATTTTTTTTATTTTTTTTTATTTCAAGTAACAATTTTTCAGTTAACAATGATAACCATAATTCACATCTTTTTTCTTAAGTTTTTACAACAAAATAATGTGCATTTAAAAAATTATTTTATTTTAAAGTAACTTTTAATGTATACTCTGAATAAGTATTATTCACGGTTTTGATATTTGTATAGTACTTGTGCATTAATTTTGCACAACTTTAAAGGAATGGTTCATCCCAAAATGAAAATTCTATCTTCTTTAACTCACCTTTAACTCGTTGGTCATTCCAAACCTGAGTTTCTTTATTCTGTTGAACACACACAAAAAAGATATTTTGAAGGATGTTGGCCAAACAGTTGCTGGCAGCTTTTGACTTTCATAGCATGGGAGAAACAAAATACTATGGAAGTCTTTGTGAACCAAAAACTATTTAGTTACCAATATTCCTCAAAATATCTTCTTTTGTGTTCAGCACAATTTGTGTTTAGAACAAATTAAGGACTTGTAAATGATAACAAAATTTTCATTTATGGATGATCTATCCCTTTAACCACTGGAATCTTCTTCACTATTTAATTTAATTTCTTTCTCTTGAATTTTTTTCTAGATCTACATCGTGCCACCAGCTGCCATATTCAAGATGGATGGTCTGGAGGGAGCAGAGGCTGAGGCAGCGCTGTTGAATAACATGCGTGTGTACGGTACCATCGTGCTCTCCTTCATGGCTTTAGTCGTCTTTGTCGGTGTGAAGTATGTCAACAAGTTGGCCCTTGTGTTCCTCGCCTGTGTCATTCTCTCCATTCTCGCTGTCTACGCTGGCGTCATCAAGACCTCTTTTGACCCCCCTGACTTTCCGTAAGTAGAATTTGAATGTTTCTTTAGGGTACAGAATACATTTCAGGAGTGACTATAATCACACAGCCCTTATCCTGTGTAGGGTGTGTGTGCTCGGGAACCGAACTCTTGTGTCAAAGGGATTTGACATTTGTGCCAAGACCATTGAGCGAGGCAATGCCACAGTCACCACCAAGCTTTGGAGAGCCTTCTGTGACTCTGAGTTCCTGAACGCCACCTGCGACGAGTACTTCACCAACAACAACATCAGTCAGATCCAGGGAATCCCTGGAATCACCAGTGGCATCCTGGCAGGTTAGAAATCCCCAACACTCACATTGATACTTTCATATTCATCACCACATTTTACAATTTCAAATAATACTTGAATAGTTTACTTTTTAAAATAAATACTGTTCTTTTGAAATTTCGGTTCAATAAGGAATCCTAAAATAAATATTTCCACAAAAATGAAGCAGCACAGTTTTCAACACTGATGATAATAAGAAATGTTTCTTGAGCAGCAATATTAGCAATCAGCATATTATAATGATTTCTGAAGGATCATGTGGCACTGAAGACTGGAGTAATGATGCTGAAAATTCAGCTTTGCCTCTCAGGAATAAATTACATTTAAAATACAATTACTTTGTGATTATAAATCTTTAAAAAATAAAAATTAAATGTAAAGTTCAAAATTAATGTACTCTTTTATTTTTCTTCACAGAAAACCTCTTCAGCACCTTTATGGAGAAAAATACGATATTAGAGAAGCGAGGTCTATCAGCAGTACTCGACCCTGAGGCCCCAGAAACCAACAGTAACCGATACGTCCTGTCTGATATCACCAGCTTCTTCACCCTGCTGGTTGGCATCTACTTCCCCTCTGTCACAGGTCAGTATAACAGTTGGAGTAGGGGAAATTATTCATGTCTTTATTATGTTTATCATGGCCATTTTTAAAATATATGGTCATAGTAATTTGAATCGTATGCTTTCGTCTTTTTTTAAATTCAGTAAAAACAAGTAAAAAGGTCATTTTTTGTTCTCGTAATATCTGTTCTCATAATATCCCTTCAACCCAGGCAGAACCTGACCCACAAACAGCAGTGTTTCTAGATATAATATATACAGTATGTGTGTGTCACAGGTATCATGGCTGGTTCAAACCGTTCTGGTGACCTGCAGGACGCTCAGAAGTCCATCCCTATTGGTACCATCCTGGCCATCATAACCACCTCCTTCATCTGTATCCTTTACTCCGAAGGCAATAAACTGCTCCAGCTTTGCAGAAAAAAATGACCTGTGACTTTCACACAATGCAGAACTGCACATCTTGGAATGTACAGAATACGGTGTAATTGGATATCCAGGAAACGACAGTGATAAAATCATAAGACTTGATGTTTCCATCTGTGGGAAAATAGCTGAAATAGGGTGAATGCCTTTTTGCTGCTTTGTGTCGTTCTCCTAAATTTTTGCTCTCGCAGACATGTCTAGTGTGATTCTGTTTGGAGCCTGTGTGGACGGAGTCGTTTTGAGGGACAAGTGAGTCTGGAGCTCTATTTTAGATTCACGTTGGATTCAGTATAGACTCCAAATGAATTGAAAATTAAGTGGGCACTTTTCAGCTCAGCTGAATAATTAACAAAAAATGTGTATGTGTGTGTGTGGTCTGGGTAAACCTTGCGTTACAGGACATTTTTTGGTCTCCATGAGGAAACAAGCTGATCAATCATACACAATGAAGTTTTTTGAAAATCTAAAAATGCAGTAGGTTTAGGTCTAGGGTTGGTGAATTGTAGGGCGATAAAAAATACAGTTTATACAGTATAAAAACCATTATGCCAATGGAATGTCCCCGTAAAGTACCCAACTGTGTCTGTGTGTGTATGTATTATTTATATACTAATATAGCATTTATTCATATTTAGAATTACCTTTTATTTTTATATTTTCAGTTTTCACTTTCATTTTAATTTGTTTTATTTTATTTTATTTTTTATTTTTTTTAGCTTTTGTCATTTATTACTTTTTGTTAAAATATTTCTATTTAGCTTTATTAGTTTATTAGTTTTATTTTCAGTTAATTGCCAAGGCAGCATTTTTAATTTCCTTTTGTTTCATCTGATATTTTCATTTGATTTTACTTCAGCCTTATTTCATTTGAACAAAAATGCGTTTAATACTATTACTTAACAGTAATAACACAGTTCTAGGCAGTTCTAGTTTAAGATCAGTGATTTTGTTATATGCTTTTGTCATTTTTGTTAGTTTTTGTTAAAATAATTCTATTTAGCTTTCATTTATTATTTATTTATTTAAATTTTTAGTTTTAGTATTTTTAATATTTAAACTTGAACAAACTTTGTCAGCTAATTGCCAAGAGAAAATTTCAAATTTTCTTTGAAGTTTTCATGTAATATTTATATTATTATCTTATTTCAGCATTTTCAATTAACGAAAATTATAGATTGAAGATTTTTTAAATATTATCAGTTAACAATAATAACACTCTTCTACAAATATAGATTTCAGTTTATGTGTAGAAGTTTTATTTATTTTTATTTTAGTTTAATTTTAGTATTTCAACTTTTGTCATATTTCCAATTGTCTTTTAAGTTTTCAAAGAAAAATAATTGTTGATACTATTGCAATATAAACAATAACAACACTGCTTTAAACACCCAGATTTGGGGAAGGTGTCAACGGTAACTTGGTTATTGGCACCCTGGCATGGCCCTCGCCCTGGGTCATTGTGTTCGGCTCGTTCTTCTCCACCTGTGGGGCAGGGCTTCAGAGTTTGACTGGAGCGCCCCGTCTCCTTCAGGCTATCGCCCGAGACGGCATCATTCCTTTCCTCAGGGTACATATCTACATTTGACCTCTACCTATCTCTCTGTTGATGCTTCCATACTTGATCATACTAAGTGATCATACTAACTTGATCATATTCTGTATTTGACAGGTGTTTGGTCATGGCAAAGCTAACGGTGAACCTACATGGGCTCTCCTCCTGACGGCCTGCATCTGTGAGATTGGCATCCTCATCGCCTCCCTGGATGCAGTCGCTCCCATTCTGTCCATGTAAATAACACTCCCCCCAAAATACACAGCGCACCTCATTCTTTATGAATCCCAGAGAAACAACAGCAATAAACTGTCTCTATTGCTGTAATAAAACTTCTCCACTGTGCTGAATAGCCTCTTTTCTAAAAGCCTGTTCTTCAATAACTCCTAAACTTATTTACAGGTATATAGCACAATAAAATACCATTAATTCAGCACTTTGTATTTGCTAACACTACATTACCCCTTATAACCTTTGCTGATATGCATTACAAATGTACAGATGATAAAAGTATGGACTTTGTCATGCTTTGGGTTTTTTTTTTTTTTTTTTTGCTGCTGACTGACAAAAAAGAGTCTTTGATTTCAAAACAGATCTGGACAAAGTGGTCTAATATAATTATGAGCATAAAATCCAGAATAATTGAATTCATAAATATTCAACACCTTTAATATGACACACATAAATGATCACTAATGCAGCCCATTGGTTTTTAAAGGCAAGGTAGTTAAATGGCGATCACTCGTGTAAAGTCAAGAAGCTTCAATTAAGGGGTCAACATCTGGCACGAGCCAGTTAGTCCCCGCTGGTAGATGCCATAACTGCACGATTTGGCTGCAAAAAGCATCATAATCCACTGATGGCCTTTCATTCATCCAAGTATCTTCCAGCCTATCCTCAAGTATGCTTTCTTTAATTGTATTATTATTTTAATATATTATTTCAAACTATGATAAATTATTTAAAAAATATATTACTTTTCTTTTTGATATAAATTATTATAAAACATTATCTAAAATATTATATATTATTGAGTTTGTGAAAGGATTGAGTTTGAGTTTATGAGTTCATTTTATTATATTAGCCTTTTGAAATATCATAGCATTTTGAAATATATAGAACAATTTTCTTATTTCAGAATATTTTATTGAATGATATTATTATTATTTTAAAATTGAAAATTTACTTTTAAATAGGAAACAAAAATAAAAATCTGCTGTCGAAATGCTGATTAAATGTGACCCTGGACCACAAAACCAGTCTTAAGTAGCATGAGTATATTTGTAGCAATAGCCAAAAATACATTGTATGGGTCAAAATTATCGATTTTTCTTTAATGCCAAAAATCATTAGGATATTAAGTAAAGATCATGTTCAATGAAGATATTTTGTAAATTTCCCACTGTAAATATATCAAAGATTAATTTTTGTTTAGCAATATGTATTGCTTAGAACTTCATTTGGACAACTTTAAGGTGATTTTCTCAGTATTTAGATTTTTTTGCACCCTCAGATTCCAGATTTTCAAATAGACGGCCAAATATTGTCATATCCTAACAAAACCATACATTAATGGAAGGCTTATTTATTCAGTTTTCAGATGATGTATAAATCTTAAATTTAAAAAAAAAAGGACCCTCATGACTGGTTTTGTGGTCCACAGTCACAAATAGTAAACACTAATGCAAACTAATCTATGTTTAGTAACTATAATAAAAGCTGGCCGCTGTGTTTTCGGTTTGACATAGAATATTATATAAGTAAATAAATACATACTGTACATACATAAATGCATAAATAGTGGTTCAATACTGAAAAACAAAACATGAAACCTATTTATATATATGTCTCTTTATTACATATGCAGATGAGTTTTTAATCTGTTTTCCCCACAGGTTCTTCCTGATGTGCTACATGTTTGTAAATCTGGCCTGTGCGCTGCAGACGCTCCTCAGGACCCCGAACTGGCGGCCGCGCTTTAAATTCTACCACTGGTACAAACACACACAAACACCTGGTCCCTTAGGTTTGTGTCACTGAACAGAAAGCGTATTTGTTCACAAAATTACTGGTTTGAGGGGTTGAAAGTTGAAAGTTTAAAATGAAGGCAAACAGATATCACACCACATAGATAAGTCCTTCCACCACTAAGATCATTATCATTACTACAATAAACACAGCTGACATTAAAATCACAACTGGACAAAAGAGCATGAGATGGCCTGTGATCTCTCTCCAGGGCTCTGTCACTCTTGGGCATGAGCTTGTGTCTTACCCTGATGTTCCTCTGCTCCTGGTACTACGCCATTGTTGCCATGGTAATCGCCAGCTGTATCTACAAGTACATTGAATTCTGCGGGTAAGCAAATCTATAAATAACTTTATTGTCACTTTTAATAACAATTCAGTGCATTCTTGCTAAATAAAAGTATTAATTAAAAACATTGTTTTGACCCCAAAGAGTTCAGTTTGATTAGCTTGACAACATCTTTCAGTATCTATTAATGTTAAATGTATAAACCTTTCTTTATTTTTTTATTTCTTGTTAAAAATAGTGATGTGAATAGAATAAAATAATTGTACAGTAATATCCTGATTTCAGACTTCAAAAAGCTGAATAAAACAGTTATATCATCAAATTATTCTGTTAAACATTTGTAATATCTAAAAGTTATAACTTGAGCATAGTTTGAACACCCGATCCATAGAAAATCGAATTACCAAATGTTTATTTTGTCTTTGTAGGGCAGAGAAAGAGTGGGGCGATGGGATTCGTGGCATCTCTCTGAGTGCCGCCCGCTATGCTCTGATGCGGCTGGAGGAAGGTCCTCCTCACACTAAAAACTGGAGGTCAGTGACTGATCAGTAACATGCCTCTTCACACAGCATTAACGTATTACATGCAGTGTATGGTTGCCACATCAAATTATATTCATCCAAAATATTGAGAATGTATTTTACACATTTTTTTCAAATGTTATCAATCTTCCAGGCCCCAGATTCTGGTGCTTATGAGTCTGGATGCAGAGCAGAACGTAGAGCAGCCTCGACTGCTGTCGCTGACCAATCAGCTGAAAGCAGGCAAAGGCTTGACCATCGTGGGAGCATGTGTGGAGGGCACCTACTTAAACAACCAACCACAGGCGCAGAAAGGAGACCAAGTACGCTCACACACACACACACACACACACACACACAGGATCAAAGCTGTGCTCCTGAAGAAATTAGACACTAATAAGCTCCATCTCTCTCAGTCTCTAAGGAAGCTGATGGAGGTCGAGAAGGTGAAGGGATTTAGTCAGGTTGTGATCTCTTCTAACCTGCGGGACGCCACCTCACATCTCATCCAGGCTGGAGGTCTTGGTGGCCTCCGTCACAACACGGTTCTGGTCAGCTTCCCTAAGAACTGGAAACTGGCTGAGGAGCACCACCGTTGCAGGAACTTCATTGGTAAGACAAAAGATGAGACATAGAGTTGGATTAGTTTGAACAGTGTGACAAAAAGCACAGCCTCTGATATCTAGTCAATTAACTTTTTTACTCATGTTTTCATGACTTTTGTTGCAGCGTAGCTTTACTGCTTGATATATTATCAAGCAGTAAAGCTATATGCTCACACAAAAGATTGTAAACTGCCTGTTATAAGCAATGATATAGACTGCATAGATATCTATATAGATGAATATTAACTACTTACATGTCTATGACTAGGGCTGCACAATTAATCAAAATAACATTCATTTTGTTGATATAAATTAATGTGTTTTGGTTGATTTAGTGATGCATTTATTTGAATTAAACCAGCAAATTTAGATGTTACATAGTGTTGTTACATGTTTTTTAGTGTACTGTGCTTTTACACATGAACAGCATATGATCCGCCAGATGCAAACTGTCCATCTTTGCATCCGTTCTAATTTTAGGCTGCTTTGACATGCATTTGGGAGTGAAACCTGCAACAACCATCTTCCCAAACTTGTAATGAGTAGCGTGTATCAACAAAAGAGAAGCTTTAAGGGCTCCCTGCAGTTTGTCATCCACTTAAAAGTTTAACAGTTTAAATTTTGAAGATAATTAAAACAGAAAAGATAATTGTTTACAGTAAATAAATTAAAACAGCCATGCATATTTAATATATTTAAACAGCACTAATTTAAATACAAGTACTTTTTTTTTTGAAGGCCATAAATTGTAATTTTACATTTGTAATTTAAAATTAAATTATTATTATTATCATATTTTTTCTTAAATACTTGATTTACAGTGAAATATTAAAATAGCAATTCTTGAAGTATTACAGTAGTAGTTCTTGTTTTGTTTTGATGTAGTGTTTTTATATTATTATGTAGTAATAATAATTATTATTTTATAACCATTTTGATATATACTGAACAAATTGTGCAATTATTTTTAATCACAATTAGATTTTTTTTCTCAAGTAGCCCTGTGCATTAGTTTATTAGTTGTATTGAGTTTACTGTTATTTCCCCACAGAGGTTGTTAGGGAGACCACTGCAGCTCACTTGGCCTTGCTGGTGCCGAAGAACATCTCTGCATATCCATCAAACGGAGAGCGCTTCACTGAGGGCCACATCGACGTGTGGTGGATTGTCCATGATGGAGGCATGCTCATGCTCCTTCCCTTCCTTCTGCGCCATCACAAGGTACTGTTAATGGAGTGATCAGATCAGTGTTGCAGCAAAGGTTTTATTATTGATGGAAGATAATAGTACTTCACTTGTGGACAAGAACCGTATAGCTCTTATCTAAACTCTATTGGGCGGTTTCCCAGACAGAGATTAAGCCTAGTCCTAGACTAAAATGGCCCTTTAAACCAGAGTAACAGAAATCTGCTTTCTCTATCATGGTTTTAAATAGTTTTAGACTTAGTCTAGACCAGATTTTAATAGGCTAATTTCCTGGAGGAAAACTAGAGCTACTTCAGGACTAAATTGAGGCTTAAATTAAACCTACCAGGAGGCAGGTTTAACTTCGGATTAAGGTTGTTTCCAATCTTTATGTATCAAAATTATTGGTACCCTTGGTAGAAATGAACAAAGAAGCCAGTGAAAATCAATGTGAACTGTTAATCATTTTGATCTTTTATTTAAAAAATAAGTAAGTAATTAAATAAATAAAAATTCAACCAAGTAAAATGGAAGGGATTGGAAATTTCATTATGAAAATTAGTTTTTCTCTAATACACATTGGCCACAAGTAATGGCATCCTTTTATTCAATACTTTTTGCAACCTCCTTTTGCCAGTTTAACAGCTATGAGTCTCTACTATAATGCCTGATGAGTTTGGAGAATACCTGACAAGAGATCAGAGACCATCTCTCCAGATCCTTCAGATTCCCGGCTCCATGCTGATACCCTCTCCTCTTCAGTTTTCTATAGGGTTTAGGTCAGAGAACCTGGACGGCCATGGCAGAACCTTCATTTTGTGCTCAGTGAACTAGTTTTGTGTTGATTTTAATGCTCCTTTTGGATCATTGTTCTGTTGGAAGATCCAACCTTGGCCCATTATAAGGATCTCTGATCCCAAGACTCAACTATTTTCTGCAAATCTCCTGCTGTGATCCTTGGAGAGTCTTTGGCCACTCAAACTATCCTCCTCACGTTGCATTAAGACAATATAGACACATACAATATACTGTAGGTAGATTTGTAACATTTCCTGTTGATTGGAACTCCTTAATTATTGTCCTAATGGTGGAAATGAAAATGTTCAATGATCTTTTCTTTTTTCTCTGTTTTTCTCGAATATAATTCTGACCATGACTCTCTCTCTCACTCCATCATCTCAATGAGATGATTACTACACTGGATAATGTGGATGATTACTTCAACTGTAGGTGTGGAGGAAGTGCAAGATGCGTATCTTCACTGTGGCTCAGATGGACGACAACAGCATTCAGATGAAGAAAGACCTGATGACGTTCCTCTATCATCTGCGATTTGATGCTGAGGTGGAGGTGGTTGAAATGGTGAGAAACCAACACACACTGCCTTCACACACACAGATACTGACAACCATCGTTCTAACCTGTACTTTTATTTACTTCAAGCATGACAGCGACATTTCGGCCTACACCTACGAAAAGACCCTGGTGATGGAGCAGCGGTCGCAGATCCTGAAGGAGATGCACCTGACCAAGAACGAGCGTGAGAGAGAGGTATTATGGGGAAAAAACAACACTTTAGCATACTCAAAAAAATACTATGGAGGTCAGAGGAGAATAAAATTTGTTTGGTTACCCACGTTCTTCAAAATACCAAAATACAGAAAATCATACATGTTCCACAACTTGAGAGAGAGTAAATGATGACAGAATTCTCATATTTGGGTGAACTAGTCCTATAAGTGAATGCTTTTTTGAAAGCTTCTTAAGTAGTACCTTATTACATGTTTTTATATCATTTCATAATTACTTCAAAATTGTCTTTGAAATGGTGTATACTGACAAATGTACTGACAAGCATTTATAGTAACTAAAATATGATTTAAAGTAATTTCTACTTAAAAATCTAAATCATGCATTTCAATATATTTGTAATTATACATTTGTAATAAAGTTGCAATTGAGTACATTTACAATATAATAACTTTAAATGTAATATTAAATAACAAACTACAGTTAAAAGTATAATCATGTACTTTACATGTGCTTTAGTGTATAGTGTTTTTAAAGCATGACAAAAGAATAATAAAACAATGATTCAAAATCTATTTGAAAGTAATTTGACATTATTACACTTGACATTTGATTATTACATTATTAGATCTGACATTATATTAAGTGCACTTAAAAGTCTACTTAAGTGTGTTAATAAACAGTCCTGAAAATGTACTGTCTTTAAGTACACTTAAGTGGCTTTTTATTTCATTCATATATTTTCTGTAAGTATAATTATATACTTATATACTACTTTTTATATATTGTAGTGTATATTAGTCAAGATACACTACAAGTGCACATTCAATACAGTTAAGCTCACTTCTTTTACACAAGGTTTACTCATCTACAAACACCATTTATTAATTTGTATAATTGAAGCTGTGAAAGATACATTGATTTTTACAAGGGTAAACGAAATTTGTGAAAGTCACAAGTTCATCCAAAAATAAAACTTCTGTCATCATGCTGATGCAAACCTGTGACTTTCTTTTGTTAGTGGAACACAAAAGGAAACATTATGAAATGTATATGTACAGTAGATAAAGAAGAAATGCTGCTTGGCCAATCAAGCTGTAAAGAACTGTAAATCAATTAACAGTATAAATCTGATAGTTTGAATCAGTCTAACAGCTCTGACGTTGTCTCTTCAGATTCAGAGCATCACAGACGTGTCCCGTGGCTCTATACGGCGAAAGAACCCTTCAAACCTGCACCCCCAGAGGAGTATCGCTGAGGAGTCTGTGGGAGGAAATGATGAAGAGAAATCTGAAGAGGAGGTAGCTGCTGTCTCTCACTTTGTTCTCTGTGCTATTATCCATCATGTGACTTTGTGCTTGTTTTCCATTTGAGCTAATCACGCCCTTCTTCCTTCTGGACGATTAGATGATAGCACGGACCTATCAGCCATGAAGATAGCATCTCTTTATCACTTTCTATTTTCACCCTTCTCTCTCTTCTCTCAGTCATTATCTACTAGAAAATCATTCTCTTCTTGTTAACACCTGGCAGTGCGTCTCTCTCCCCCTTTCTATTTTTTCTTTATCCTTCTGAGAAAAGAAGGTTACCAGAAAAGCTACAATTCTCACTTTTTTGTCCCTCTCTACCCTCTCACTCTTTTTACCTTTCTCTTAGTCTGTCCGTGTCTCCCGTCCTCGACAGGTTCAGCTCATTCAGGGAAAAAATGCAACCCCCACCCCAACTAGCCCCACCTCCCCTACCGCTCCCACACCAATGGCCATGAGCCCCGGAGAGGAGCTGCAGATGACCTGGACGGACGATACGGAGAAGCTCAATAACCCAGCAGTGGCCAACCCTGAAAGCATAAAGGATCTGTTCAACATGAAACCGTGAGTCAAGATAATGACGGTCTGTACTGAGAATGTATAGTATCAGGTGAATACGAAAGCTTTTAACCAATCAGAAATGAGATTTAAGTTATTAAGGAAATGTTTAGTCAATCAACGTATTATTCTGTTAGTTGAGGGTAGGGATGTAACGGTATGAAAATTTCTAATCACGATTATAGTGACCAAAATTATCACGGTTATCAGTATTATCACGGTATTGTTAAAATGTGCTGGAGATGTTCAAAAAGTACCGAAACATAAATCACTTCAAGTTTCATACTTAAAAATCAACAAACAGCAAATAAAATGACTTTTTGTTTGCATAATCACTAAAACAATAACATTACCAGTGAGGTCTGGACTTTAAATGACAATTTGACTGACAACAGTTTAATAGCATGTTCAAATAAATAATGTAAATGTTCAAATAAAGCTTTGAAAAAGTTTAACATAAAGGTAGACCACACATTTCAGCCTTTAAAGAAAAGGGTTAAATTAAAATGATAATTAATAAATGATTATATGTATTTTATCTGCTCCATAAATAATCCTATATAGCATATCTGAATTGTTTAAATGTACATAAGTTTGTTTTTCATCAACCGGTTAAAATTTACAGCAGGTCATGCAAATTTGGTCAATTTTTTGGCCAGACAGTAACTGCACACAGGCTGAATGTAAATAAGTGTCTGTAAATCTACTCTCTGGCAGCAGGTGGCGCTTTATACGGAAAAGCTGAATTACAGCTGATTCCTGTGAACTCCGCGAACACTTCCTTTAGGTTTTACATGGAGCTAAGATGAAAACAAAATGCCATCGAATTGTTTCTGAAGACAGTCAGATCCTTCAGAGGTACATTCATATGATTAATTCATTGATATATTAATTTGTGTAATTCCCTTAGCACTCTTTTAAAACCTCCCAGCTTTTCCGCCCTATTTTCACTCAGAACGAAACTACTCTGCTGCTGTGCGCACGTGAGACTGTTACTGAAAACTCTGCTTTATGCCGGACAGTATTTATTTATCGCGAGTTGTTTAAATCACGGTAATCGAATACGGTTTTAATGATAATTAAAATATGAAACGGTAATACTAACCGCGGGGAATTTTATCATGATTTATCGTCAAACCGGTAATCGTTACATCCCTAGTTGAGGGTGTGATCAAACGTGATTGACTAACAAAGATGTTAGTCAAACCTTTGCATAAAGTTGCATTGACACTGATTTTGACAACAAAACAACAGGATAAGATGTTTTGCTTATTAAACATCTTACTATGGAACACCAGATCATTGTATTGACACTTTAATTGAACAAAACTTAATTACAGCCCCACAGAGATGTGCAAGAGCTATTTTCAATGTCACATATTTCCACTGAGCATTGTGCATTGATTAGTGTACATCGATCTGTTAGTTGGATGTATAGCAAAGCTTACAATGAAAGATATAATGAAAGGAAAATAGCAGTAATTTTTCTCATGATAAATAGTATACATTTAAATAATTATTAATTTTATAATTTATTTAAATTATATATTTATAATCTAAATCATTTTTGTTATATATTTATATATAATTATTATTTCATATTTATTTTATTAAAATAAAAATATATAAAACATATACATTATGTAAAAAATCCGTTTGACAATGTAATTTTTATAGCTGTTTTTTTTTTCTTGCATATTTGCAGCAAGCATCAGTAATGTAAGTTAAACTCTACTCTGAAACAGAAACACTTTCATCATCATTAGATTTATTGTAGCAATTGCATTCGTTTCAGTTGCTTAGCTCATTTAGGAAAAAGAAAAACAGTGAGAATCGTTTTTGACACCTGACACACACGCAAAAAAAAAAAAAAATCAGCGAGACATGACACAAAAGTATGGAAGCAGAATAATGACAATAGTTTTTGAAACATAAAGCATGCTGAATTCCACAAATCGAAAAAAAAAGATGCATTGCAATTAACAGTGCTTGCATTTTAATGCCTTGTATTTCCGGGGCTTGCATTTTTAGGTCCTGAAATTGAACCGATTTCTGAGGGAAACAGCGTGAAACATTGCACGTTAGTTCATATTCCACATCTGCTTCACTGTGTATATAGTTGGCATAATCATCAGTAAAGTGTGTTCTGAGATCTGAGGTCTTGTATCACTGTATTAGTTATATCACTGAGGCGGTTACGCGTCATCGGGGAATCCTGGAGTGTGACGGGGAACCCCAGTATTACAGCACAGTCACACAAGCCATGATACAAAGTTACAGAAACTAAGCAACCGAAATAAAGATTAAAAAATCATCAATGCATGATGATCATCAGCTGGAGATCATGCATCGGTGCTCTACTGCTATTCCTGCGGGACCCAGATGTGCACCGCTGAATTTTCTGCCGAATTTTAACCACTGAATTTGTGGCAGCGAATTCTGAAAGTGAAATAAAATGACCGAAATATGTTGAATATTATACATCGCATTTTTAAACAGACTGAATATTTTGGAAATTAATTCTGTAAGGTGAATATGAATTTTTAATAATGAAAATGTGTGTGAAATATTTAGAATTGAAATATTCACAGTTTAAATAAACAACTTTGTTCAATTTCAGGACCTAAAAATGCAAGCCCCGGAAATACAAGGCATTAAAATGCAAGCACTGTTAATTGCAATGCATCTTTTTCTTCGATTTGTGGAATTCAGCATGCTTTATGTTTCAAAAACTATTGTCATTATTCTGCTTCCATACAAAAGCTAAAGATATTTGTCTTATGTGTATAAAAAACATCCAACCTACTGATAGTTTTAACTTGATCAATAATCATCTGAGATATATTGCTGTCCATACTTTTGGTACATCTCTATATTTGAACTTATGGTTAAAGTCGAATTTGTACTGTTACTGTATTTGTGTTGTTCTCTGTTCGTTGTGTTGTTCACTGTTATTTTCCTTCGCTTATGCCCCAGGGAATGGGAAAACCTGTGAGTACACTTTTAAGATAACACTAATGCTACTTCATTTGATACCCTTAGATTGTTTTAAAATATGGTGCACTTAATTATCACATATAAATGTGTGCTTCACCTCTGCTAAATATGTAGTAATATAACGAAACCTCACACTCACAAAAACATCTTTGCAATATGGTGTTTCATACAGGAACCAGTCCAACGTCAGACGCATGCACCATGCACAGAAACTCAATGAGGTCATTGTGAAGAAGTCACAAGAAGCTAAACTAGTCCTGCTAAACATGCCTGGACCACCTAAGAACCGCACTGGAGAAGAGACCTGTATCCTTTTTTCATCTAAATATAAGACTTCAGACTTTTTTACAGTGAAGTTATTTTGTGCTGTCATGTAAATATGAATGTCTACCCAATCTCATTAAAGTGTGTATAAATAGTACGCCAAATCAAAATGAAAACGTGTGGTATTGATATAGAAAAATGGCGTGTATATGCTACGCGATGGGTAAGATTAGGGTTGTGGTGTAGATGCGTATCATATGTACACGAAAACTGCGTATCATATGTACGCCAACAAATTTTTTATAATATGTACGCCAAAGTCCACTTTTGCATATCAATGCCACAAATTTTCATTTTTATTTGGCGTACTATTTACATGCATTTTCATGAGACTGGGCTGTGAATGTTTGCCTCTTAACTTCATTCACAGACATGGAGTTCCTCGAGGTCTTGACCGAGGGTCTCAACAGGGTCCTCCTCGTGCGTGGAGGTGGACGTGAGGTCATCACTATCTACTCTTGAGGGGCTCAGCTCAACCACCAAATATTCCTCACCCCTCATCCCTAACTGCATAGATGGAATGTCCCAGTAACCCCAACCCGCACCATGAGCAATAATGCCCCAGCACATATCAGATGACTTTGCACTACATAGTCTAAAAAGACACCAGCTTAGTAGATGTCACTTCTCCCACATGATTAAGTTTTATCCCTCTATCTCTCTTATTGGCTCAGTTCTCAACTCAACAGCTTATGTCACACACAGATCAGTAAATGATTGAGATGGTCTTTTCTGACTAATTTCCAAAAGCTCATGTTCTCCAGTGGCACCTGACCAAATGTTAAGTGTATCATAACAACACTTTTAAGGGACAGTCGCACTAGATTTGAAACATGCAAAACAACTTTATTTTTGGTATTTTTGGTTCAAAACAGTCTATTTTAAATGTCAAAATGTGGCATTTGTTCTGATTTATCCAGCTTTCTTTAATAGTTTGTTTTTATCTAAACTTGTATTGCACTGCCTTTCAAAAGGTTCGGGTTAGTAAGATTTGAAAATGTTTTTGAAAGTGTGCTATGCTTACCAAGGCTGCACTTATTTGATGGAGAAAAAAAACTGTAGTATTTTGAAGTATAAGTACTATTTAAAATAACCGTTTTCTATTTGAATATATTTTAAAATGTAATTTATTCCTGATGCAAAGCTGAAGTTTTTGCATCATTACTCCAGTCTTCAGTGTCACATGATCCTTCAGAAATCATTCTGATATGCTGATTTTCTGCTTTAAAAAAAATACTATCATTATTATCAATGTTAAAAACAGTTGTGCTGCCTAATATTTTTATGGAAACAGGATCATGTTTTTCAGAATACTTTGATGAATAGAAAGTTCAAAAGAACAGCGTTTTTTTCAGTCATTTGCTTAAAGTCCTTGAAAAATAAAAGTGTTAATTAAAAAAAAAAATCTCTCCAACGCCAAACCTTTGAATGGTAGTGTATATAGAACAAGATTGTGAAAAATCCCTAAACTGAGAGTATCATTATGATATTTAAATCTTCTATTGATCAAACATTGTATAGATATTCGAACAGGCAGCTCAAAATCCACCAGATTGTTATTCTTCTGTGTTTGTTTGCATGTGAATGAAAGTATGGAAGGGAATGAAAGTCAAAATCTAGTGTGACCTTCCCTTTATGCTTTATATTTTGTCCCTATACTGTCTCTCCATTGTTTCATTACTTGTCATAGGGTAAAGAGTGGAATCTTTCTTTGTTGAAAACAAGTCTTCCAGTGTACCACGTAAATGTCCGAGGTGTGTTTTTACACCAAGGACAGAATTGACCAGGGTTTAATGTGAGCCAGGTGTAAGCACTTCTGGATCAATGACTATCAGCTTTGCCCTTGACCATCTGCATGTCCTCCGACTACATCGGCCCTTTAAGAGTCATATATATTGTACAATATGAGAGGGCTGGACCGTGTGTGTGTTTGCACATGAGTAGATTCAAAGGGGTTTTATAATATAGAAGAGGGTCTAAAGGCTGTGTTCCTTTCACAAATATGTTCACTTAAAATATCATCACCAGACATGAATTATATTGCTCAGTCACACGTGTACAGACTGTGAAGAAAGTCTAAACAGAACTGCTATATAATGGAAAACCCATACACAGTTCAAATATCCCATGAAAATATAATCCTGAATAATCTCATTTAATAGTAGAATCACATATATATTAAGGGAATGTAAATAGAAAACAATTAGTATTTATATTTCAAATATTTATTTACAAAGAAAATTATTTATTCATCCAGCAATTTCTGATTGATTGTAAACATGGAAACACATGGTATTTACTTCTCTTGCCAAATCATTAAATATAAACCGTGCCATATGAGAATAAAAAAAAAGCAAACAAATTTTCGCATTTTCATATACAAGAAACGGATAGTGCTGGGTCACGACATTAAAACATATCATGCGTCTGATATTACCAGTTGCTTTATAAAGCAGATGCAGTTTTATCATCCTTTTTCACCAAATCTAATTTGTGAACAAAAGCATATTTTAACTGCATAGTATTTTAAAACCATATCTAATATTTGTCATGAATGTTTAAAATTTTCATTTATTTTTTACATTTGTAAAGACTACACTAATTTGCTACATTTAAGCAGCATCTGTGAGCGACTGAGGCAGACTGTTCAATTCACGAGCACGAGCATATTATTTAGTTCATGTGTGGTAGAAATAGAAAGACATTTATCTAAAAAAAATAAAAAAAGATTTTATTTTTTTGTAAAATCGCAACGATGAAAAACGGAATATATTAGATTACTGAATATACTAGTAAAATATCGTCTTGTGTAACTGTGAGACTTAAAAAAGGAAAATAACTAACTATATGTTTTAAAATTTCAAATCAAATTGTGCCGAGGTTGCTGCTACCGTCATTAAAATGTAAATAGATTGCACTCCCCCAAAACATAAGACTGAAAATAAACAAAAAAAATGCAATATTTATAGATTTTTTGCATTTAAATCAAAAGCGTATTACATTCAGACACCCAAATTAGCTAGAAGTAATTTTTCACGTGTTGTTTAACAGGGTTTGGAGTTCTACAACTCCGAGACAGGAAGTACTTTACTGGCAAAACGTCTCAGATGGTTTGTCAAAATGCCACCATCAGTCTGTCCTAATACTGCTCAAGCATACCTCATACATTATCATGGCAAAGTTCACACTTTGTAGTAGAAAGGTAGTGTGTAAAGGTCGTGGTGTATAAGTTCATAGAAGTGATATTTAACTAAATCATTGTTTGTGAAAAGAATTTGAATTCTAGCAAAGTAAATCTTCTTTATCTAGTTATGCTCAGAACCAACTGATCCTTCTTTTCTTTTTTTTATCCACAACAGAAATTGCAAAGTGCTACCTATCGTAATTCTTCCAAGTTTATTGCTTATGTTTCTAGCTAAAATAATAATCTTATCTGAAGGAACTTTTGCATTGCTGTACGTTAGAATTTACAACACAAAAGACCAGTTTGGCTTGTTTGGAGTCCTATGCAATTACAGTTTAGTTCTTTGAGGGCCTAAAACTACTTTCTACTGAATTGTTTACTATTAAGTATTATAGACTGAAATCTGAGCTTCCGTATCTGCCAGGGTGACTTGCAGTTCGATAAGAACCTTCCACATTATTTAAAGTCATGCAAAAGGAAATATGCTGGGACAATGTCGTGATTAAGCCATATTGGCTGTGTGCTGTTGGATACAGAGGTTTCACTCTGAAGATGATGATGATGTCCCATTCATCATGAAGTATAGAATATCTGAATTGAATTCACATTGATGCAAAGGGCTTTTCAATATCATTTAATCAGATTCGTCTTATCCTTCCCCAAGGCTGAAGACATAAAGAAGACCTTCTGCTGTACAGCATGTCGATCCTTATCTTCCCTTGAAAGGGGCAGTAAACTCGAAAGTCACCCCAAATTGGCCAAAGCATAACTAGAAATAAGCACTGTGAAAATTCAAAGTTAGTTTCTCTGTCGCTTTTAATCTTTATTTCGTGTCCTTGCTATGGAGCACTGTTGTAGGAAACTGAAGTAAACATCTTTAGAATATGTATAGATTAATCATGATGCTTTTTATGCAACTCTGACTTGTAAGAATCCTGCAACAATGGAACTAGGCGACTAACAGGGCTTATAAAATAACCAGCGAACTGAATTTGAAATCGCAGGTGTTTCAGAAGGTGCTAATGATATTTGTAAGTGATTGCTGAAGCGGCGTGTATGAAAACGTTCAAGTGCATTATTGAGAATGCTGACTTGTATGAAATGAGCTATTTAGCCAGACTTGAAGTTAATCGAGGGAAAAGAAGCTGCCACAGTTGATTTATCATGTTGTATTGGGATATACACTCTAAAAAATAAAGGTATTGGCATCAGTGGTTCCGTGAAGAACCTTTAAAGCAGGGCTGTCCAAACTCGGTCCTGGAGGGCCTGTGTCCTGCAGAGTTTAGCCCCAACTTGCCTCAACACACCTGCATGGAAGCTTATAGTATGCCAAGTAAGAGCTTGCTTCAGGTGTGTTTAATTAGGGTTGGAGCTAAACTCTGCAGGACACCCCTGCTTTAAAGGAATTATTTGCCCAAAAAATGTGACAATGTGAAAATTTACTGACAGACCCTCAGGCCATTCAAGTTGTCGAGGAATTTGCTTCTTGTTCAGAACAGATTTGTAGAAATGTAGCATTGCATCACTTGCTCAGCAATGGATCCCCTGCAGTGAATGGGTGCCGTCAGAATGAGAGTCCAAACAGCTGATAAAAACATCACAATAATTCATAAGTAATCCACACCACTCCAGTCCATCAATTATGATATTACTTTAAACCATAACTTCTGGCCAAAATGCCAGTTTATTCACTGACATATTTGTTTAGAACAGTTTTGAACTGTTTTGGCTGTTTTTCCTGATTCACACAATATGACCTTTTCACTAAAGAAAGCAATTTTACAGATAAAAGTCTCATATTTTAGCTGAAAACCACAGTTTAAAGTTGTTTTAATGTTTTAATCAGCTGTTTGGACTCTCATTCTGACGGCACCCATTCACTAAAGAGGACTGTAATGTTACATTTCTCCAAACGTGTTCTGATGAGGAAATTAACTCATCTTGGATAGCCTGAGGGTGAGTAAATATTCAGCAATTTCTGGAAAAAATGTTCTTCATATCATTAAAAAAATTTCCTCACTAATAATAATAAAAAAGGTTATTTTCAAAGAAATTTTGTTTGAGGAACCTAAAATTGAATTGCTATGAAAACTCACTTTTGGAACCTTTATTTTTAGTGAACAAAGAGAAGGGGCTTTTGCAGTTATTTTAGATTTGCGGGATCATTCATTCAGTGCTTCTGATACCTGTTTCAGCATGTTGGTGTTTTAACTCCAGAAATTCACCAGGCCTCACCTCAGTCATCCTTTCAGATTTAAGCATTTATTCTGATTTTCTAATGGCAAAGTACATTTTCAGATACTTCTAAGTTCTGAAACTTTCCCAGCAGTGTGTGCAAGTGTGTTTCTACATAGCCAACATTTCTACTTTCTCCATAGGAGGGCAGTTTGACACTTTTTGTATGGTAGTCAGTGTAGATCCAAAGACAGTGATTTGATTAGTGATTGTGTTTTCTGTTTTCTGCTTCGGTTCTCACGAGGAGTCAAAATGGCGTGCGTTTGTGAGCGTGACTGTAACGGGGAACGAGGTGGCGTGTTTCTGTATCTTCATGTATATGACTGTGTGACATATCACTCTGTTGGAAAAAGAGAGGGTAAACCGTGGCAGTTACTTTTGTAAATATATGACACATTATAGTTATCTTAGCCTAGCTGTTTAATTTGTGTGTCCATGCAAGTTTAATATTTAAAAAAAATAAATAGAAAATTGTGTCTCAATTGTGTTATATGAAAATATATTTAAACTAGATATCTTAAATTATTGTTTTATCTTGTCAAAAGCTTCTATGTTATATGAATAATGGTTTCTCTGGACCATTTTATAGACTTGTCTGCACAAAATGCAATAAAGTTCAAGTCATTTATTACAACTATTTTTGTGTTTTCCTTTGTAAGCGAAAGCAGTCTTGTTCTAATAAAATTTTTGCATAGTCCTGGTGAGAATTTTCCTCAGTAACAATATTTAAATATGTATTCAAACATTTCATTCAGAATTCAATCTAAGTATATACTAAGTAAAACATTATATTTACATTTAAATGCAAATAGTGATGGGTGCAACTTACACAACATGCAAATACAAGTATTCTGCTGTTGTGTTGAACGCAAAATATCTAATCAGTGTTGTGAAAATAGCCCTTGCCAACAGGGTTGACCATTTATACTCAATGTAAACAGATACTGGGTGAATTCAAAGAGTTAATGTGTTTAAAAAAGTGTACCTGTAATGTGCTTGTTCAGTTGACTTTTTATGATATGTGGTTAAGACAAATATGAAAGTCAAGATAAAAGATTTTAGTACATGCATAATTTCACCCATTTTTTACCTTAGAGAATGGCTATAATAAAGCATACTGTTTTCAGTTTTATCATTATCATTTGGCCATCCATTAGTTATTTCATGTAAATGTCAGGGTGTACCTATAGCTCAAACAGTAAAGCATAGCGTTAGCCAAGGTCAGGGGTTTGCTTCATTGGGAATGCACTGATTAAACTTTGACTGAACTGATGCAGAAGTTGTCATAGTTGGGTAAATTTCTGTAGTGGTGAACAGAGAATATACATTTTGCGTTCCCATTTGCCCTAATAGCAAAAGTGTCACAGATCCGGTTCATGAACTTCTGTCCAACTGCCACCAGAGGTCGCCCCTCCATCATATTGACTCTCACACTACACAGACTGTGTACTGGACTTCAGTTCCCACAATCCATTTCACTCTGATTACGCACATGGCTGCAGCCACTCACACTCTCTACATAAGCCATGGACTTCCTAGCATTTATTACTCTTCTAGCAATAGCTACTTTACGGAGCCAGTTCCCGTTCTGGTTCATAGTTCCTAGTTTAGTCTAGTCTTGCCTTGCCTTGCCTGTTTTCCTGTGTGAAGATCCTTGCCTGTGTATTTCGGATTGCCCTATTTTCTTGCCGTTTGGACTCTATTCGCCCCTGTCTGGACTATTGTGTTTCCGGATTACCCCTTTGTCAAGCTCTCCGGATTCTGTTCGCCGATCGAAGACCCCCGCTTGTCCTAGAATTACTCTTTGTCTTGCCTGTGTTGTACCTGTTTGCCATTGTCTGAACCGTGTTTGTTTCATGGCCACATCTCCTGAATAAAAGCCTTGCAGATGGATTCGCACGTCTCACGTTTCGTTCGCCCCTTGACAAAAAGAAAGAAAAATCCATTGTAGTGTTTCTATGACTTTTTAAAAGTGAAAAAAAAAACAAAGAGATTGATGATGCTGGTCAGAAGAGAGATGTCAAATTTGCAGAAACACTAATGCAGTTTTCTGTAAGAAAACACAAATCATTCTAAATGTACATTTCTAAAAAATGAAAGTATAAACAAAATTGCTACATTTACGATGTGAATAACTGTTGAAATGCGTCAAAACAGTCTGTGAAAACAGGATCGATCGAGAACAAACACCAAAGTGTTTAGAACAATGTGTTCCATAAACACAGTCTCAAGGACTTACTGCATTGACATACACAGAATATAATCTGCTCTTCGGACTAATACACAGAAGTGCTGTTTGTTCTGGTAGGTCAGCATAAACTTCCAAAAAACAGTATAAAAAGTGTGTTTTTAAGTGTGCTTAAAAAACTACAGCAGAAGATCAGAGCAACTGCAATAAAAGGGCACACTCTGTCTATACATTTACATATTTATGCACTTAATAAAAATACCCAATTGTATTTTTAGTATACTAAACTGGTGTACTTCAAGTCTGCTAAACTGGAACATCTAATTTTGTACTTATAATGCACTGCAATTGTGAGGAAGTGCTGAAATCCAACTAAAGAAATACTGAAGCATATTTGATTGTGCTAAAGTGGAACCACCAAGTATAATTTACACTTTAAATATCTTGCATTTAAAGACTGATATGTCAAAGATCATTCAATCCTCATCAATACTGACATTAAAATACATTTTAGGCTTAATATTAAGAAAAATGCATTGTAGTACTCCAGATCAAGTGTAATTATATTTTATATCAGTAAGTCTTGAGCGATGTGTCAGTAAATATTTTAATAGATTTAAATAGATTTTAATAAAATTAGTATGAACTGTATTTTAAATATATTACTTTTTACTAGGGTATCTGTCTGTCTGTCTATCTAGATCATCCAACATTTAACATACATAATCATACAGCTGACAGCTTCTTTAATATTTTCCTTAAAGTTCAACAAGATTTAAAACACTTATAAACTGATTGGATTTTCCTTTTCCTCTCATGAATTCATCATCATAAACGTCTTTCAAAAGACATCTCGTTAGCTTTCTAAAAGATTGACTTTTACATATTTAAATGCAAATGAGCGGATCATTTTTTACTGTGTTATCAGCACTATAGGAAACAATAATGTGAACTCCTGTTGAAAGTGCATTGCTCTGAACTCCACAGTGAGTTTCTATCTTGACTGTAACTGATTGTGCCATTGATCTTTGCGATAAACATGCCTTTATGCCTTTTCTCTTCCTATCTATCACTCTTCTGTGATATGATTTAAACTGAGTCTATACATTACCCTTTGTTGAAGTTGAAAAACTGCTGAGTAATTTAAAATCCTGGGAATGGTTATTACTTAGGACAAAGTGCAGTTGGCCTCCCCTTCGCCTAAAGCAGCATGTGGATGATGTAACTTCATGGTTTAGCCAATGGCCAGCATTCTGCTTATCAAACTACAGTAGATAAAATAAATAAGTGTCACAGGAAAAGAAAGCGAGGCAGGGCTGCTGGCTGTGCACTCAGTTACAGTCAAAATGAAGAATAAATCTACCAATCTCCGTGTGCGGCTTCCTGCACTAATTTTTGCATTGGAGGTCATGATTGTGGTTCTCTATGCAGTCTTTGTGACATACGAAGATGATGCTAATGCACTTCTACAGAACAACCAGACGCGGCCCATGGAGAACTCTTTGTATCAGAACTATCCATTTTTTGCTGACATTCAGGTGATGATATTTCTCGGATTTGGCTGCCTTCTGGCCTTTTTCCGGCGCTATGGTTTTGGTGGAATGGTTTTTAATTTCCTAATCGCCACATTTACCATTCAGTGGGCCATTCTGGTGCAGGGCTTCTTTCAGTTTTACCATGATGGGAAGATTCATCTTGGTGTGCTGAATCTGATCAATGCTGAGTTTGCCTGTGCTGTCGTGCTCATCTCTTTTGGAGCAGTGTTGGGAAAGACGAGCCCTGTGCAACTCCTGGTAAGTGTATTATTTTTGCAGCAGGTGGCTTGAAATTAGATATTGAATCAACAAAAATGTTTTGCCTTATTTTCCATCGTCAGATGATTGCAGCATTGAAAAGGTACAGTTGAAAGATGTGTTGAACATTAACAACAATCTGTTATCTATATTCTTTCACAAAAAGTAAGAGATAACATTCACCTGTTATACTGTATGTGTGAGATGAAGATCTGCCATGCACCAATGTTTTCTCTTAAGCAATGCAAGACCGCCATGAAATATTTTGCATAGTATGTTTCTATAAACTATAAAAATTTACTCTAAAACAGCCTACTGCCAAAAGCATTTTCCTTCTAAGAAGCATCCCAACCGGAGCTCCTTATTAATTGAATGTTAATTGCAATTCCATGAACATTATTATAGTTTGAATTTAAATGCAATTAGCTGAACTTTAGAGTTTTGACCCACTTTTATATGTAATTTTGTGGTTATTTCTATTGTCTTTGAAAAATGGTTAAAGTGCATTTTCTAATGTCTTAAAAAAAAGCATTTATAGTAAATTAAAATATACTTCTGCTCTTTTTAAGTAGCCTTTTATTTCATTAAAGTGAATTTAAAGTGAAAGTGACATGTGGCCAAGTATGATAACCCATACTCGGAATTTGTGCTCTGCATTTAACCCATCCAAAGTGCACACACACAGCAGTGAACACACACACACTGAGAACACACACCCGGAGCTTTAATATATAATTTGCTTAAAAATATGCTTTCAAGATGTGAAGTACAATATAAGTGCACATTCAATACAATTAAGTGCAAATTTTCACAAGGGTAAACAAACAGCATGATACTCTAATGCCAAATTGACACCACAAAGGTGGCACAGAAGTGCTTCTATTTAATGCTGCTCAGAGGTGGCATAAATGGATTTACACAACAATTTGTACTGCATGCTGCATACTAGGGGCTGGTGGGTGTCAGAGCGGGAATAATTTAGTGTGACTGTTATGCAACATTGTGTCTTTACACAGAATTTTGAACAGACACAGATCAGTATTAACTTAGCCGATTAAAAAAACGTCATAAAAATACACAAATGTTGGATTAAATAATGCATTTTAATTACACTATTTCTAAATTCTACTATTTCATTGAGATTTCTCACTATAGATTGAAATGTACATTTATTTATTATCTTATCACTAAGTTTGGCACAATATGGTCTGAGATGGCATTTTCCACAGTCAATACAAGCAGTGCTGCCTTTGAATTTGGTTAAATTATGCATCCTAAGAAACAAAATAATTAAGACGCACATTTCTTGTAGTTAACTTGTGAAGCCTTAAAATGCTACCTAGGTATGCAGCACACTAAGTTCTATGATGGCTCAACTGTGCGACTATCATGCTTTTGTGAGTACATTTACATCACCGAAATCAATCATTTTCTTAATAGTATTCCTCATTTGTAAGCTGTAAAAGGCTTGGATAAATGCACCTGTTGAATGCATGTAAATATGCACATTTCACACATCCTCACTCTACATATTGTGTTGTGCAGATCATGGCCTTGCTGGAGATCCCTGTGTTTGGTGTCACAGAATGGGCTGTAGTGAAATACCTAAAGATCAACGATGCCGGTGGCTCGATCCTCATCCACATTTTTGCCTGCTACTTCGGACTGGGTGTCAGCTTTGTCCTGTACAGACCCAGCCTAAACGAGGGACACCCAAAAGAGTCGACAAGTTACCAATCGGATCTGCTATCGGTAATGGGAACCCTGTTCCTCTGGGTGTTCTGGCCCTCTTTCAACTCAGCGCTGACCTTCAAGGGCGACGACCAGCACCGAGCCGTTCTCCATACGTTCATAGGTCTCAGTGCCTCCACAATCACTGCCTTCGCCCTGTCCAGCATGCTCAGCAAGAATGGCAAGATCACCATGGCCGATGTGCAGAACGTAACACTGGCTGGTGGCGTAACTGTCGGTGCTTCGGTGGACATGATGATTTCGCCGGCCGCTGCTTATGTGCTGGGCATCCTGGGATGCGTTGCATGCATGTTGGGGTATAAATACTTGAGCCCGTTCTTGGCCCGCCGGCTGCGGTTGCAGGATCAGTGCGGCATACACAACCTGCACGGCCTGACGGGACTCATTTCCAGCCTAGCAGGAATCTGCGCCATCCTGTTGGCGACTGAGGAAACGTACGGCCCCAGTCTCTACCAGACCTTCTCTTATCGGGCCCCTCCAGAGGGAGACCCTCTGCTAGCGGAGTTGCAGGTATTGATCCCAGACCTGGAAGCAGGTTTGGGTCGGACCGCACAGGAACAGGCCCTCTTTCAAGTGGCTGCGGTGTTCGGGACTATTGCGGTGGCAGCAGTTGGGGGTTTGCTGACTGGTGTGGTACTCAAGCTACCTTATCTGGCTTCCCCCTGTGATGAAAAATGCTTTGATGATGAGCTTTTCTTTAATGTTCCTCCAGATTACAACTGCATAAATGGTCCGCAGGACGTATGGTCCTATGCTCTCAAAGGGCCAAACAAAACTGATGCTGACTGAAGAATGAAAGAGAGTGTGCGTTAAGTAAGAGGAATAAATGTCAATGTAGGACTGCTGTGAACTTCAGAACTGAGTACTGTGTAACTTGCTAAATGTGATTGTATTTACCCCAAAAATAGTTTATTTTAATATTTTATGGGATGAGGTTTGTATACTGTGTATCAAAATATAAAAAGCATATGATTTTGATAAAATGTTGTATTTGTAGAATATTTAAAATAATATTTTATATAATCCATTTTCATTTATTAAAAAAAGCATACTTTTGAAATGAGTAGTTATTATGGAAATAATATATTGTATGTAAGTGTGAACTTGCAATTATATTAAAATGTATTTTAAATGCAGTTAGTTGAACTTAACAGTGTTTTGACCCACTTATGTAGGACTCAAATACATCTTTATATGTAGCTTCATAAATACTATTACTAAATACTATACTGAAATGTGTGTTTAAATATGTACTGCCAAATGTACTGACAAGCATGTGTGGTAAGGAAAATATTACTTTAATGTCATTTCTATTAAAACTGGTAAGTCATGTATTTAGACAGAATTATAATGATGATGTTGCAATTTAGCACATTTAAAATATATTAACTTTAAATGTAATATGAAATAGCACAATTGAAATCATAATGCATGATTTACTTTAGTTTGTTAGTCAAAGGGACAAAACATTAACAAAACAATTATATAAAATGTGCTTTTTAACAAAGTGCACTTATTAAAAGTGTGTTAAGAAACAGTCATGAACGTGTCTCTCTTTAAGTGGCCTTTTATAATTTTAGTAATATTATTTTATCTTCCATTTCCTTTTTTGTTAAACATCCTACAAGTGTACATTTAATACAAAGAAGTGCACTTCTTTTTCACAAGGTTACAAATGGATGATTTATGATACCTGAGTATTGTGAGCACAGCCAGATTCACAGAGTAAAGGTGGACACCTCCCTCTCTAAACAAAAGATAAGTTAAACCGTTAACAGTTCAAAATATGAACTACAGTACATTTAAAGGTGATGAAAGTTATCTTGATGAAAAGCTATAAGTGGATTGTATTTCTTGGGGTCATGTCCATGTCTGTTTAGACAGAGAGATATGCACATATCTAAAAGCATATATAGCCCATAAGAATACACAGAGTTTTATTGCATGTATATACCGTAAAATATATAACTAATAATGTATTAGAATATTATTGTATTAATAAGTTAGGCTGTAAATGCATCCAGTTAAATAATGTGATAGTCTTTTGTAATGTAAGGCTAGGTTAAACAAGGTCAGAATTGATGACGCTCTCTAAAGAAAAGGAAACAAAACAAAACAAGAACACTACAGACATCCCGAGTCCTGAGTCAAGGACCTTTCCTGATCCTGCCTCTATCTCTTTCCCACTTCATGTCCTTCTGATCTGTCCTATCACAATAAATGCAAAAATGCCAAAAAAAAAAAACAATCTTTAAAAAATAATAAAATAAAAGAACCTGTTTTGTTTTGGATATTTGTAATTGAATATATTAAGATGAAATATATCTACTTAGATCTCTGTGCATGACTGAACCAATTTTCACTCAGAAATATCACAAATAAAGTAACAAACAACACGTAACATATTGAATTAAACATGAATGAGAGATACTAACTCTTAAACATGTACAAGACTTTATCATGGCTGATATTGAAACGATATTTTTTTTTAATCTTTTTTTTAAATTTAAACCATGTAATGAACATTATTTAAAGATTTGGGTGTCTATTTGGCCAATATATTTTAACAAAAATTATTTTATTAAAAATAATATCCCTAAATTTTGCTTTGGACGATTTTTTTCAGACAGACGAGTGAAGAACTGCATGAGAATGAGAAGAAAACTATAACGATCAATAACACCACCAATTATTAAAACATCAATATTATGTGTTTGAATGAACATATTTGAGTTAAAATACATAAACACTCCCAAAAATTATATAATTAGAACATAATATAAAACTGCATGTTATTGTACATTATATAGCTAATATCGAGACAGATAATATAATAACAGTAGCTTTTAATTTACATAAATATGACTTTATATATGTGTATGCATTTAATATTCATGTAAATAAAATTTTAATTCGATTCTTTCTAGATATAATGACTCCGCCCTTGTTTACAAAGCGCTAAACTAGTTTATTATGCAATAAACAGAGCAGGTCTATCAAGGGTGGTATCTAAAGAAAAGTATTCTGCAAGAATAACCAAACAGGAAAAACAGAAAAACGGAAACTCAAAATTCTCCTTTCCTCGACTCTTATCTAGCGTTACATTACGAAACGATAGGAAACCCTGCCCCTCTCAGCCTCCATTTTGGGTAAAGCAGGAAGTAGTCTTGTGAGGGAAACCTCATGACAAACTGAACCGAGCTTATTAAATATCCACAGATACACACATCGGTATTTGTTTTTTCTTGAATGATAATTCGTTGTATGTTTTGCTCGTCTACAGAAGGGTCGGATTGTTTGTTTTGCAGCCGTGTTTACGGTCAAACTTCATTCGCCCGTCGAAGAGGTCGCGACGGTAACCGGAGTGCTAAATAAAACCAGGTAATGTTTACCAATAAGCAGATATTGGTCTAATTAAGAGTTGGGCTCAGAATTAAATAGAAGTATAACAGAAATGACGGTATGCTGTCATATATGGAGGAGTATGGCGTCTAAATGAGCTGCTTATGTAATGCTGTTGTTGTCTGGAGAGCGTTTGCTGCAGAATCGACTGGAAGATGTTTGTTTGCTCTGTCGATGAAACGAGTGCTTAAACTGTAACTCATCAGGTTGGCTGTGTTTGTATAATGTATATATGTTGTTTTCATATTCAGCAGGTCAGAATGGCGGATGACTTCGACGTTGAGGCCATGCTGGAAGCTCCTTATAAGAAGGTGGGTGCACGACCGGAAGTTGACGGATCTATTTTTTTTGTAGCCATATTAGTTCAACCAAAATAAAAATGTCTCATTCACCTTTAAATACCTTTTCAACCCGTATGGATATCATTTTAATGATGAGCACAAAGGGAGAAATTTTGAAGATTGCAAGAGTCATGAATGAGGACTGAAGCTTTTAAGCGTAACATTTTTTTTCAAAAAGCAGCATAAAAATAGTCCATGAGTGCAGTAGTCAGGTTTCAGAACTATTATTTTTCCATAGGGGAATTTCTTGATGAGGATAATAATCCATTAAAGACCTACAAGGTTGTTAAACAATGGCATATGCTTTTGTTGAAGATATCGGCCCACTTTATTTTCAAAATTATCATATTTTATATGTATCACATTATAAATATAAAAGACTGTAAATGATGCTCTAAAATTATTTAAATATTTGTCTAATAATGCATATTTTGCAATAAAGCTGTGCAGTTTCTGCACATATAATAAAAATGTTTACAGTTATATTTCTCCATTGTTTGAAATTTGTTATAATCATAACTTTCACGATGATATATGGGATTCGTTCTTTTCCACATTAATGCTGTGAAGTACACGATTTTCAAATACTTTTTTATTTAAATTAAAGTTTGTAATGTTGTGATTCACCTTGTTGCTAGTCTTACAGGCAACTTTAATAATACATCTGTTTTTTTAAGTTTGAAAGCCCCAATGCCCATTCATTTTAATTGGTAAAAATGTCATAAATTCAGAGTTTCTCCTTTTATGTTCAGTAGAATGAGGTTTTGGAACAACATGGATGGATTAACAATAACACCATTTTCATTTGTGTGTGAATTGAACTCGTGTTGTCAAATGGCTACTCAGAAACCCTACTTTTATTGCCTGTGCCTGACTAAAGTGTAAGATTGTGTAATGTGTATGAGAGAGAGCTATGATTTATAGTGTGATATCCTGAATTACAAATAAATGCCCATCTATCTCTTTTTATAGACTTGCCTAATGATATCTCACCTCTACTCCCCTGAATACATCTTTGATTCCAGTGTGAACTGTGAAAAAAAGTAAGGTAGTAATTGCGCAATGTATTAATGTACTTTGAGCTAAAATACAAATAGACCGCCACCATACAACTTTAAATCAATTTGGTTTCATAACGGTGAATGAATGCCAATAGATGGAACGTAATGTGACATGGAGCAGAGACAGTATTCAGGTTTCAGCCATGTCACCAAAAATCTGCAAAAGGTGAATCTGATGCAGTGGCAGAAAAATATTCGCTACTGTTCAAAATTCTGGGGTTGGTAAGAATGTTTTAATGTTGAAAAGAAGCCTTGTGCTCACCAAGACAACAGAAATGTTGTAAAAACAGTTTGTGAAATATCTTTATAATTCAAAATAGCTGTTTTCTATTTTAATTTAATGGAAACAAATTCAGTATCATTACTCCAGTCTTCAGTGTCACATGATCCTTCAGTAATCATTCTAATATTCTGATTCGCTGCTCAAGAAACATTTCTTATTATTATCAATGTTAAAAACACTTCAGCTGCTTATTTTTTCAGTATTCTTTGATAAATAGAATGTTCACAAGAACAGTATTATTTGAAATATTTGTAACATTGTCTTTACTGTCACTTTTGGACCATTTTAATACATCCGTGCTGAATTAAAGTATCAATTTCTTAAAAAAACAACATCTTGCTGACCGCAAACTTTTGAATGGTGGTGTACAATACTATACACCTTAGACACACGTTGTAAACGGATAAAATCAACCCCTGCCCAACATTTAAAAAAGAAAAAAAATGTTGAACTCAGAAATTCTTCATATTATGGAAGTAATATTTATTGCAAATGGCATTTCATATGGTATAGCCTTCTCATTGGACCTGGAGTCAAGAATTTAAATCCTGAAGCCCTGGACTGTATTTGACCTTTACTGGAGGTCAGCTTCGGTGTTCACACCTGAAAAGAGCAGAAGTGTCCTGTAAATGAATTTCAAGTTTTTCTAAATATGAATACTGTCTCTCTACCCAGTGTTTTGATGGTTTCTGAAACCATTGACATTGGCATATGGTTTGTGCATGTACTTAGTAATATCTCTTTATAATAAAACTGTTTGCTATTAAAAAAAAAAATACCCAGTAATAATTCTTTATCAGTAAAGGTAGATATAATTATAATTTGTTTGTTTTTTCTAAATTAATAAAAAATGCCTGTCATAGTTGTTAAAATGAGACAGATGCGGGAAAAAGCCCTGAAAATCTTTTGATGAGGTTTTAAGTTGTCTTTTTTTGGCTGACTTTGATGCGGTGTCTTTTGGGAGGCGATATGACTAAGCCGTGTAAATCCCTGTCTGCTTCAGGACAAGCTGTGAGACAAAGATGGCATCGAGCTCTCACAGTCCAACAGCGCAAACTGGGGAAGATCACACGGACTGACAGCCTCCACTCAGGAATGCCCTTTAGCAGCTCTATAGCATGACAACAACAAGCCTTAGGCTAAAAATAGCAGGGTACCTATACTACCCTAAAAACACATGGACTAGCATGTCAAGACCTTGAACGTAACTGACTGTTTTCAAAAGTGTTAAAGACAGGCCCTCCTCACCCCCTTACAACAGACTATTTGATTGCCTTTAATTTGTACAACCTTTTATCCAAAGTGATAAAATGAGGAATTTATTATAAAGGAGCCAAGAATAGTAGCATTTCTGACTTTTCTCTTATCCCCCTCCCCTCTTAATTTCCAATGTTTCCTCTCAATCCTCATGTTGTTCTTTTATCAATCCTGTTCAGGGTGAAAGCAAGTCCTCTAGCGCCAATGGTCATAATGAGGAACGCAGCAAAAAGTAAGCAAATACCCTCTGTATTTTTGTCATCCTGATTTTCAGGTAAATTAAGTACATGTTGGTAATGAATGAATTTGGGGGTTTTTTCACATAGGAAAAGACGCAGCGGCAGTCGTAGCCCGAGCCCGGGTCGGCGGAGGAGTAGAAGCGGGGGACGCAAAAAGAGCCGTGAGCAGCGCACGAGCCGCAGCCACGAGCGGAAACGTTCACGGAGCAGAGAACGCAAGCAGTCGCGATCCCGCAGCAAGGATCGTGGTGGACGTTTTCGTGGACTCAAAGGCCCCTTGTAAGTTAACCCCTAAATGTTCAATTTATAGTCTAGATGTTATTTTTCTTGGTCAGCATTCTGAATTCAGGGTTGTAAATTGTCACTCGGTCATCAACAATACAGTAAAATAGTTAAAGAAATGGTTCACCCAGAAATGAAAATTCAACCCTCATGTTGTTCCAATACCATTAAAGGGGTAATCGGATACAACTTTCACTTTTACATGATGTTTTTTTTTTTTTAATCCCGATAAATCCAAACCCCTTTCTCATATGAAGCCGTTCACAGATTCTTGGCAGAATGATGTAGTTCTGCACAGGCCCCTCCCAGGATTGTTGATTGACAGTGCCATCAGTCTTTGGTTTTGGCTAACTATCACGATTATTTTTAAAACAATTTTCAAATCGTTTGGTTTACCTCAGAATCGATTTATATTTAATTATTTTGCTTTTCTTAAGAGGTGGTGGGGAGAAGTTACCGCTTTTATTCAAACAGAGGGTGAAATGTATAGGTGTGTTCGACTTGAAGCAGCACCGCGCAGACCGATCGGCATATGACAAAAATCACAATAAATTGTAATATCGAATCACAATACTCAAGTATCGCAATATATATTGAATTGGCACTCAAATATCGGGATAGTATTGAATTGGCAGATTAGCGTATCATCCCAGGCCTACGATCTACCTAAATGCGTTTGTTCGCGCAAATTGTTCATTATCTAGCTTCACCTACAGAAGAAGTGAGGGTTTTTTATGAATCTTTGCAAATCGTCTTTCTTAATAATGTGCTAGTTAGCAAGTTTCACGATGAATGCGGCTAAAATTAAGAGTCACTCACAGAGGGGCGAGGTGAGCAGAGCTCATTATCACTTAAAGGAACATGCAACAAAACGGCTTGCTATAAACAGAGCGGTTTTTGACAGGGTAAAAAAGGGTGTTGTTTTACACTATCATTGAGAAATTCTAACCAAAGTACGTTATAGACTTTTCATTTAGACCCTAAAGAATCATATCAACTTGTGGAAAATGGGTATCCGGTGACCCCTTTAGGACTTTCAGAACACAAATTGAGATTTCATCAATCCTTTTATCTTTTTTGTCCTTTCAAACTAAATTTTCAAGCTTCATAAAGACATCGTAAAAGTAATCAATATGAATTTTGCAGTTTAATCCAAGTCTTCAAAAGAAACATGCACACATTGCATGGTTTTATTTCCATATAAACATTGATGAACACTCATGTATATATAGCTTATAAAATATGAAAAACATAAGCTCAACTGTACACTGTTAACTCCCAGCAAGTAAGCACAGTTAAACTTCCGTTTACCAGATTTCATGAGCTCTACTGTATGTTTTAAAAATGAGTTGAAGTCATACAGGTTTGGTGTGACATGAGTGAGTAAATGATGACAATATTTTCCTTTTTTCCACAAAAAAGGACCAATTTGAATTTATTGCCACATGTTGTTGCCACATTTGGGAAGCATAGTTTAGTTTCTTGTAACTAGAGAGTGATCAGTGTCTTGCTAAATGTGCATCTGGTTTGCTAAGAATGCAAAATTACTTGAATCTTACATTCCTTAATGCTGTGGCACATTGCAATGTTTTTGAATATGTCTGCTGCTTGTTTTGAGGATTTCTCAGAATAGAAAACCTGGAGGCGACGTCCATCCAGGTCTACTGTGTTCTGGTAACCTTAACCACAAGTTCATTGGCCAGTTGCAGTCACATAACTCAGCATCCCCTTATGGAGCAAGCAGTGATCGCCCACTTCAGTTATCATGATTGCAAAAATATATATTTTTTCCATTGGATTTTTCAAATATTCATCAAAATATAATATAATGCCCTTACAGAGGAAGCATTGATCGCTCACTTCTTTTAGTGACTATGGTTGCATTTTTTCCATAAAATAAATTATAATATAGGGTTGTGGGTAGTTTTCCACTTAAATTTGTCTGTTTAACATGATTTTTAAAGACGCTGAAATTGCACTTATGATTTCTGTTGATATCATCACATAACTCATGTTAGGTATGTCTTTTTTACACTATCAATAATAAAAAAAAATTAAATCTTGTGAAGGCAATTTTTTTTACCTTAGGAACCAATAGTTTTGCCATGGCTTGCAATGGGTTTTCACTGGATACATGTCCTCCTGAACCAGTATGTAGTAACCCTTGCATGGCCACAATGGCTGAAAGTTGACTGGTTTAACACTGAGACAAACCCTTGTTTTATATGTCATAGTATGGGGTCGAAATTAAATGGTGGTCCTGGAGGGAAGATGGGCCCACAACATTTCGCCAAACACAGGTGAGCTCATCTGTGACTCTTGCTGCCTGTTGTGTGTTGAATGTGTGCTGATGTGCATGTCTGTCTTGAGTAATCATACACGGATGGGTGATAAACACAGACATACAGAGTATTCTGACTCTAGTCGCAGGCGCTCTCGGAGCAGAAGCCCGTTTAAGAAGGACAAAAGCCCTATCAGGTGAGACGCTCATCACTGTCTTACTCTGCTGTATTACTGAAGTATTGAACACCTTAAATATGGGCACTGATGGTTCCATGAAGAACCTGTAACATCCATGGAATCTTTCCAGTGCACAAATAGTTCTTTATAATGGAAATATGTTCTTTGGATTATTTCTTCACACTAAGAAAGCATTGTTCTTTCTTAGAACTGTTCACTGAAAGATTCTTTGGGGAACCCAAAATGGTAGTTCTGTTGTATCACTATGAAAACCCCCTTTTGGAGCATTTATATTTAAGAGTGAAGTATTACCGCAAGCTATTCCATAACCACATGTGACGCGTTATTTTCTATGACACTAAGAGGAGGCAAGGAGAAATCTGCCATCTCAATGCACTTAAGATGAGAAAAGGAAGTGAGTGCAGTTACTTTTAAAAGGTGTTAAAGGCACTGTTAACTCTTCTGCCTCATATATATATATATATATATATATATATCTATATCAAGCCTACAGCTCTCAGTAAACTTGCTATAGGAACTACATAATTGTACAATTGTTTCAGTTCATTAATGTTGTTCACTGTAGTCAATAGAAATACACAATGTCATTTTAATGTAGAATAATAAGGTCCTTTTAGCCTGACATGAATGTTTTTAAAGCATTTATTCTGTTTAAAGGCATGGATAATCTAGTCTAATGTAATATTGATTAATTCATTCACTCCTAAAGAGTCCATTTGGTGTCAAATTTAGTACAAAATCTGATTTAGCATTTTTAGTCTATATAAATTCTTGGAGTGCATTGTTTGCACAGTGTTTCAAAACATAAAAAGCTCATATACAGGTGAAATGTAATGTTTGTATTCTATCAAATATCGAGTTAAACAGCCGAGTAAAAATGAATAAAATAGTCTTAAATCTTGAGCCTGTTAGCCTACAGATAAGGTAAAAAAAAGGGTTTAAGCATAAATATCATTTATATTTCAAATTTTGCTAATAGGTCAAGAAAAATAAACTGAATGTAATGCTTCTCAAGTTAATGTCTTGTTTTAAGTATGTTTAGATATGTTTTACTAAAATAAGACCGAAAAAGAAAAGGATGATCTGCAGTATGTTCAGTTATATAGAATTTAGAACAGGATTTTCAATCTAGTACATTATCTTGTGGCCGAGAAATATGAATGTTTTTAAACCTAGTAATTTATATTTTAAAAGATAAACTTTATGGAATGGCTATGGTCTTTATTTATGGTTAGAAAATGGTTTGTGTTGTGGGAATGTCCATGAGAGGTTAATTTAAGGTCATAAGCTTTATTTCCAGAGGGAATAATTTATGTTTCAGTGGTTGATGACCTGTGTGTTTCTTCAAACAGGCAACCGATAGATAATCTGACCCCAGAGGAGAGAGACGCCCGTACTGTGTTCTGCATGCAGCTCGCTGCCAGAATTAGACCCAGAGATCTGGAAGATTTCTTTTCTGCAGTGGGAAAAGTATGATGGCCTTGATTAAAACAAACTTAGTTGTGATTAATTTTTTGGTTAATTTTTCTTTTTTACTCTCCATTTGCTGATGTTAAATGACAAATAAAGCACATGAGAGCTTTTGTATCCATCGTTTAAGGTCCGTGACGTAAGGATGATTTCTGATAGAAACTCTCGGAGGTCAAAGGGCATTGCCTATATTGAGTTTGTGGAGTCGACATCAGTACCGCTGGCGATCGGCCTGACGGGGCAGAGGGTTCTGGGAGTGCCTATCATAGTCCAGGCTTCACAGGTCAGAGCATTAACACACCGCAAATCCTCTGTCTGCTTCCTATTCCAGTGCATGCGAATCATTTTGTTGAATTGTTTGCGTATTTCAGGCTGAGAAGAACAGGGCAGCAGCCATGGCCAGCATGCTGCAGAGAGGCGGTGCAGGACCAATGCGGCTGTACGTGGGCTCCCTGCACTTCAATATCACTGAAGACATGCTCAGGGGCATTTTTGAGCCATTTGGAAAGGTGTGGTTGGCATTTTAAATGGGTTTAGATGCATAAATAAGCAGCTAAACCAAGATAAAAACTAGTGTGGAGTGAATCTGCTTTTTAACGTGAGTTTTTTTTTTATTTTTTATTATTGCAGATTGAGGGCATCCAGCTAATGATGGACAGTGAGACTGGCAGATCGAAAGGATACGGCTTCATATCAGTGAGTTCATCAAAATGCAAATTTACTAAGGTTAAAGGGGCCATATTTGACATTTTATTCATCTGATTGAATAGATAATCAGTGGATGAATAGTCAACCATCTTGGTCCTTCCTTATTGTTACTGTCATCATGGATGTGAGTAGAGCTGCATGACTGAATTGCGATTTTTGTGATTTTAGGGCTGCACTATTTGGCCAAAAAGTTTGATTATCAATACGATAGTAGTTACTATTATAATCTTTTTTTTTTTTTTTTTTTTGAATTATTGCCATCTATAATAGGATTTATTACAATTGTAATATTTTACTGTAAAATTAAGACTAGTATTTAAAAAAAATTATAGTTAATAATAAGTACAACTGTAATTTTACAGTACTAATATTGTGTCTTGTCTTGTGCCTTCAGTTCTAATATAACTTCCTCATTTTCAGAACTACAAATCAACAAGCTTTTATTCTGAAAAATGCCCTTAAAACAAATCCATTCATTCCTGTGTACAAGTGCTTCTCATTACAAGGCATATGCAGTGCTTCTATAATTATAGATATGTGTTCACACTACGCCAGATCCGTAAGCGTGCATCGCTCATTGTGAGTTTGTAACTGATTTCTAAATGATCAATTTTTCAGATTTTTTCATCATGTCGTGACTGGCAAAGGAAACACTATATAAATGACTATAATAACTATATCTACATAATGGAAAAACTTAATTTTAGGAAGACAAGGACAGTTCTATTTTGCCATTGCGTCATAAATCCAATTCTGATTAACTGTCTGTTTGTGCAGTTTGCAGATGCAGAATGTGCTAAAAAAGCCCTGGAGCAGCTAAATGGTTTCGAGCTTGCGGGACGGCCAATGAAGGTGGGTCATGTTACCGAGCGTTCGGATGCCTCGTCTGCAAGCTCCTTCTTGGACAACGATGAACTGGAGAGAACTGGCATTGACTTGGGCACAACAGGTCGACTTCAGCTGATGGCAAGGCTCGCAGAAGGTACATATTGAACACTGCGCGTTACTGTCTCTCAGATGTGCCAATGACTGATTCAAACTACTTGTGTATTTGTTATTCCATATGATATTGCATTGTTGTAAACTCATTTATACGTGTCTCTGGGATGTCTTTAGGTACAGGACTGCAGATGCCTGCTGCTGCTAAGCACGCCTTACAGATGAGCGGCTCTGTGGCATTTGGAAATCTGGCAAATGGTGTGTCTTTTGAATAATTTTCATATTCGTATCTTAGAATCCATTAAGTTGTATGGAATTTGAAGTGCACTGAGGTCCTGAGAATTTGCGCCTAGGGGCGATTTGACAAATCGAGGAGAGCTTATTGACTTGCTGTCTTGTTTCCACATTTATTGATTCTTCAGAAGGCCGTTTCAGACTGAGCATGATGCAAAAAAGCGAGGTGAATTGCCAACAAATGGTGCTTTCACACAGAACGTGACACGAGAAAATGACTTGGTGGCGCCAACCAGCAATGCACTCTTGTATCTCATGTGCTTTTTCGGTGTTTGTTTATACTGGTTTTTCGAAACAGCGCCACCACTCTCGCCCTTTTGTGCAACAGCAACTGCTCCGGGTGTGGTCTAAGCTCAAATTTAATTGGACAGCCCATGTCATTGCAGAGCAACAGGGAAAACAGGACGGAAAAAAAAAACTCTCTAATGATCGCACCTGGTGTCAATAACCCCATAGGGATCTATTGTTTTGATTCACAAGTGTCATTGCTCCAAATATTCATGCCAAATTGTTCATGTGAAAAGGCCTTAACAGTGACCGTTATGTATGTTTTTGTGCCTCTGACAGCCTCAACCACACAACCTCTTGTTCCCAATCCTGGTATGAACCAAGCTATGAACCTTCCAAGTCAGCCACTGGCTACGCACTGTTTGCAGCTCTCAAACATGTTCAGTCCACAGATGTGAGTTGCTTTTATTATTAAAACTATCCTTGACAATATAGTGTTGTGATGTTGAATGGCATGTGTCCTTCTTAAAAGAAAGAAATTGATAATAAAATTTCTTGTTTTGCTTTGTAGGGAAAACGAACCTGGCTGGGACCTGGAGATAAAGGATGATGTCATTGAAGAGTGCAAAAAACACGGAGGCATCATTCACATATACGTCGACAAGAACTCTGCTCAAGTAAGTCATCGCCTTCATACAGTGGCTATAAAAAAGTCTACACAGCCCTGTTAATGTCACTTTTGTCACCACTTTCAATGCAATATGAAAACCAGTCGGGGCTCGCAAAATGTCAAAATCCCTGGTGGCCCTTCGGGCAGGTACTCTTCAGATTTTGGTAGCCCGAAAATTAATTTAACTAACCCAAATAAAATAAAGACCGCAAATGTCAATCAAAAACATTTTCAATACATAAATATCAAGGAAAGAGTTTTATTTTACTATTTACAAGGTATCTGCAGAATTCTTAAAAATCTATTTAAGGCAATTTGAAAAATTATTTTTTATACCATTTAACGTATTTAAAACTGTCTAAGGCCTTAAAAACTCTTCAGTTTAGTTGTATCAAATTTAAGGACCCGTGGGAGTAATGTTCCCTCAATTTTATTTTTCTTGCCGAGCAAAACTTTTCTCTATTGGGCGGACATTTCTGGCACCTGAGCAAAAGCATTCTTTATACCAGACCTGTACAGCATGCACACAAAAAAGTGTGTAACTTTGAACTTTAATGTGCTATTTATATTTGATTTGACCCTTGATGTAACTAAATGATGTACATTTTACCTGAGAAAACATTTTTACTGAACAATACACTGCAGTTCAAAAGTGCTCATCAAGGCTGTATCTATTTGATAAAAAATACTGAATATTATTACACTAAATAATATTGTGAAATATTATTACAATTTAAAATAAATGTTTTCTATTTTAATATACTTTAAAATGTCATTAATTCCTGTGAAGCAAAGCAGTATTTTCAGAGTCACATGATCCTTTAGAAGTCATTCTAATATGCTGATTTTTAATCAATGTTGGAAACAATTATACTGCTTTTTTATTTTATTTTTTTATATATACTGTATTTTTTGGGACCTGTGATATTTAAAAAAAATTAAAAGTTAAAAAGAACAGTGTTTAGTCAAAATAGAGATAAACTATTCAAAAGGTTGGGGTCAGATTTTTTTAAAAGATTTTTGCATGTCATAAAAATGTTTTGCATGTCATTATAATTAGAATTTGTATTATAAAGTATTTTTACTTTTACCATTCAAAAGTTTAAGGTCTGTAAGTTTCTAAGTCTCTTATGCTCACCAAGGGTGCATTTATTTGAGCAAAAATACATTAAAAACAGCAATATTGTTATTATTACAGTTCAAAATAACTGTTTTCTATTTTAATATATTTAAGAATGCAGTTTGTTATTATGGTAAAGCTGAATTTTAAGCAACATCAGTCTTGTCACATAATCCTTCATAAATCATTCTAATAAGAATTTAATGAAAATGACCATATAGATTAGAGAAGATGGCAATTCTGAAATAATTCAAGACCCATTATGTTTGAGATTTTAGGGGATATGCTGATTTGTCATAATTAATTGAAAATAATATCACAATCTATTGGTCCTGAAAAGATTAATCATATTCTAAATGCAACCTAAAATTCATTTTTGTGTGTGTGATATTGGGGTAAAATGTGAACTGAACGTCTTTGAGACTCATCCCTACATTCTAGAGTTCATAATCAAAGGCTGCCTTTAATTTTTCCCAAAAATGCTAATCCTCGCTTTGCTCTTGTTTGGCAGGGAAATGTTTATGTAAAGTGTCCAACCATCCCAGTAGCAATGGCTGTTGTCGGCGCTCTGCACGGCCGGTGGTTTGCAGGTAAACCCATCGCATTTCCCAATCTTTTCTCTTTATAGAGTGCCTTGTTTTGTTGTGTATGACATTAATCGCACTCTCCTTCCCTTTAACAGGTAAAATGATCACAGCTGCCTACGTGCCTCTCCCAACATACCATAACCTGTTTCCAGATGCTGCCACAGCCACAGAGCTCCTGAGGCCCATGCACCGGTGATCCACGGAGTGACCCCTACTGACCCCGCTTCGTCTGGTTCCTTAAGCTTACCCTACAACCCCTTCCCAATTGAACCGAGGGAGTCCTGTCATGGAGGGCCATCTAACGTATGAAGTTAGATTTCACAATTGGACTGTATTTTCATATTGTATTTTAGCAGGGGTGTTGATCTGCATTTAGAATCACCCTCTCTGCGTTTCGCAAGCTTCAGACCAGCTTTCAGCTTTATGTACAGTGGTCTATTGATAAGTGAAAAACCTGTAACACCGTCGCCCTCTCTAGATGAGCTCTTGACTCCCGAAAACCGGTTTTGAAGGAGATTCTGGTGTTTTATGAAAGGTATTTGAGCATCTTTCTGTTTGTTGGATTTTTTCTTGTAAGGTTTCTTTCTGTTTGGTCTTCAAGTCAAAGTTTGCATCGGTCTTCATCTTTCCATGACAGACATTGTGTTGTGAACTACTGGTTAATTTTCCTTTGTTTCTTCATTTTTAAGCAACAAAAGACAACCAAAAAATTCGATTTTTCTTTTTTCTGGAGTCCAGTTGAGCTGTTTAGCTTTCTAAAACATCTTTGAATTTATAACTTTTCATAATCAAGAATTGATTTTTCTAAAATCTTCTACTGATTAAATGACTTTCACAACACTGTGTAAAAATGAGTTCTGTCTTTGTATTCATGCTGTTGTGAAGGGTTGGTTTTATTTGGAGCAGAGCACCACTAGAGGGAGATGTTAGTATGTTTTACTGTCTAGTTTATTGAATAATGAAGTATTAAAGGAATAATTAACAAAAAATAAAAATTCTGTCCTAATTTACTCACCTTTAATGTTGTTCTAAACCTGCATGACTAGAACACTGAAGATATTTTGAGAAATTCTTTTTATTTATTTAATCACCAAAGCTGTTTGGTTACATTGTTCAAAATATCTTATGTAGAAAAATGAAAGAAAAAAAGAAAGTCATACAAGTTTGGAATGACACGAGGGTGAGTATATGGCAGGATTTTATATTTGGGTGAACATTACCGTTTTCTGGATGCAAATGATGTCAGAAAATTATGATTAAATGACTTTTTCAGATTTTAAAATACTATGATCAAAACAATGTTAATAACTATAATCGAAAACATATCAAACTAACTGGTAAATAATGCAAATGAAATTATTGGATATAAAATATTTCATCAAAGTAGGCATGTACAGATGACAGCTCGCACTCCTTTAGAGAAGTCATTTTAAGGGTGCAGCTTTAGCGTTAACCTTAACCAGACATGTAAACTTTGCTAGATGAGACAGATCATGTGAAATGTAATGTGTCTTGAGCCCTCTGTCAACTTCACTGTGATTACAACACTAGAATCAATTCCCAAATCCCATAATGGAGCATTGGGGCTTAATGAAATATTGCATAAAATCTTGTAAAACCTGCTAATGTGATTTAGTTTGAGCTGCACTGAAACCTTGGGAATTTGCCTCATACAGTAGCTTGAATCCAATCCGAGGTTGAACCAGCTCAGCCATAGTCAATATTCCAACTTTCCCAGTCAATATCATGTAAATAATGTCAAATGGGATGTTTCCTGGCTAAAAAGGTAGACTGTCTCTGTGAGCAAGCAGCTGTCTGTTTGTGTGTGCTGTGATGCAAGATTTGTGTTGTGACTTTTTAATTCTTATGTACTTAAAGGGATAGTTCACCCATAAATGAAAATTGTCATCAGTTACCAAACCTCAAGTTCTTCCAAACTTGTATGAGTTTCTTAATATTGTTGAACATAAAAGATGCTATTTTGAAGAACGTTGGTAACCAAACAGTTGCACTGACTTCCATAGTATGGGGACAATTATGGAAGTCAATGACTACCAGCAACTCCCACATTCTTCAAAATATCTTCTTTTGTGTTAATATTATCTGCAAGTACAGTTTTTAACAAGATTTAATATTTTAAGTAGGCTACACTAAAAGTTCATATTATTAGAATACAGTTACGTGCACTGTTTCACAAGGGTATCGGTACAAAAAAGCTATTCAAATCGGGGTACGTAAAACCCTTTTTTATGATAATTAAAATGAAATGATAAGAAATATTGGTTTGCAGCTTTACAGACTCTTTTTGTTCAGCGAAATAACTGGCTGACACCGGAAGTCTCGCACATTCAACGTAAAAATGGCCACGCCCCATGCGACCGAATCAGAATCTCAGCTATCTGTTGGTGAGACACCGCTTCCTTTTTATAAAAACCTAATGAAGCAAAACACATTCACAGTTTTGGCTTTGTTTTTGTTCTGTATAGTTGACGTTATTAGTCTTGTTTATTGAGCAGAAGACCTCTAGAGGGAACTGTGAGCCTGTTTACACACTCTTTCCATCGCGTGGTAAGCATTTGCCTCATTTGAAGTTTTAGAAATCATAATAAAGACACTTATCTTAAGTTTAATTTATGGCTATTTGTACCATAAATGCATGCATACGCAATGTTTTGACTGCTTGTCATTGATTCTGTGCTTGTTCTGTTGCTGGGCAGGTTGAGAAACAAAACCGTCAATACAAAATATTAGGCATACTAAAAGTCCGTTTGATATAGGAACATAGGAAACGGTCAACAACAGAGTTTCCTAATAATGGAGAGCCAAACACTTTTCCCTTGTGAAAAGCAGAACAGGAATGCTCTACAGGAAAAATCCATGTGAAAAACACCAGCAGTTATCAAAACCAGCATTGATGTTCACAGACATCTGTGATAAAAGGCTAACCTTGGCAGGGATAAATAAAAAAAGTGTGGGAAAGAATGAGAATCAATTGCAGAACACTTTTTATTCTTTATCACTGGTGCATTTGCTGTGCATGTTTACATCGTAAACATATTTACAGACGTATTTTGAGTGTTTGCTCATTTGTCTATAGATATTTAGAAAAGGTCTTTCTGATGTTTGTGATTTAGAATGAATATAAAACTAATTTTTAAGGACGGTTTATACAGAGCAGATGCTCTTAACACTCTTTAACAGATTAATTGCAGGCTATCAAGCTAACAATGTGCAAATGCAAAGTCAAGAAACACTGAACATGGATTTTGTTTCATTTGTTTGTGACAAAATAATGCTAGTTATCCCAGTGGGCATAATGATTTAATTGTATGCTCCATGTGCTAACCATGTTTTAACGCTTTTACAATTTCTCAGAAGCTTTTAACTGCCTTTCAAAACTTTAAAGACAACAGTCTTACTGACCCCATACATTTAAACCATAGTGTACAGAATATTAGTTTTATAATATTTAAAAGTTTTAGAGAGAAAACTAGTTTTACAAGTTATTTTGACACAGGGTCAACCAACCCTGGTTTCTTTTAATTGATTAATTAATGAATTATTACTTGCTCTTGTTCTTACATGCACTGCTGCAATGAAAATGCCATTTAGAACCTTCATGAAGGGAACCCAGTGTCGCTTGTGTATTAGATTTGTATTGAGAATATTCATTGTGTGGTTGTGACAGGAATACACCCAGTCAGCCTTCAAATCTCGCTCACAAGAAGCTTTGTCCTGTTTTCCTGCTAAATGTAAGCTCTTCCTTTTTACTAAGAAGACTGGCTTGTTTTAATCTTTAGCAGACGTTCGAAAATCTCTACCACATTTCACATTTGGAGAGAAGTCTGTGAATGTTTAATGCTTTAGCCAAATGGTGACACACTCCAACAGAAACTTAGACAGAAACAAAATGCAAATTGAAAAGCTCAAGTGGGTCGTCCGGTAACATTTGAGTCTGGAATTGTTTTCTTCTGTTTTGTTATAGTAGATAAAATGCCATCCTGCATGGATTTTGGCTTTGGAAATCCAAATGAAAGTTCCCATAGAGCAACTTCTAAAACTAAATATAAATGAGCAAAATTACCCTCTTAAAATGTACTGTTTTCAGCTCAAACAGAGTTGTCATGTCAGTATGTCACCAAAAAAGAAAAAGAAAAAAAAGAGCGATAACCTTTTGACCTATTTTTGGAAAATAGGCAGATATGTGAGACAGTGTTATCTTAAAAGAACAGTTCACCAAAAATGAAAATCCATTCAAGAACAGATTTGGATAAATGTTGCATCATATCAATTGCACACTGATAGATTCTCTGCAGTGAATGGGTGCCGTCGGAATGAAAGTTGATAAAAACAGCACAATAATCCAAAAGTAATCCACACAGGTCCAGTTCATCTGATGTGAAGCAAAAAGCAGCATGTTTGTAAGAAACAAGTCCATCATTGATTTTTTTTAGCTTTAAACCAGGGGTGCCCAAACTCAGTCCTGGAGGGCTGGTGTCCTGCAGAGTTTAGCTCCAACCCCAATTAAACACACCTGAACCAGCTAATCAAGCTCTTTCTAGGCATACTAGAAAGCTAAAGTCTGCAGGAAACCAGCCCTCCAGGACCGAGTTTGGGCACCCCTGCTTTAAACCATTGCTTCCACCTAAAATACAAGTCTCTACTCTATCCATAATATTGCTTTTTTCTTTGAAAATGTTGTCTTGTCTGAATCAGAAGAGAAATATGCAGAGGTCAAGCACTTTTTACAGTTCAAAATGTTCCAGTTGACGTATGGATTTTGATGTGTGATGACAACAGTGGGTGGACTTTTTCATTTTGTCCAGTTTAAAATTAAAATACCTTAATGATGGATTTGTTGTTTCCAAACACAGCTTTTTGATTCACAAGCCATTCATTGATAGACTAGAGTCTTGTTTTGAAATATTAGGGTGTTTTTATCAGCTGTTTAGACTCTCATTCTGACGGCACCCATTCACTGCAGAGGTGAGCACTCCATTGGTGAGCAAGTGATGTAATGCTAAATCCATTCTGATGAGGAAACAAACTTCTGCATCTTGAAGAGCCTGAGGGGTGAGTACATTTTCAGGGTAAAGATGTTAAAGGTGATTTTAATTTTCTGGTGAGCATTTTTTTTTTTTTTTTTACATTGCCCAATAAATGTATTAGACCATTTTAGCTCAATCTCAATTCAAATATATATTTATGTCATACTGGAAACGGAAAGAAATTAGGAAACTGTTCTGTATCAACAAACTAAGCCTTTACTGTAAGATACTGCTCACATATGAACAATAGCATCAATATAGTAGACTGACAAATGAAACAAACTACGATTGAATGATTTTCCTCTAGCTCATACAGTAGATGTTGTGGATTGATATAACTAGCATTACTGAGCATGCAATACTTTGAATTTTCCAGTAGTCCAGAAATAGATGTTTGTAGTAATATGCACATTTACTTGTGTACAAGCTCCAAGGCGTATGAGTTATCTTGACAGATCAGACCCATCTCTTCAGTCTGCTTTCTCTGATCATGGTCCTGGTCTTCCTGAAGTGTCAGACAGTCTATTTCACCGTTTATACTCTCTTGTGAGCACCCAGAAAGAGCAAATCAGTTAGAAGGCAGTGGAGAGGTGTGAGCCAAGCTGTGTCCGTCGGTCATTCATCTGGTCTATGAAAGATGAGAAGGAGAATTAAATATATGAACACATATGCGCTATAGTTAATCTATAGAAAGACTGTAAAAAAAATACTTCTAAATATATACTCAAAAACATAAAATACTCTAAAAACATTTCATATTTTGGTATGCTTATTTTATTTATTACATTTAATTAATTGAGTTTCATCAACTACGATGACCCTCCTGCAGTTCTTGAGTTAGGGAAACCTTGCATAGGAGTATACATTTTCAAACATTTAACAATTTTTTTTTACTCACTTGCCGTGTACAATATTCAGTCATGTTTTATGCCCTTCCTAGGTCATTTGATTCCTACCTTTGGAGAAACACTGTGTGTGTGTGCTGAAGATAATGGCTGAGCATCAGCAGATAAGTTGGGACAGGTATGAAGAAGAAATATTGACAAATCAAATACCAACCCAATATCACATTTGAGTTCTAACAGGGATCGCTGTTAATAAATTTTTATTGTCACTTTTGATTTTTTGAACTCAATCAAAGATTTACTATTTAATCATATACTTACATACATCCTCTTGGATTTCAAAGTTTTCGACAACCAAGTCTGATGAAATTCTTGTTCTGTAAAGCTGACGCTGCAGCTTCTGTTGAGGAAACAGAATTATAGCTGAAATTATATGCATAAGTGATGTCACATACTCAACAAATATTTCTTCACTTTATACTTCTTGCTTTTCATTATTCTCTTTAAAAGGCAGTAATAGATGAAGTGTGAGCCTAAGGATTCATGAGATTTCTGTTTCTGGCTTAAGCTATTTCTGGCTCCAGTGTTAATTTTTAACAAGGCATTTTTAATTTTCCATGTTTAATTTTTAACATGGAAAAAATATCCATTCCAAATTCCTTTTACACTATTAAGAGGTCTGTAAAACCTGAACATGGGCAAAACATCTACAATAAAAAAACAACCAAAAAAACCCCATCAGTACTATCAAATTACACAGCTACAACTTTCAATAGCTGTTAATGGACAAGAATTCCTTTAAAGCTGTTCAGTGTCAGCTGTGCCTCACAGATACATTTTCTATGTTTATTTATGCTTTGATTTGAATGAAAACAGTGTATCTGTGTGGTGTGGCTGACACAGAACAGTGTACGCAGTTTGTGTCCAGCGGATATTCTCCAAAATGCCGCTACGTTGACTTCATATTTTTCTGAGCCTTGACGGTGTTATTTACTTGGCAGTCAATGGGGCAGACACAAGCCTCCCGGTTTTCATCCAAAATATCTTAAATTGTGTTCCGAGGACGAACGAAGCTTTTACGGGTTTGGAACGACATGGGGGTAAGTGACTGATGACAAAATTTTCATTTCGGGGTGGAGTAACCCTTTAACATATAAGGTTGACTGGAAAATGTGCATTAGCCAATTAGACTGTCACTCCTACACATTGGCAGGATAAACGAACAAAACGAGGTGAAGAGGTGCCGCTTACAGTTTTATTTGGTCTGGTCTTCTGTCACAATGCACACACGAGGAGGATACAGGAACACGAGACGAGAATGTAAACTCAAATAACAGTCTTTGATGACTCCAAACAAGGCAGAGCAAGACCAGGCAAGGTAGACACAGACAGGAACACCGGAGAGTAACGAGTAGACCAGACCACACAAAACTGAACAGGCAGGAACGTAAATACACAGGTTAATGACTAAAACACAGCTGAACAGAATAAACTAATAATCACATTAAACAAGGACAGGAAACCAAATATGGTTTGGAACAAGAGGCAGGAACACATGACACACACACAGAGGACTGATAATTTCATTGGGTCTTTAAATAACTATTTTTCTTTTGCTTGATGTTTTGTATTGTCCATTTTCCTTTTCCTGGTCCCCCCCCCCCCCCCCCCCCCCTTTTACATAATTCATATTTAAGGATTTAAAATTGTATGTGTCTAAATAATGCTCTTATTGTTGGATGATTTTTTTTTTCCCACAATAAAAGCATTATTACAACATTTTGTTTGTTTTGATCGTGCAGCACCTTGTTATATAAATAAACTTGACTTTGTATACTTGAGAGAGTAATGACAAGCTACGCTAGTCTTACAGTAAATAATATCTCATGAAAAATGTGTCTCGATGGCTTGATCAGAAGGAACCTGCAAGAACAATCAGTACATTTGTGAGCAAGAGCACTGCATCATGCTCTGTATTTAAACAGAGCCACATGAAAATAATCTGAAACAGTGAAAATTGTTTAAAAAGTAGTAATGATCATTGTGAAAAAGCACACTTTATCATATTCTTTAAGAAGTACTTATTATTAAAAAGGAATTAAGTGTGAACTGAAAATTTATTGTAATTTACATTTGTTTCAATGCATTTAGCTGAAATTTAGAGAGCTTGTTTGACCCAGTTATATAGGACTTCATATGTAAGTTCATAATTACTTCAATTGTCTTCTGTTGGTTAAAGTGCTTTGTTAAATGTAATGACTAGCATCTATAGTAAACTAAAATATACTTGAATGCCATTTCTATTGAAAAGTGTATACACTGCATTGTAAAAAGCACTATATAAATAATGGTGACTTTACATGTATTTGTAATTACACATTTATAATTATAAAGTTGTAATTTAGTACATTTAAAATATATTAACTTGAAATGTAACATTGAATAACAGACTATAGTTAAAAGTAGCCCTATAATCAATTATTTTACAAGGAAACCTATTATGCCCCTTTTTACAATATGTAATATAAGTCTCAGGTGTCCCCGGAACGTGTCTGTGAAATTTCATCTTAAATTACCCCACAGATCATTTATTGTATAATTCTGAAAATGCATATTTTGAGTGGGAGCAGAAACACATTGTTTTCGTGCATGTCTCTTTAAATGCAAATGAGCTGCTGCTTCCCGCCCCTTATCTAGAACAGCGCTGTGCCTTTACAACTCCTTCCTCAGATACTCTGCTTAAAAGCATCAGTTTGGTTTCGATTAGTCTAAGCCTCAGACGTCACATCCACGGACCGTTGGCTAAACGTCTGTTATGGCACACTTAGCTGGAAACACTTCAGGAGTTTCGAAGTCGTCATCGGATTAGTTGAATTACACAGGATTTCCGGGAGACGTGTGTGTCATGTTCTTTAACGTTCTGCCTGGAAACCAAGAGGCTGTGACGCCAAACGCTGAATTCCAACTAAACACTGGATTTTCAAAAGTATGTGTAATATTTAAAGTTCGCAGCATAGAATCTTTAAAATGTGGTCTGTTATTGTGGCGACATTTCCACGCCCCAAAACGTGACACTGAACGAAACTAACTGTGATTGGTTGTTTGACATGTCAGTTAAACGGCCTCATGGGTGGGCCTTGGCCAATGAAAGCTGCCAATGATTCCAGATCTTCAGCCGTCAGTCTGAAGGTCTGGCTACATGAGAGTAGGTTTCAATTAGCATGTCTATTGCACTGAAATCATGCATTTTAAAGCCATATTAGTTTAAACTTCTGATATACGGTTTTCTGATTCTGAGCGCAAACATCTGAAGCACGCACACAGAAAGCATGCGAGTACTAAACTTTAAATTCTCTTTCAAATTGCATGTAAGTTTATGTTAAAAATACGCATGAGTTACAAAAACAGTCGTTTATGTCTGTGAAGGTAAACCACTGGGAAATAAATTGCAGCTTTATATTAGTTCTGTGTGGCAGCAGCGTAATATACAGTAAATAAATCAATAAATCCACCGCTCTCGTCTCCTCTGGGGCTGGGACTCTAAATAGTGTTCTGTGCTCGTCAATGCAGCCAATCACAGAACAGTTCGCATACTTTGCTCAAGCTTTCGCCATGCCGATAGAACTGGTACACCATTGTTGCTTGCGCTGTGGGTGGAAACTTGAAGATTAAGGGTGGTAATATTAAAATAAGATCCCCTTTCTGCGTCACAGGGAGAGCAAAATCTGATGCACTTTTTCTTTTTTTTTTACAGGCTTGCAGAGAAAGGCTTACCAAAAATAAAATAATTGCTGAGTTAATCTCTTTCACATTTCCTGGGTAGGTTGATGCACCGGGGACATGATTAGCATTTAAACACGTAAAACGTCAGATTTTCACGATATGTCACCTTTAATATGTTAGTCAACACATCTAAATAAGTGTACTTTAAAGCATGACACATGATTATGAAAACATTATGATTTAAAATAAATTTTTTATTTGGACATTATTACAAAATGTGTATTTGTGTTAAGAAACATGAAAGTGTACACTCTAAGCCTCCAAGTCAAAATTCACAAGCATACTTGTGGCGAAACACCTCTGCCACTAATATCTACAGAGAATTTCAGTAAGGTGATGATAGAGTCATGCTGTGGGACTGCTTTTCATTACTAGCATATATTGCAAGAGAACCTGTTTTGGTTTGCTAAATAATGGACTTGTGGGTCTGATTTTCCTAACCTGAATAATCTGGAGTGATTTTCTGGTCCATATTTTGCCGAAAAGACTTCATTAAGTGCTGCAACAAAGTGATTTATTTCTTGTAGTATTTCATTTTTTGATAATGTGAGAATATTTTCCACTATGAAATTGCTTCAAGAATCACTCAGCTTTTTAAAAATGTCTTTACTTTCATTTCTTCTTCTATAAGAACCGAAGGCTTGTTAGACATACACACCATCACAAATCAATACCAGATTGAGGTGAAGATGCTGGCTGGAGGTCTTTCATCGTGATACACTACATAGGAGCTTCCCAAGCCTTTGTAGTAACTCAAAATTATGTTTGCCACCGCCTATCACCCATATATGTCAACAAAAGCACCAGAATATATAACTTTATATATATCGAACGCTGCTGAGAAGTGATCAAATGCATGTCATTGTCTGAAAAGCATTGCTTTTCCCATTTGACCTTATGGAAATTTATCACATTACAACATATTGTGTATAAAAGTTCTGGACCCAAATAAAAATGCTCAGGTGTCATTTATGACTGTGTTTATGGAAGAATAGCATACCTTTCTCTCGAGGAGGCAGTAGGCGGTGAGTAAGATGAGAAATCCTCCACAGATGGAGACCACAATGAAGCCCAGCCTGTAGAAATCATCGCTGAAGGACTCCTTAGGATCTTGCTCGAATAATCCGACCGCAGCCTCTTTCAAAAGAAAAACATGTGGCTTTAATCATTGCTGAAGGGATGTATGTATGTGTGTGTGTGTGTTTGACAATCATTTCAGTCTTGCCTACAGCTTTGCTAGCTGTACCTGTTTCTTTTTCCTGCAGCTGTGTGTGTGTGTGTGCATTCACCTGTGCTCGTAGTTAGCTGTGTTACAGTAGGGGGTAGATTGCTGCTATACTCTTGCTCGCAGGTCCAGTTAACAGGTGTGTTCGTGGTTGTAATGAGGTGCAAGTAGAGGGACAGAACCTCCTCGACTCTTTGAAGTGCCTGGACAGGAAACTCATTGTATTGCCTCGAGAATGCTACAGGATCCTCCTGCAGAGAGTGAGAGTGAAACAAAAAACCCCAAATAAATTCAAAGGGATGGGGTTTAGCTCTATTTAAGATTGCTGTGGTGGATTTTTAAAGGGATCGTTCACCCAGAAACATCAATTCTGTCATCGTCTAATCAAACTCATGTTGTTCTAAAGCCATGAATGTGTTTTTGTTCAGTGGGGCACAAAGTTTCAAGCTTCAAAAAGAACACAAAAGTACCATAAAACAAAATCATAAACGTGGTCCATCCCTTGCGGATTGCGTATGCTTAATTGCATTGATTGTGCACTTGTAGTACATTTCAAATCTTAAAAGAACATTTTTTAAAAAATGTACTTGCAGATAATATAATATTAATGAAAGAAAAGGACGCTTTTGTGTGCTTGGCTGTTTCTTCATGTTAAATTAAAAGTTTTAAAACAAATTGTAAATTATTACTTTCTAATAATTGTTTGTCATTTTTAAAGAAGTACACTTGTTTTGAAACTTGATATGACACACTTAAGTACTTGATATTGTATTGTAATATTGTAGTGTTATTTATTACATTTAAAGTTCAGATATAAACTTTATTACAAATGTGCAATTCCAAATGTAAATACATGACACAATTTTCACTCATTTGAAGATCAGAAATTAAATTTAAGTCATTGTTCGCTGAATATTTTGACATCCGCACATGACTATTATAGTCATGAGAAAGTAGTAATGTCAGTCTGGTGATGAACGAAGACAGCCTTGGATGACTTGGACTACTTTCTTGATGCTTTTATGTCGTTAAAAATTTTTTTTTGTGTGTGTTTTTCACAGAAGAAAATCGTCACGACTTTGGCTCAACATTGAACTTATTTAAAATAAACCATCAAATAGTATAGTAAATCATTTAAAAAAAAATATAGCAGCATCATAACGTGCATTACTATTGAAAAGTTTAGGGTTTGCTGCATTTATACATGCAAAATACTTTTAAAGTTTAAATTGTCAAGAATGTAGCCGGTTTATAAATTAGCCTCAGTATGTTTCCTCCTTTGATCTGAGTCAAAATCCCTATGATGACAAATTGTCTGTTCATTATTATCTTCAGCAAAGCCAGAGCTAGCATTTCCTTAAGTGTAGTTTGAGTGGATCCCTTAATCCACATGCTTTGCTTCATGTCATGAGAGATTGTGTTGTGATGAAGAGGCTACTGAAGGAGAGTTTCTGCCTCATGCCACACTTTAGTGCATGCAGTTTCAGTTAGGAATGACATGGCAAACATAAGCATTGTCAATAAATCACTAAAAGCGCCTTATTGGAAACAAAAGAAAGTAAAGTTCAAAGTATATGGCTGATATACGACACCAGCCGCCAGATGGAAAAATTCTCAAGCTGAATTTTTTCAAAATATTTTTTTTAATGAAAAGGAACGCAGATGTTTTATGTAAACCAAATCAACAATGGTTAATAAGCTTAATGATTAATAAAGCTTAATAACAGTCACACATATAGGCCAAAACGTGCTTGAGTGATGCTACTGAATACAAAATGTAAAACATATTTGTGATTTCACATACACATACTTGAAGTGCAGACAAAAAATCAAGCAGCCTTGCCACATCTGACTGTCAAGTGAAATGTACTAGGCCTTCAAGTTGCTCTGACTATATCCTGATAACCTTTAAAGGCAACTCTTTACAACAAGGTGGAGAAGTATATTTGAACGCAATAGGCAATGTGAACTAACAATGAACAAAACTTTTACATCATTAATCTTGATTGGTAAATGTTCATTTCTTGAGATTACCAAACGTTTTCTAATGTTAAAGGTTGCATATGTTAAACTTGCACATTACCCATGATTATTAAATGCTGTAAAAAGTAAATAACACCTAATATGAAAATGATATGTTAACAGCAGCTAATGCAATGAACAGTAGCCTTCTTTTAATTATAACATTTATTAAATAAAGGTAAATGTCATTAATGTTTAATACAGCTCAGAGGTGGCATGAATGCACACTGCAATTGCATAAACATGAGCTTTAAATATACAATATATCTCTTCCTGGTTTGTTTTCAGTTGGATGCTTTTGTTTAGAGTGTGATTGTTTCCCTTTTTCACTTCTAATCCTCATTAACAGTGTTTACTGGAATGTTTCTATAGCAGGTAAATACAATATTTATTGGCTGTCAAAATGATGGAAATGCCTTTGAAATATTATCACTCAATATTCCAGTTATTGAACATTTTTGATTAGGGCAACGTGACAATGTAGATTATTTTACTACAGTGATATTTAACACGTCTGTAGAAAAAGTCCATTTTCAATGCTTTTAGACTGATTTAAATTTCCTTTTAATGTTTGACGGTCGAAGGTAGAATGTCTCATTATACACAGTTTTTGAAAATCCTTATTTTACTTTCATAGAGCAAACCTTTAACTGATTATTTACAGTTTATTCCCATATTTCACACACAACGCGTCAAAGGGGAATAGGTATATGTCACGGTGCACACAGCAGGGAGGACACAGGAAACGAGGATGTAACTCAAAAACATACTTTACTAGGACATCAGGGCAGGACAAGGCAAAGCTTACGCACAGGAACACCGGGGAGTAACGAGTAGACCAGACAAAATGGCACAACACAGGCAGGACTATAAATACACAGGTAAATTAACAGACACTGCTGGATTCGAATAAACTACTAATGACATGAGACAAGGACAGGAAACAAACCAAATATGGGCACAAGAGGCAGGAACACATGACACACACACACACAACAGTTCCCTTACATTACTCCCCCCTCCCGAAAGGCTCGTCCCGAGCCTTAAAAGTTCCATCGGGGAGGGGGGGTGGGCGCTCTGGAGGCCTCTCAGGACAGACACGGACCGGAACACAGGACAGGGACCTCCAGAGCGATACAGACAGACGGAGACACAGCGGAGCTGGACGAGACCAGCAGAGACCCAGGAGAGCTGGACGAGACCAGCGGAGACCCAGGAGGCCATGGTGGAGCCAGGGGCTCAGGTGACCATGGCGGTGCAGGGAGCACAGAAGGCCAAGGCAGATGGTCTACGGAGCCTTGGCCTCGGACCCCTCTCGGCCCGGCCCCTACAGCCGGAACCCTACTACCTCCCCCAAAAATTTCCCTGGGGATGTTGGGGGTATCAGGAGCCCTCCGGGGCTAGACACAAGTTAAAAAGACCTCGGTCACTGGTCAATACGGCGGCAGCCGGCTGCCACTACAACAACGGTGGCAGCTGGCCGGCTGACCATCCCAACGGCAGGGACCGGTGGGCTGGAGGCAGCCCCAACCGGTGTCGGGCCGAGTGACCTCGGACGGCGGGTTGGCCTTCCCCGCGAAACAGCGGGCTAGGTGAGCCGCGAACAGCGGCGTGATCTCCCGCGAAACGGGGGGCTGGAGTCAGCGGCGATCCGGCGGGCATTGAGTCAGCGGCGATCCGGCGGGCATTGAGTCAGCGGCGATCCGGCGGGCATTGAGTCCCGTGAACGGCAGCCTCCTCTCCAGCGACCGGCGGGCTTGGTGATCCGCGAACGGCGGCCTCATCTCCCGCGAATAGCAGGCTGGAGTGAGCGGCCGGCATGACTTGGGGGAGCCGCGGACAGTGGGTGTGCTTTCCCCACGGACCGCGGCGTGAGACCCGCGAACGGCGGGCAAAAACACCAAACACAGGAACAAAAAAACACTAGAAAACTGGACAAAACAAAACGCGGTGAAGGGACGACGCTTACTGTACTGGTCTGCTGTCACGGTGCACACAGCAGGGAGGACACAGGAAACACGGAAACGAGGATGTAACTCAAAAACATACTTTACTAGGACATCAGGGCAGGACAAGGCAAAGCTTACGCACAGGAACACCGGGGAGTAACGAGTAGACCAGACAAAATGGCACAACACAGACAGGACTATAAATACACAGGTAAATTAACAGACACGGCTGGATTCGAATAAACTACTAATGACATGAGATAAGGACAGGAAACAAACCAAATATGGGCACAAGAGGCAGGAACACATGACACACACACAACAGTTCCCTTACAGTATAACAGTGTATAAAGAAATCCATGAATGTTAAAGGTTCTTCATGGAACCATAAATGCCAAAACCTTTATTTTTAAGAATTTACAGTAATTGAACCTTATTGTAAAGTGTTACCAAAATAATTGTTTACTGTGAGTTCATGACAATTCACTGACTAATCCTGAAGTAACCTAGCGATCCATAAGTAAAGTGAGACTTTTTGTCCCTGAGATCAAAATAACTGAGTATGAGCAGTTTTGGAAGTAATGCATTACAAGTAATGAAGTAACGTAATCAGATTACTTTTTTTCAAGTAAAGTAATGCAGTGAGGTGCAGAAGCACTTCCTTTAGCCTGATGCTTATTAATTTCACTTTTGGTGTGTGAAAAGGCCTTTACAATTGCCAAAAATATAACTTTTGTTTTTTTTTTGTAATAAAAGAACAAATAAGCAAACCCAGCCCATGTGACAAAAAGTAGCACACCAGTAAGGCAATGCATTACTTTTAAAAGTAACTTTCCCCAACACTGAGTGTGAGTGTGCACACACCTCCAGTTGCTCGTCCAGTGAAGGTATGCAGTGTTGGGAGTAGATGTTAAGAATGAGGTTCTGTATGGAGACCACTGCTTGAGCACTTGCTGAGCCCCGCACGTATTTGAAGTGGACATTAAACAGTTCAAGCACCCTTGGCAGAGCAGCTTTGACATAACACACCACGCTCTAAAAGACAAGGAAGAGAAATGAGTGAGAAACAGATTGGAAAAACCTGGAGAACAAAATCTGGCACATTAGCTTGTGTACTTGACTTTACTTTCAAAAGAGATCAAAGCAGTTGGCTTTGGTTTTGCTGGTGTTTACGTCGCTGGTTTGGTGAATCAGCGACTGAATTGATATTAACGCTATGTACTTTGTGAATTATCTTCTGTAAGATGGTACCATTGACTATATGCTTCAGATTTAAGAGCCTAAACCAAAGTTCAGACTGTCTTCAGAAAACAAAGACTGTTTTACAAAATAAAGAGCTTCATCAAAATGCATGCTGAATTCAACCACGTCAAGGCTGCCATAATGGAAATCTCAGCAATGAGTGATGACAATTTGGAGTGAGCATCTAATCTAAAACACACCTCCGGCATTGCTGCATTTCCAAAGCCAGATTCAAAACAGAAGACTTTGGAATAGAAGCTTGTACTATGGGAAAAAAAACACAAATCTGTTTTTAAACACAGAGCAGAGGAAGACAGTGTTTTAACAACCCTCTTACCAGATGTTTTCTCTCTATGAATGTATATGTGATTGAACAGCCAGTCCGCAACTGGTTGCTGATCTGAAGAGAAAAAGATGAATAGTTAAGAATAGTTAATATTTGAAATCAAAGGATGACTCCATGAACTTTATTGTGATCTGGTTCCTCACCAGTTGTTTTAGTTGAAGCAAGTGGTCCATGGTTATGGCATGTTTGCAAGGACCAGGGATGTCCATCATGGAGAGGGGAACACACAGTAGCATGAGAACACACACATTCTTCCCCTGTAGTGACAGGCAAAGAAACACACACACAGAGAGAGATACGTTTGTTCTTTAAGAGGATCATCAGGGGACTTTTCTATACAATAAACCTAACATACCTCTCACATACACTGTTTTGCAGTTTTAAATTTACATTTGAAGAAATTGTTATTTTTAATAAGCAATTCTTCATGTAGCAACTGTCTGATAAATATTAATATGAATGAATATGTTTAATATGCATTTATAAATAAAAAAATTTCATTTATATATGTGGAATAAAAAAATATTAAATACAATAAAATAAAAAAAATCAATGCATGAATATGAGAACGCTTCACTATTTTCTTCTAACTTCTGTCATTAAAGTTATTCTTGCAAGCTGCAGGAAAGTCAAAATGAAGAATTGCTGTATTTTTTTTTTGCCAGGTATGCTTCCCTCCCTCACTATCAATATATCTTTTCTCTTTCGTTTTTTATCACTTTTATAGCTCTCTGTCAGCAATGCATCCTGCTGCTTTTGATATTTCTGCATCTGCTCCATCTTTTTGAAATGTCTTTTGATATTATGCCATTAACTTTAACGGCCAGCATACACTAATCTAATAGCCAAAAATCCTCTAGAGTGATTTAACCACAGTCTGGTCACTTTGTAAATAATTTTTTTTAAAAAATGAATAAATTGAAGGTAAACAAACTCTTTGTTGACAGTGTAATATAAGCAGATGTATCGTATCAGTTGATGTGGTGACAGCAGAGAAATGCATAAATACCACCACTTTATCATCACTAAATCATCTTAACATGTCAAAAGACTAGTACCCCATAAAATGAGAATATATGGATAAAAAAGGCATTGCTTATCTTTTCAAAATCAAATCAGTAAGAGGCTGTGTTTCCAGCTTTTAGAAGGACCAGAAGTATAGTTCCACTGAAGACCTTCACTTACCTTGGTTCTGTAGAAGTGAATGGGTGTAGGGTTGTTCATCTGGCTCACCGATCCAGCAGGAGAAGTCTACAATCCTCAGTTAGATGCATTTGAGCAGATCCAGGTGATGTTTTGCAGTGCAGAGTTGAAGCAGAATGACAGAAAAGCTCTTAAATGAATCGATCAACCATCAAAATGTATGTGCAGGCAGACAGTGAATTTATAGCGCATTCTTGACGAGCACAATGATTAAACAACTGGTGTCTCACTGGAGCTCTCTCTGTCCCTTCCCTTCACCTCCTCCTTGTTGTTTTCATTAACTTCTTCTCCGCCTTTTCAAGCCCACACCTCTCTCTTCCTCTCTTTTTCTTATGTTCTCATGTTTCATAATGGGTTTATGAAAGCAAGGCTTCCTGCTCACTATGTCTTTTTCAATTTAAATCCTTTGCATGCCTATGTTTTACAGATGATGCCATGAATTATGATCTTTCTCTGTCCCTCAAACAAGCCCCCTGTTATTCCTATTAGGACCTATTATGGTCCCTAGACTCACCCAGCTATAAATCTAAACCTATACCTGTTTGTGATCAAAGTTCTCACACCTACTTTAAGTCTTTTTTCCCCCTTTCTTGTGCCTGCAGGGATGTTCTTCATGTTCCTGGGATAGATTTGTACCTTCTGAAGCATGCTGAGAGCATCTTAACATGGCTGTCAGAGAAAAAGGCATTGTTCTCAAGAGAGGGAAAAAGACAGTTTTCTCCATAGGCTTCATTAAGATTAAAGACTGAGGTGAGACATGAAAGGACATGAAAGCACCTGGTTTCCAGTGGATCTGTGATACTTAAAGTTAACTGCAAGTATGATTTATGAATTAATGTTATCTATACTACTGTTCAAAAGTTTGGGCTCTGTAAGATTTTTAAAATGTTTTGAAAGTCTCTTATGCTCATTAAGGTTGCATTTACATAATCAAAAATGTTAGCATAGTAAAATTGTGAAATAATATGACAATCTAAAATAATAATTTTCGGTTTTAATATGTTAAAATGCAGTTTATTCCTGTGATGTTAAAGCAAAATTTTCAGTCTTCAGTGTCACATGATCCTTCAGAAATCATTCTAAGAAATCATTCAGAAATCTATTTGCTTCTCAAGAAACATTTAAAGAACCATCCAAATAACTTTATCTTGGAATAATAGAATAGAATAGAATAGAATAGAATAGAATAGAATAGAATAGAATAGAATAGAATAGAATAGAATAGAATTAGTGCTGTCAATAGATTAAAAAATAAGGAATTAATCACAATTAATCAAGTTTAATCCTACATTAAAGTTTTTAAATATACTTTTATATTACAATAAGTTATTGTAGAAACAACCTAAAGACAGTATATTTTTAATATATATATATATATTGGTATCATTTTTTATGACTGAAGGCCAGTATTACTGATATCAGTACTACTGATGTCTCTAGGAAAGATTTTTCTTAATATTGAACCATTTATTATAGCCATTAAACATTACAGTATCATTTTTTCTTTTCTTTTGTTCTTTGATTAACAGACATCACAGCAGCTGGGATTTAGGTTATTTGGCTGCTATTGCTTTAAGAGCTGCCGCTACTGAACGTGACATGGATCTGACACGCATGCTCGTAGTTTCATTCGCGCTTTAATATGTGACCCTGGACCACAAAACCAGTCTTAAGTGTCAATTTTTGGAAATTGAGATTTATACATCATCTGAAAGCTGAATAAATGTGCTTTCCATTGTTGTATGTTTGTTAGGATAGGACAATATTTGACAATATGGAATCTGAGGGTGCAAAAAAATCTAAATATTGAGAAAATCACCTTTAAAGTTGTCCCAATGAGGTTCTTAGCAATGCATATTACTAATCAAAAATTAAGTTTTGATATATTTACAGTAGGAAATTTACAAAATATCTTCATGGAACATGATGCTTAATATTGTAATGATTTTTGGCATAAAAGAAAAATGTATAATTTTGACCCATACAATGTATTTTTGGCTGTTGCTACAAATATACCCCAGCGACTTAAGATTGGTTTTGTGGTCCAGGGTCACATATGAAATGATACAGGCTACAGCCATGGGACCGGACAGGAAAGTTGTTGTTTTTTTACTAGCATATATGGCCTGACAACATCTCATCTGACTGCAGTTCACTGTTGTTCTACAGAAGCTCCTCATTACCTGCACTCTAAAAAATGCTGGGTTAAATACATAACATGCATATGTATACATAAAATATGGACAAACTCAGCGATTGGGTTGTTTTCAACCAACAGTTGGGTTAAATGTTTAACCCAACCTTCTGGGCAGTAACCCAACCGCTCAAGTCAGCATTTTTTTGAGTGTGTACTTGTCACAAACTCGGCCTCTGTGGCCCTCCCTTAACACCACCGGAGGGCACCATAACCGGAATATTAACTGAACTGCATTTCCCACAATGCCCTGTACCTGAGACTGATTGCGGCACAGGTGTTTCCCATCACTGTTCCCTATATAAGCTGCAATCTCCAGTCACACTTTGTGAAGTCTTGTATTGCCCCGGCTTACGCCGCTGAGTGTTTATTCTGTTTATTGATCTCCCGTTTTCGACCTTGGACTGTTACCTGACTCTGTGATTCTCTGCTACCTGCCTTTGTGACCCGATGTCTGAACTGTTGTTTACTTTCCTGTCTGCTGCCTGCCTCGACTCAAGCCTGGTTATCGTTTATGGATTCCGATCTATCTCTGACCCCCCTGTCGCTGTTGAATTATCCCTGCCTGTTTGACCCTGTCTTATTAATAAAGCTGCAAATGGATCCCCGTGCCTCAGACCCATCATTACAGTACTGTTTTAGGCACTCATTTGACTAGCGCCTGGCACTGAGGTGAAGTGGAGTGCGTGTCTGAAAAGTCTCCCGTTTGACATTCTGCGTCTAAAATCCAATTCTTGTCAAGAAAAAAAGAGACAGAAACAGCATTTGTGAGTGGGGTGGCCAACCCTAGCTCCGCCTCTTCATTAACAGCGTTAAATATTTTTATCACCGTTAAACTGGAAAAATTAATCGCCTTTGTTATAACACACTAATTTTGACAGCACTAATTTCAATTCATTTAATTATTTAACTTTTTTCTACTGCAGTATTCAATTCCAGTTTTGCAAATGAGGAGGACACAGAATGCTGTGTTAAGCACTGAGATGAGCAGATCATATGTCTTGCATGTGTGCTAGATCTAAGGACAAACTGATCTGGGGCACTGAAGTTATCAGTTTGCAAACAAAAGACGCATTTGGTTCTTTGACTTTGAACCCAACCATTTTTACATCGTCAAGAACATTTTAGTAATTTAGTGTGTATGACTTACTGCTGATTCACAACTAATGAAGAATTATTGGAACTGATGATAAAAACTGATGATGAGATATCACAAAAGCCAGTAAAGACTGACTGTGAGTTTAGATCTAAGTCTTTCATGAATGCAGCTGCCTTGAGGGGAAAAGAAGGTAAATGTTATTTTAAAATGATCTGGATAAACCTTTTCTTGATATTTTCCTGGAATGCTCCTTTGAAAATGGAATATGCCTTTGGGAATGTCACATGCATGGACTAAACAGCATATCTACCATCTAGTTTGAAATATTTATAGATGTCAGTGTCTTCTTTTAACCCTTGTGCATCAATAAAAAAAGTTACACTTAGGTCCATAGTGGACAAAAATGTCCATGTCATAAAAATTGGAAGCTTGGGAGCAGAGACTTAAGTGTGGTCTCATTTTAAAGAAGACCCATGGCAGATTATTGTTGAAGTAAAAGTTTAAAAAGTGAAACTTTAAAAAAAAAAAACTTTTTATGAAAATGATTTATGAACAATATTTTGTTATTTTATCAATATTTTATATATTAAAACATGTTGAACTCTAAACCTGCTAGAAAATCAAAGCCATAAATCTAAACAAGTTGTGTTCCAAATTTGAGGTTGATATCTCAAAAAATGAGCTTTCAGTAAAATTTTGTTTGGACGCAGTACCACAATTTCCCCATTAGATGCCAGCAAAATTCTGCTGCTGCACACAGTGCTTGGATTTGTGATTTACAATAGAGTTTTTCTCTCTCAATTTTTACAAGAACACACACATGCACACACTCAATTTTTTTTATGACACACATACAAACCACACTCTGACATCCATACCAACACACCCACACAATTATATCTGCATTATTTATCCAATTGGCTCTATAATATGCAGAAGCAGAAAACAGGAATAAAGCAAGTATTTGCTTTATAGACCCTTTATAGATCAAACCTGAAATAATGGCACCATCTGGTAAAATTTTAAAAAAAATAACATTTTGAAGCCTTGCCAACAGAATGAAAGCCTATTAACAAAAATTGCATCATTTTACAGTTAAATGGCACTGCGATTAAAAATAGCAGTTTTAATGGGTTTCAATGGGGACATTTTTGTCCTTAAGGTCCTGGGTGTGAGTATTTTTTGTACAGAGGGTAAAATTGATTTTTTTGAAGGAAATGAGGGTGAAATATTAAAATTCCAATAAAAATAAACACCTGAGCCAAAATGTATGCAGTTGGCATTAACACAGGCACACTTATAACAAAAAACAAAACTGAAATGGACAAAAATGTCCATAAGGTCGCACAAGGTTTCAATTTAGCTGCGTAGCCAATAAATGTGTTATGAAACCTCGAATGAGTCTTTGTTTGACCTTTAGTTATGTTTTTAAATGCAGGAACAATGGAAGGATGTTGGGTATGAATGCTCAGTGTCTGCCTGTTCGGCGACACCAGGGCAAATTTTTATCAGATTCATCTTTATCATATGACTCTTACCATTACTGTTCTTCAGTATTTGCTTTTGTGTTTCTTGAAAAATGCTTGTCAAAGCAAATAATTATCTTTTGGTCCTGCATATCACCTCACAGCAAAGATTCCTCTAGTTAACCAAAAAAATACTAAAGATTCATTGGACCTGTAGGCAAATATTTGTAAGCATGTATACGTGATTATTTGTGGTCATATATTCATAAACATAATACTAATTTCCGTAGGCATACTATCAAGCAGCCGTTGATCCTAATTACATACATTGACATTAATGAATATATTCCACTTTGGCATTTATCTGTCTTCTCTCTGTTTTGCTATATAGAGTGTCCATTTTCCCCAGTGTTTCTTAAAAGTCTCTTCTTGAAGAGACTTCAACCTGAATGCCAGTCTTTCCATCTTGTAAATGTATGTAACTATTTGTTCCCATGCACTGAGTTCTTGTTGGGGCAGGCTGCTGGAGCCATAAACGAGTAATTGCTTCTTTTTTTTTTTTTTTGCTGCTGCTAGTAGAATCCTGAGTAAATATTTATTCCTATTACTAACTGAATCAGGTATATTGCCAAGAAATAGAGTACAAGCTGTTTTTTCAATCTCAAGTTCCAAGATTTCCTCCATGCTAGAATGTATTTCTGACCAAAACAGATTTAAGACTGGACAAGAAGACCAGAAGACATGTATATGATCAGCCAATAATGTCCCACACTGCCTCCAGCAGGAGCCCTGACTTGTCAATCCTTTTTGTTTTGCTTTCACTTTGGGCGTAATAAAGAAACAAATTGTATTTTCCCCAAAAAATTCCCTTAGATCCCTGGAATGACTAGTTACACACTGCCATAGGTTCAGCCATTCTTCAGCTGGGATACAAATCTGCATTTCCTTTTCCCACTTTTCTTTGACATACTCAGTAGAATGGCCTTTAATATCTTGAATGCAGGTATATAAACCAGATATTAATAATTTTTCACAAGTATTTGTATTATACACTTTATCAAAGGGCAATAATCATTTGTTACTCTTCTGATTGTCATATCATAATCGAGTCTAACTTGTAAAAGACTATAAATTTCTCCAGACCAAATTTGATCATTAAATTCTGAAAATCCTGAATTTCCCCCTTTGATATAATAGAAGAGTAAGCAGTTATTCCTTTTTGTGCTATGCTATCAACTCTGAAATCTTTGATCCATTTGAGTGGGATAGAACTGAGAATAATAGCCAATCCATCTTAATATTCTCATCTGATACTCTAGTTTGAACTTTCTCATCAATTTATACCATAATTCTAAACCACATTTTGTCCACTGAGTTATGTTTTCAAATATTTCCTTAAATTTATTGTTATCGCCTAAAAGTGACTGAACTGGAATTGGGCTTTGCAAGATTTCCAATTGTTCCCAATTGGCAGTATAGGTTGAATCACTGCAACATACCAAATTTCTCAGATGGGCAGCAATATAGTAGTCTTGCAGGCATGGCAGGGACCATCCTCCTTTTTCTTTTGGTAACCGTAGAGTTTTAAATTGAATCTGTGTTGTTGTTGTTTTTACTATTCCAAATAAATCTAGAAATTATTCTGTCCCAGTCGTTAAATTGTTTATATTACTGTAATCTTTAAGCAAACAAAACCTTAAGTCTGGCTATACTCACATTTCTGTATGATTTACTTACTAGTTACAGGAATCATATTATAGTATTTTTATGAACATTCTTAATGAACATAAAAGGACATAAAAGATGTTTTTGAAGTCAAGGCTGCATTTATTCAATTAATAATACAGTAAAAGAGTAATATTGTGAAATATTATTGCAATTCAAAATAACTGTTTTATATTTAATATATTTTAAAATGTTATTTATTCCTGTGATGCAAAGCTGAATTTTCAGCATCGTTACTCCAGTCTTCATTGTCACATGATCCTTCAGAAATCATTCTAACATGCTGATTTGATACTATTCTTATTATTATCAATGTTAAGAACAGTTCTTTAATGGATAAAAAGTTCAAAAGAACAGCATTTATTTGAAATATGTTTTTATACGTTATAAATGTATTTACTACATAATGCATCCTAGCTGAAAATGATCATATCAAGTATTAACTTAAAACACACACATTACAGATCCCACATTTCAAACAATAGCTCAATGATGGAGTTATTTAATCAAACAATACAGAATGTTTAAAGTGAAACATAATCTTAAAAAAAAAAGAAAATCCCTAGATCCCATTAAAACCATTTATGTCTGTGCTGTTGTTTTCCTATGGAAAAAAAATGATTGTCACTTCCTATTGGATAATGTCTTTAAGAAACTGTCTTTTCTTAGATAAAGTGATACTGTGAAGGAAAATTGATGAGCTATTTAAATCAATATTTGATATTTTATCCAATAAAATATTATGATTCGATAAATACCCTGATGTGGACATCTGTTATAGCTGATGTAACCTCTTTCAAAACGTACAGCAGCTAAAGAATGTGCATCAGGAATGGAGAGAGAGTGAAAGAGAAAAAAACAGAGAAAAAGTAGTGATAAAATCTGTAGCTCCTGCTGAGGAAGGCATCTTCAGCGGCGTGACTGAAACAGCAGGAGATCATATCTCGCATTCCATTTCACAAACAAGAAAGTTTCTAAACACACACAGACTGGGACCGAGAGACAAAAACATCAAAATTCAGTCGATATGTGTATATGGATGAGTGCTCTAGCGTAATGAAGATGTTCCACGGCTGTTCACCAGTCCCGGGCTTTTGTAAAAGCTTCCAGAGTAGGCTTCATAACAGGACAGACAGTGAGGATGGTCAAAAGGGGAAAACATCTCTATCTATCCTGACACTGGTTTGGCCTCATATGCAAGTCATATGCTTGTTTGGATTGTGCGAAAGAAGTGTTGCCAACTAAAAACCAAAGTTGCCAACTAAAGCTGTTTTTGGTTTATTCAGTTTTCACAGTATTCACACATTGTAATGGCACTAATCACTTCCTCTAAAAAAACAGATCCTTGCACATATATTGATAATGCAAATTAAAACAATATCAGTCAGTTGCACATTGCGGTTACAATAGTGGAAAATTTGAATGCAAGGGGATTTTCTTGGATATGGGTTTTGTTTATGTAGCAAGCATTAATACAGATTATTTGTTTTATGTAACTTTCAATATGATATAACTATAATAAATATATATGACATAACTATAATTGGTTTTATAACTTTTTTTTGGTGCGGAAGTCCAAAGGGTGTGTCTTTATGAGTTACTCATTTTTTCAAAACTATACACACATTTGGTTAAAACTAAAACCAAATGTCATGGTCAATGAAACCCACAATGATAGCTCAAGGGAATGAAACAATGTTTTTTTCTCTCTCTCTCTGTCTGTCTGTCTGAGCTAGTTCGTAATAGTCTTTATAAAAACTTTGGTTACGGTGTTGCCAAACCCTTCTGAAAGTGGACAACACATCTGACCAGAAGAACAGTTTCCTGTCTTGATAGACTTGTGGTTTGTGGGAAAATAAATTTACTAACATAATTCTATTGAAGTCAAAGAGTCCGTTTTAGTTACTGCCATGGCCTCTGATCATCATGTGAATCCTTGTGAAAAAGAAGTGAGAGTAATTGTAGTAAATGTGTAGTGTACTTCAAATCTTCCAAATATATTAATGAAATCAAGGGTCACCCAAAAATAAAAATTCTGTCATCATTTACTCTCTGTCATCAAGTTGTCCCAAACCTTTATGAGTTTCTTTCTTCTGTTGAACCCAAAAGAAAATATTTTGAAGAATGTATGTAAAGAGTTGATGGTAGCCACTGACTTCCATAGTACGGACAAAATAAAAATGGATGTCAATGGCTGCCGTTTGTCTGGTTACACACATTCTTCAAAAGAAAGAAACTCTGAGGCCCCGTATACATGAGTGCGTTTTCATTTTAAAACGGCGTTTTAGAATGAAAACGATTACCGTTTACACTGGCGTTTCAGAAACGATCTTCGTTCACACTACACAACCAAAAACGCATGTCACATTCATGCAGGTATAACCATAGACATGTATAGGTAGATTACCTATTATTTAGATGGCGGACACGTCTGCGTGCTTGGAGTGGTTGAATGGGGAATCTACCCATAGACATATATAGACGCTCCGGGCAAGTAGATGCGGCCGCCATCTTGAAACCGTCCACTTGACGTCATTCACCATACTGTAGGTTCGCACAGAGCCGTTGGGTTCACAGTCCATCGACTTTGCAGGATTGTGGCATCTTTCAAATATTCAGTAATTACTATGGAGAATGACGTCAAGTTGACTGCTACAATATGGTGGACGACTTACGTATAGCGTTTTCAAACTAAAACGTGGTCTGCAGCATTTTCAAAAGTCTCCATTTTCAACCTCGAAAACGGCAGAGTAGTGTAAACGATAGGCTTAACCGTAGCAAAAGTTATGGGTTTTATAACGAAAACGCACTAGTGTAAACGGGGCCTCATAAGCATTTAGAACAAGATGACAGAATATTCAGTTTGGGATGAAGTATCCTTTGATTCTTATATTTCTTATGTTTCTTAAAATACTTATAATTTTTTTTTTTTTAAAAGTGCATTTTGCATAACGTAAAATTAAATGTTTTACTAAGTTTATTTTAAATAATGATCTTTTTATAACATTTCATCTTTCTTCATCATTACAAATGTGCAACTACAAAACCTAGAAATGGCAGTAAAGTATATTTTAGTTTACTAAAAATGCTTATCAGTACATTCAAAAGTACACTTTAATCATATTTCAAAGGCAGTAGAACTAATTTTGAAATTACATATAAAAATGTATATAAGTCCTACTTAAGTGGGTCAAAAAGTACACTAAGTAATTGCATTTGATATAAATTGAAACTATAATAAATCTTGATTTAATTGTAAATAACATGCAATTAAGCGTTACATTCAGTTCACACTCAAGCATATTCTGTTAAATTATTTTATTGCCATAATAAGTACTTTATAAAATTATGCTTAAACTTTTCATTCACAAAGGAAGCTGTAACTTAAGTTACCTGCTATTATTGTGGTAGATCAAGTATCCTATATGTTGTATGTAGCAATGTAATAGTAATCTGAATTTTAGATTGCAGAAAACCCAGTGTTTCTCAGATTGCCCGAGCAAAGCCGATACGATTATTTCCTCGATCAAACTCTGTATAGTATCGAGCTATGAAGTTCGCCCCCAGGATCCAGATGGGACCAGTAGGGGGCGGCACATCTAACGCTTTGAACGTCACAGTGCAGATGTCCTCCCCGAACTCTGACTGCTGTAGGCAGAAAAGATGAAAAAGAGACATTCGAAAATCCAATGCAAGTCCATATAGCTGTAACATAGATTGATGTATCTCGAAACAGATGCTACACTTCAGAAGCATGCAAATACAACATGTGGCATTTCATTCTTAATGAAAAAAAGTCACTTAGTGGAATCGATCCCAGACTTCAGTGCTAAATGAAATGGCAGACTGACAATGTAGTACAGAGTCAGCAATAGTATTTGTAATTAAAACAACACTTCAGTAAAAGCTAAATATTATCTGAGTGAAGTCGTTAAAAATACCACAACACTAACTAGGTCTCCATCACGTGAAGTAAGGGAGCCTTTCAAATTTTTATGACAGAGGTCAACATCGCATTTACATGAATGCAAATATGAAATAAAGCTATTTAAATAATCTGTAGCTTAGTTATATTAATGGTGCAGTCAAACATTTTTGTGCTTGTCAAAATGACAGTTATCGTTTGTTAGTGGTTGATGCAAGTTCTAGATATTTTCACATTTTTTCACATATTCTGCGATATAAAACACATCAGTAATCACCACACTCATGTTTTTAAAAGTGTTTATGTGTGAAAAAAAGCTATTTTTTAACAAGAGGCTAAATGTTTAGAGTGTTTTGAGATTATAAAGACCCTTGTGAAAAAATAAGTGTGCTTAATTGTATTTTATGTGCACTTGTAGTGTACTTCCAAATAAAATTAATTATTTTAATAATTAATTTAACTCTTCCAAATCAAACTCTCCAACTTGTAGACTGAAAAGGGTTTTGGAAGATTAATGATGGATGCAACCATGCTGTAGTTTGTTTATAGCCTAACCTTAGCTTTTTCCATCTGGCACTTGAATTTAATATTGTATCTTTACAAACAAAATGTTGTTAGAAACATAAACTTTTATTGGTCACAGAATTTATTTCTGCAATAATCCAGTTTTTTGAGGGAACCATGTTTTTGCAAACTTCTGGGTTCACGCTAGTATCTGTAGCCTAGTTACATTAAAGGTGCACTTAATAATTATTTTTGCTTATGTGGAAGTCATCTTACTTATACTGACACCTAGTAGTGTGGATGTAGCTTCCCTTAAAAGACCTGACAGTCAGCCACAATGAATTTATTCCACAAGCAAAAGTGTCAGATAACAGGAAGTTGCTAAGAGTGAGTATGTAGTTCCACTGGTCATGTGATATAAAAATGGCAGCCCCCATAAAGTGGCAGCCTCCCACTACTGCTACTGATATGACTGTCTTTATTTCATGTCAGTGTACATTAGAAAATAAAAGCCATTCAAGATCATCACAACAAAACGTGGCATACTGTATGAATATTAACACATTAATATTAATATACTGCCTTTGCAATGAAACAAAGAAAGTCCTCACCCAGAGAATATAGTCCTCTTCCGTGAGAGAATATTCCTGACCACCAAGATGAAAAGCCACAGTGGGCAACAACTTGACCAGATTACAGTTGACAGTGTACTGTGAAAAGAGACAGAAAATAAGTGATGACTTTAAAACCATTCAAAGACAACAGTGTGCTGAATCATTTGACATTTGACATCATCCGAAATGACATTGAACTTCACACTTGAAAAGAAAGAAAAATAAATTTTCCACATTAAATATCACCGACCACAGTGGTGATGGGAAAAACAAAACAAAAAAAACATCAGCTTTCAATCATTCCATTTGCTCTTCAGATGTTATTTATGAGACTCAGCCAAACATGACAGACCAAAGCAGCTGTTCCCATGGTGTTGTGCAAGAGGAAAAGTTTTAATGCTGAACATAGACGTGTTGTTTCACAAAAGCTTGTATGTATGGGATGCATATAGGATGCCATGTCGGCGCATGATCAATCACCTTAAGTTTGTTTGCAATGTGAAGGTGTTGAATTTTATAATCAATCGCCTGCTAATTTATAATCAGCTGTCACTGCTGATTGTTTTAGAAGGTCCATCATGCATTATGTGCTCTCTGTTTATATACAACTGGAACACACTGTTCATTTATTTTATGGCTCTGGAAAGTTTGCCATTAGTGGGTTTGCCACTAATGCTGAGATTTAGGGATTTCATTAAGTTGTTTTCAAAATTTAAATTTGGGATTCTTCAGTTTTCAAAGTTTCTGTGGCTAAGCAGTGGATTCATAAAGATCCCTCTTTCTGTCGCTTTATCTCTCAAATCAATTGTCTAGTTCTTAGTAGATTAAATGCAGGCTTTTAAATAAATGCAGATTTTTAAAGAATGTCCATAAATTTAGCTAAACAGAACTTACCCCTCCCTCTGCCAGTTCAACAGCACCAATTGTTTTCATCAGAATGGAAATAGAGGAGGCGGGGCCTGTGATGTAAGAGGAGCCTGTATCAATCACAGCAGTACAGCCGTTCATGCAAAACAACATATCTGCACCCACAGACACTCTGCAGAAAAACAGAAAATGAGTATTATTGAGGTAAACACATTGCAGTGGATTTTGTTTCAAAAATCACTTTACACTTACCCACTTTAGTTTACCTATTTTTGGGGAGGCTTAAAGGAATATTCCACGCAAAAATAAAAATTTGTTGAAAATCTACTCACCTTCAGGCCATCCAGGATGTAGATGAGCATGTTTGTTCCTCAGAACAGATTTGGAGGAATTTAGCAAAGTTGCTCACCAATGGATCCTCTGCAGTGGATGGGTGCCGTCAGAATGAGAGTTCAAAGAGCTGATAAAAACATCACAATAATCCACAAGTAATGCACATGTGTCCAGTCCATCAGTTAATGTCTTGTGAAGTGAGTTAGTTGTAAAAAAACAAACAAAAACAAATCCATCAATAAATTTTTTCTTCAAACCATTGCTTCTGATCAAAATACCATAATGCATTATAATGTTTGCTCCAGTAAAAAAGTGAATCTCCTGTTGTCCTCTCACATCAAAATGCACCAACATATTTATTCAAAACTGTTTGGGACTGTTTTCGATTGTAACGGTGCTTGATCTGTGCATATTTCTCTCCTGATTCAGACATGACGACTGGAGAAATATAGAGTTCTGGCATGAAACTCTAGATGGCGCAGTCCGAAAGGTCTAATTCAATCTGACCTAATGACATCACATGGCACAGATTGTTTTTCTCCTGTACCGGTAGCCAATGAGCTCTCTACAACATTCAAATATATGACTAGTGCTTGTTGTAGCAATTTGCAGCGTGCTTCAGAAACCCTCCACCTTCCCCAGTTCCACCTGTATAGATCTGCTACGAGGTGATTCGTGTATGCTATACAGGGTTATTTCATATATGTTATATTTGCAGCAGCAGTTTGTCTTACATGCTCACAGCAGCATGTTGTGGATGTATTGGCAGTAGCAAGTCTCGGTACTTGCTCTGCCACAGCAGCAGCAGCGTAGCAGATCTATTCCGCCAAGACCAAATGCATTAACATTGTCATGTACATTACCATGCCAATCCCTCCGAGAGTTGTCATGACAGAATGTAATATTTTAGCTGAAAAAAACAGTTTGAAGTTAAAATGTCTTAATGATGAATTTGTTTCTCACAAATGCACAGATTTTCCCTTAACAAGACATTAATTAATGGACTGGTGGATTATTGTCTTTTTTTTTTCCAGCTGTTTGGATTCTGACGGCACCCATTCACTGCAGAGGATCCATTGGTAAGCAAGTGATGTAATGGTAAATCTCTCAAAATCTATTCCAATGAGGAAACAAAGTAATCTATATTTTGGATGGCCTGAGGGTGAGTATATTTTCAGCAACTGGTACAGTCATCTTCAAAATGCACCTCTTGTGTTCCAAGCAAGAGAAAAAAAGTCATACAGATTTGGAATGACATGAGGGTGAGTGTGTGATTGATTTTTTGGGTCAGCTATTCTTTTAAAGGACACAAGGCAAAGATTGATTACCTTATTCTGGAAATGATCTGAGGTTCTGCTCAAAATTAAAAACGGATGGCTACCGGATATCTTGTATAAACTGATATAGGATTTCTAGGAGTATTTGCGAAAACTGTGATGTAAAACAGATGTAGAATGGCAGAAAAAGCTACATGGGAAAAAAATCATAATTGTTCTGTAAAATTGATTCTGATAATGTTATTACCCCTTCATGATGACCTCCCACTTGCCTTCCTCTTTGGTTTTCATATAGTGGAAGGATCCAGTGTAGTAGTTTGGGTCTGTGCCCCCCAGCACCACTTCACCACCAGGGATGTGTGTTGGGTCCCTTTTAGATACACACACAAATACATATGAAGACATGGCTTGGAATCAACTAGTACTGTTTAAATACATTTATTATTACACTATACAGTGATGTGGTTTAGAAATTAACATGCTCATATTAAATTCACAAAATTCATCAAAATCAAATTCTGCTTTTCTTGTGTGTGTATATACATATTAATACAGTATATACTATATATATATGCACATACATAAAATTGCAAGGTGCAAATTTCGCACCTTTACTCACACTGTATGTCAATAAATGCTGCCACTCACCTGCTGTAATACACTGAGAAGACGTTCTGTTTTAGAACATGTTGAGACATGATGCGATCGAACACAGGTGTAATTCGATCAATGGCTACATCTGGATATCCCATCCCTAACACTCCGTCAAACTTGGCAAAGATGAACGGGATCGCAGGAAGAGCTGTGGCCTCCGCAAAAACCTGCACCACTGGGATACCACCCACCTAAAGAAGTTAGAGGTCAAAGGTCAAACAGCTCAATCAAGTACTGTGTGCAATTACAGTTCTGGTCCATATTGCAGTCAATTTTGTTTCAAAATTACCTACTCATTGTAGGTAAAATGTGGTGCACAAACATCCATTGATTTTTTGTAGTGCTTGACTTTCTGTAGTAACCTGGATGGCTAAAGATGTTTTGCCTCGGCCATTAAAATACCATTTCCATATGTTGGTAAAGATATTCCTTTTCAACCCATTTCTTAACATTCCCAGTGTTTTACATTCTAAAACCAATGGCTTTTTGTTACTTACTACTACCACGTCCTCGCTCAGAAATCCCCGGACATTTCCAGAAGCGTACTGGATGGAGAATCCCGTGCCGTTGTAAATATGCGTGAGGGATCTGGAAGCATCGTACCTGTTGTGTGTAACTAAAGAGACATATGGAGAAAGACAGACTGAGCTGTAGGAGAAAATGTCATTTTAAAAAGTATGTGTAGTTAATATATAATGACTTTTTAAGGTAAATTGTTATGTGGGTTTTATAAGATTGCATTTAGCAAATCACTCACAGCAGGCTGTGTATAACGGAGAACAGCTTTGTGAAGGAACCCAGAGGTTGGCAGAACCCGTGTCAAACACAACATTGAACATCTGAGCTGGTGAACCAATACTAATTTCACCAAAGTATTGAGTCTGGAAATGCAACAGAGAAATGCACACTATATAAAACAGATTATTACATATACAAAATTAATTTTAATTCATTTCCATTTTTAAGACTGATTTACATCTAAGTAGTTGATCAGAGGTGTTGGAGCTGTGCCGTTTTTGGGTGAAGGTTCGTCATATTTTGGCATAATCTCAGAAAACACTTGAGCTGGTGTGACACCCATTTCCTTCAGGGTTTCTCGTATGGAGGGTATTTTCTTCAGTTTTACTCTATTGAAGAGAGATATGACTCATGTTACATTTATTATTTGTTTGGACAATTGATAAAACAGCAACATCAGATAGTAATGCATTTTATCTGATTTTAAAATTATTTTTCACTATTTTTCGTGATTGTCCTTCATTTCTGTTTATGACATACATATAATCCTCATATGGCAAAAAAAATTATATTATGCATTTTGTTTCAAAACTATTTTTTATTTCAAAACTACTAAAAAATTTTTAAACATTTTTAAGACATTTTGAAACTTTTTAAGAATAATAAAAAATAAATAAAAAACAATGGGCAAATATCACAGACTATTAATCAAGAGAAGCAGAAAGCGTGATCACAATTAACCCCTATCTGAACTGAACCAACAATGAAAAGACTTGAGCTAAATAATGGCGCTATTGCCTTTTAGAGTTGAATCTGAACTGTCTCCATAGTTGCATTTCTATAACTGATTCTGCTGTTTTCCTATTTATGTCTGTAAAGCTGCTTTGACACAATCTGTATTGTATAAAGCACCATAGGAATATAGGTGACTTGACCTTCCTGAATTATAAAGGCAGCTATCTATTTTCATCAATAAAGATGCACTGGTACTGTGTTAGAAAAAACCCCCAAAAAACATTGCATGATATTGTAAAGACAACATATTTCTCAAATTAAATAACTGGCTTTCATGTTGTTGTATTAAAGCTAGAGCAAAATATTTGTTGCGTTGACTTACCTCCATAAGGCCTGTGTGCTGGTCACTGAGAGTGATAGGACTAGAAGAGCCAAGCAGTGCACTTTCATTCTTACAGATGGATCGAATATGTACCAAACGTCTTGTGCCCAGACTCCTTCACAAACTTCTCTCCTCTTTTACTGTGCTTTATTTGACAGACTTTCCTTCTTCCCATGGTTTTATACTAATTCTCCTACGCCTATGTTCTGACCTTGACACAAACCCCTGGCTTTCGCTCTCCTCTCACCCCTCCTTCTGATAAATGCTCCCTGAACACAGTGACCTCCTGGTCAAGGGACACATCACAAACAGTGATTTAAGACCACTTTGCTTAATAAAATCATCATTGTATAGACCTGAAGGATGCAGATGTATGGGGAAAAAATTACAACAAGAGCAACACATATCTGTCATATAATATCTGATAGTATACGACGCATCAGTGTTTCTCTACATTATGTATTACAGTACTGACGTTATTGGTTTGAAAGGGCACGCAACTTTTAATACATCAATGATCCCTGACCTTTACACTTAGGGGCATTGTGGACACCTATAACTGGGTTTCCCACAGTAATGGACCAGTCTCTTCCCCTGAAATTCCCTCATGGGACCCTCCATACATAGACGTCATCTTTTACGTCTTTCTCTATTTTGCTGTTTATCTTCCCTGGACTCATTTATTAAAGGTGTTTCAGTAATGTGGAGCCGTTTGTAAGATATTATTTGGGTTGGCCTTTTTTAAGGACTAGCAGGTTTATTCCTCAGACGCCCCACTGAAGAAGATAAACTACATCTGCACAATAATAGGCTACCTCTCACAGTATGAAGACATTCAGTGTAGTTGGAAAGCACCAACCCACCATGACAATTTTCATCTTATTTGAGCTAGCAGCTGGCCCAGCAAATGCCTGTGACACTGCCCACGGTAGCTAAAACTTACAGTAAGTAACATTAGACAGTCCAGGCTGGCAGATGCCCACTGGTTACATTATTTGACCTCAGAGTTAAAACTTGTATTGCAGCTGCCATACAGCAATTGGCACTACTAATATTACATCTATATTTATATAAAAAATAAATTGTGAACTTATAATCAGCTGTTGGATGCCATTCTATGCACTTCTTAGCTAAAATGATGGTGCCATCACAACTGGTTCTTGACACTTGCTGGCACTATTCAGGTGAACAGCTGCTTATGTTGGCTAGGCAGTGTTTGCACTTACCCTCCTCAACCACTAGGTGTCACATGATTTGTGTACTGGAAAATAAACAGAGAGCATCAACTGAGATAATTATTTTATACTTATTATATTAATTAAAACCTATTTTATCAGTTAAAGTAATGAACAACAAAGGTGTTGATTCAACACAGATTCAACTTTGCTGTAGACAGCTAAAGTGCTTTCTTTTTGTCTTTGCTCAGCACACACAACACATTCAAAATATAAGATATAAACAGTGTCTGTTGGGTTGTTGAATGAACAATGTATGAATATCATCTCATTTTTTGCCAGGCAGTTATTTGAGCAATGATGACATAAAAAAATGGGCCTACTTCAGTTCAAACTATGCAGCTGGGAACTTTGCATGTAGCCTAGTTTCCCTGAATTTTGTATATGATCTGGTAATCGGAGAGGCCATGAAAGACATTTGACTTCAAACTGGTTTTCACAAAACAATATAATCCTGAGATTAAAGCAGCTTTGTTCGATCTATTTAGCAGTGTGTGGCCTCATATTGCACCGGAATATGAACAAACCCAATGGATGTAGTGTAAAATGGTATGTTTATGGGCAGAAACAATATTTTTGTATTTGTGGGCTTTTTGGTTGTTTATCAGTGGTTGGTAGGTACAGTTCAGGTACATTATTTCGTTATTATTATGTTGATTCCTTCATGTTTCACGTGACAGTGCTTATATAAGACACCCAATAAGAAAATTACATAAACACACAATCTTCAAATATTCGTTTAATCCCTTCAGGTTTGTATTCTACGACAATTTAATCTAATTTTATACAGAGACAGAACCACATCCGCTGTAGCATGCTCACTGCAGCTGGCGGAAGTGCACGCGCGTCATTGGCTGCTGAGCTGCACTTCAGAGTTGTGCTCGTGCACTCATTCAAACGGCTGACTTCTGGAGCGCGCGCGAGGAAACGGCTGATCTCCTTCGAGCTCAAATTCATGTTTTATCCGTCTATTCATGATCCTGTCAACTAAATATAAAGGTAAGAAATAATTAAAAGCGACCTTTTTAGCCTTGTCCACCGCCAGTTGACAGTTTCGCCACAGCTAAACCGAACTAACCTTGTAGCAGCTGAAGAAATAAGGCGGATGTTATGAGCGTATAACGTTAACGTTACTTCAGCAAATCAACCCTTGCTCATTTTTAGGCAGCAGTTGCCACTATTACAATTACTAGAAAGTGTGTCTTGTGCTGCTAAAACCAGGAAAACCGTAATGTTTATGTTTATGTTAGCACTGTGGCTACAGCAAACTGTTGACAAAGTAACGTTAACGTAGCTTAGTGTTTCGTCACATTCAAAGGCACCTTGTAAAAAGCCTCAAGGTTTAGACATCAATGTATTTTTTTAATAACAATGAGCTTTCGCAGCTTGACCAACCCAATTCGTGTATTGAAATGAAGTGAAATCAAATACTTCCTGCATTGATGTCAATACACCACTAAATTTAGACGCTTTTTGAAAAAACAAAAAAAAAATTGTTAAAAAAATTGCATAAAATTGTGTTATTTTGAAACCCTCTGTTTACACTCATGAATGCTGTTAAAGGGACAGTTCACCCCAAAATGACTGGAGTGTTGTTCAGTAAAAAGGAGGTCATGTGGTTTTGGAATGGCATAAGGTTGAATAGCCTAAATTATGAAGTATTCTCATTTTTGTGTGAGCTGTGCCTACAATAATCCATGTAAAATCCATCAAATCATTAGATGATATTGCCTGCCACAGTGAAAGTGCAAAAGTATTTTAAACTGCTGGAGTAAATCTCAATGTCCTGCTGGTCTGATGCGAGACCGTCTCATTGAATTCCAGATTAGTAGCTCTGATAATCTCATAATAATGTTACGTCTGAGGGCTTTGAGCTGTGCGGTAGGTTTTGAAGAAGCTTATCGGTTCGTCACGTTAGGACTGATAATGATCTTATACACTTCACATTCAAAACCATGAATTACATGAAAGTTACAGTAAGAAATAGTTCCTGTCATCATGCTGTTCCAATCCCATGCCACCGGTACTTTCTTTTTTCTGAGGCACAGAAAAGGAGATTTTTTTTTAGCACAATGTCAGAGCTGCTCTTTCCCAATACAGTAAAAGTATAGGGGAAATGTACTTAAAATAGGATTTTAAAAAATCCAGGTGTCCAGGGATTTCCCAATTTGACCAAAATGTTTTATTATATTATTATTGAAATATCACTGGAAAAAAATACTTTAGTATTTAAAAAAAAAAAAAATCTAGGATTTTAGAGAAATTCTGTAATAATATGAATAAAAATAATAATTGAATTTTACGTTACAACTATAAAACTCCGATACTAATATTTATGACCGTCTTAATTTATGGCAGTTTTAATAAAAAAAATTTTTAAGTGGTAAACCACAGGGATCCTTTAAATCTTAAATCAACAGCTGGTTTATAAGCACTTTTCATTCATCTTTATAGTTTCTTCTATTATTTTTGGTGTCAATGGCCTTAACATCTGTCTTCTCGCAGACATGACAAGACCGGAGTGAAGTATCTGTTCTCAGCCAAAGCGTGAGGTTGGGCAGAGGATGCTAGAGGAAGATGATGGAGAGTTGGAGGGGATCGGAGGAGGAGGAGAAGGAGATGGGGTGCTTCAAGCAGAGGTGGAGAGGCTGGCGGCAGAACTCCAGGAAGCCAATGAGGAGAAGTTACAGGCTGCACGGTACGGCCTGGCCGTCCTGGAGGAGAGCGCTGTGCTGAAGATCAAACACAGCCAGCTGGAGGAAGAACATGAAGGCCTGAAGATGGAAGTGCAACAGCTCAGAGAGGTCAGTCGATAGAGAGCCAGAGATAAAAATAAGGAAATAAGAGGTAGAAGGTTAAAATTAAAGTATTGAGGAATTGCTGCATGAAACAAGGAGCTTCTTTTTTCCAGTCAGTGATTCACAAAATGGTTTACTGTAGTAGAATTTGTAATTTATTCATTTATTCATTATGGCATAGGCAAGAGTATTTGGCACCTACATTTCTCTTGAATTTCTATGGTTCCTTGCACACGACAGCCAATAATTCACCGCACAAAACATTTGTGGTCAGCACAAATGATGTTTATTATTAAGGCAAGTGAACCTGTATCAAATGTAATCTGGGTCATATTTCATTTACCTTGAGTAGTTTTATCATTTTTTAGAATGAGGGCATATCACAACCTGTTCATGTTGGTTTCGGAGAACAGATGAATTTGTCCATTTTGGACACACAACCTTTCACATCAGAGTTATAATAGTATGGGTTTCTCTGCTTTTTTCTGTCTTTTTTAAGTTTGCGTGTTTTTCTCCGTATAACAATCAAGCAGTGAGAAGACACGTGTCTTTTAGCTGTTACACAATCATCTCGGGAATATGTTTCATGCCCTTCTTCTGTTGAATAATCTGAAGCATTGTCTTCCCTGTGTGATTCATATCCTTGTAGTCTTTCCTTAAGGAGAGTTTGCATACTCAAAGGTTTTGCCTGGACAGTAGTACGCTTTACTCTCAGTGACCTGTTTTCCCTGTTTGTCAGTGTCATGTAGAATTTATAATTTCACTTTAGGTTGAACACTCAATTTGGTTATGATGGTACTGTCTAATGGCTAAATTTACAAGTGCTTTTCCCCTGCAGATCTTATGTGATCACATACAAATCAAAATTTGATATTTAAATGAAATGTTAATTACATAACATGGACACTTCTTTGGGACCCAGGGGACTAAACAAAATTAGTTGGATATTTATATCCCTCTGCTTGACAGATGCAGGCACATGATGGCAAAAAATAAAATGGTTTAGTTTTGATGATTCATTAAGCCAACAAAAAGCTTGATCTAGTGGCCTGTATGTAAGTATTTTGATCATATTTAATTGTTTGGCTGAAATAATAAATAAATTAATATCTTTGTCCCATCTCCTTGTCCTTTTGAAATATTAGCTGAGAGTATGCAAAGACTTTCCAGGTTGTCATTTCCCCATAAAATAACAACAACCAAAAAATAAAACTTTTCTTTTGCCATTTTGGTTAGCGTTTGAAAATAATTCTTTATATTTTTGAGATTAAGGAGGTCTCTTTTAAAACATTGCTGTTTTGTTTGGACATTACCATTTTAGGACTGTTTTAATAGAGCACTGTTTAGACAGATCAGTCCATGTGGTCCATGGCCAAAGTAGAAAACAAATAGGCTGTAAGCCTTGCATGCATGGGCCTTTTTTAGCTCTCTTTGTTATCCGATTTATTACATAAATCTGTGCCCCAAAATCCATGCGTTTAGTCTTTTGCAATAATTCAAAATTAGCAACACATTGAGGGCATTACATGTGCACATATTATTGGTTTGCCAACAGCTAATATGTCGCTCTTTATTTTTTTTTTTTAATGTGAAGTTCACATATGTGGCACATTGTGGACTCACCTCTCTGGTATGAAGATTAGGCTCACGTATTTCTCTCTCTCTGTGTGTCTGATTAGTAGAGCATGAAATTGGCAAAGTAGGTGAGTGTGGTAGAGTGAGATGACTGGGGTGCACAGATGACAGGGTGCATCGTCATTTCATGTTTAGTCCTCCAGGATTCTACTAATGAATATTTCTGTTGATTGAAGAACTTTTCTTTGAAATGTTTCACCCACAAAGAAACATTTACCGCATCCCTATATTTTTTCAAACCAATATTATTTCCTCATACATAAAAGGAGATGTGAGGCAGAATGTCTGAGCTGCTCTATTCCATACAGTGGTTAATAAAATAGTGATTTGAAGCCAAAGGCCATTGGTTTTTGTGTGTTTAGATTTGAGAGCTCTAGTAGCTCTTGAAAAATTGCAGGTTTTGTTTTTTTTATATAGTTAACTAAACCTAAAACCATTGAAAAAGGTGTTAACTGATAGAAAGTAAAATATAAAAAAAACTTTTGTTTATAAGCAGCAAAGCAGCATTTCTCATTTACATTTAGTTTAATATATTATATAAACTATAATAAAAATGACAAAAAACACAAATACTAAAACTTTAACTGTCAAATTATGAAATAATATGTATACAGGCTATAATAGTGTCTTAATGATACTAGTGTAACACGGATTTGTGTTGTTGCATTGAACTTTTGGTTCTTTTTTCTCGCACAAAGCCATCACATGGCTTCAGAACCATAGACCACTTTTGATACTTTTGTGCATTACATTGGCATTATACTTCATCTTCTGCTTTTGTTGTATGGAATAGAGCTGCTGAGATATTCTAACATCGCCTTTTGTGTTTCACGCAAGGAAGGCATTTTGAGGGAGACGAGGAAAAGCAAGTCTTCTTTTTTTTTTTGGTGAACTAGTTTTTTAAAATGCATGTCCTTCTTTTACATTTACTGAACAGAAGTGTAAATTCCCCTGAGGTATACATTCTTCCTCTTCATTACTTGTATAGTAGCTCAAGCATGGTTTTCCCACATGTTCTCACACGACTCAAATTATAATGTTCAGAGAAAAGTGTAAAGATATGTTAATGACTACCTGGCCAGTGTTGATTCATCTTGTAACAGTTGAGTTCAGTGTGAGCAAATCTGGTATACGTTTGTTATATATTTGTATATAACGGCCAGTAATATAATATACTGTCGTTATGCATAATTACATGCAAGTCCTAATCCAAACCATATAGTAAGTACATGTAGTTAATTCATATTTTTCAGTACTTAAATGTATAATTACACTGTAACAAGGACACCTTAAAATAATGTGTAACCCTGTGGCCACATTGTAATTACACCCTCTGGTTGCTAGTAAAGCTGGAATGTAATGTAGTGTCATTGGTAAAGTATAGAGTTTCGCTTCGCTAGATCTCAATGCAGTTGCCGTTGTTTATTGGCTAAGCGAGTAAACAATTTACTCAAAATAACTAAAGACTGTCAACTTAACTTTCAACAGCTCTGCTGTTCTCATTTGAAGAATTTCAGAAATTCACATAAAGTAGCTGAGGGGCCGTAAATTGTCAGCGTTGCTTGTTCATTTAGCCAGTCAACTAAATGGTTTTGTTGTTTCTTAGCCAAACCTCTGCTAGTGTAACTCAGTGTCTTGGCTGTGATGGAGATGAGTGTTTGATTGATGTATGTGTATATGTTTACAGGCTCTGGCAGACTCTGTGAGCAGCCATAAGCGTGCAGCCGCAGATGGGGAAAGTCGAGAAGAGAGGCTCCTGCAGGAGTCGGCCACTAAAGAGGCAGCCATGGAGATTCGCATGGACGAGCTGCAGGCGGAGCTGAAACAGGCCCGTGTCATGCTGGCCAACACCTCGGCTGAAAACGAGCGACTGGCTGGCCTCTCCACTCAGCTGAAGAAGGTACATACACCACCATCAAGGCTAGTGTTTACATAAAATGTGCATTCCTAACCACAAGACCAACGAACCCCTTACTGCCTTTCTTATGTGACCTGTACAATGTATGTGTAACAGAATAATGAAATGTTCTGAGCTGAAATGCCGCTGAATAATATGCACTTTTCTGGCTCGCTTGCTGATCAAAGTAAAAGTGGAAATAAGACTCCTTGTTTTCATGAGGCCTGATCATGTGACAAAAAGGGTTGAGTTTCAATGTCAGTCTGAAGAGAAGAGAGGCCATTGTGAACTACTTATTGAACTATTGTGCTGGACAAAATAAATAATTTCTACTTTTTAGTAGAAGTAAGTTTTAAGTTCTTTAATAATAAAATTTTCTCTGCCCTCTAATGAGAAATGAGTTGTTTCCAATTCTAAATGGGCTTGCAGTCTCTTCAAAAATGTAGTGCATTTGTCATAATGTGTCATGCCAGGTATGACGTCAGTGGCTAATTTCATTCAGTTTAATTGTATGAGAAAACGCACCTGGGACTGCTAAACTTCACCTGTATTCTGAAGTAAGGTCTGGAATGAGATGTAAAATGTTAAGTCATTCATGACACAGTATAATTCATTTTGTGTGGACTTTCCTTTTAGAGAATTTGTATTAAATGGAACAAAGAGACCATAAAGATGCAGCATTTTATGAAGCTTCCACCATGTAATTGTAATTGTGCAGATCGAATTTCTCTTCGGTTTATTTTTATGGACTTCCCCTCTCTGACTACTCCTGCTGACTTTAGGAGTGTGAGTGCTTGGAGGTGGAGAAGACCCGAATGAGAGAGGAGATGAAGGAATACAAGACTCGAGAGGTGCAGCAGCTTCAGGATAACAGTGAGCTGGAAGAGGAGAACATCTCCCTGCAGAAACAAGTCTCAGTGCTTAAGGAGAACCAGGTGTGTGAGAATGCAGATGTCATATTTAAGCATTGTTTGTGGTGGTGTTTTCTGTATTTATTGAATATCCAACTTTTTCCATAAATATGTCATCATAACCCTCTGATGCAATTCAACATGTAACATTAAGCACTTTCTTGTAGTGTTTGCTGGACTTAGGTCTTTGCTTGTGGAATGTGCTTCGCTGGAGATGTCTTGTGACTCTGAATGTGTTTTTTGCAGCTGCTGTTCCGGCAGTACAAACACTTCTGTTGTAGTGCTTCAGTCTCAGCTGATTTTTAACAAAGCCTTCCTTCTGTGAGACTGCACACGAGAACGGTTTTATTCACATCACGCATGAATATTCACTGACACTCAGAGGCTGGAACGCCTTCCCTGTTGGACTAAAAACCAGTTTGCTCAGACCAGTTATAGTGAATTAACTCGCAAATATGTGTCATGTCAAAAGAATTTAACAGCAAGTTGTGAGTTAATGCCAGCAATTCTGATCATATGCAAAGTTTTGGGATTGACACTGCAGTGTGACACTGTGTGAATGCTAACAGTTGAATCTGTTTGGTGTTAAAGGAATAGTTCACCCAAAAATGACAATTAGCTGAAATTTCACTCACCCTCATGCCGCCCAAGATGTACTGTTGATGTTTCTTCATTGGAACAGATTTGGAGAAGTTTAGCATTACTTCACTTGCTCACCAATGGATCCTCTTCAGTGAATGGGTGCCTTGAGAATGAGAGTCCAAAAAGCAGAAAAAAATTAAATCTACAAATTTATTCCAAAGAAGAAACAATCTCGCCATGATCTGAGGGTCTGAATTATTCTTTTAAATTGGTTTACAGATAGTTTGATATTAATTCTCCCAAAATGCACAGCACTGAACTAGTTATTCATTTCTGTTGTTTATACAGTGTGATATTAATGTAAATGTGGGTGTCATTTCCTGGGTGAATTCAGAGAGTGGTATAATAGTCATGAAGTGGATACAGATCTGACTTTGTTTACTGTAATTTGTCATCTGTGTTCATAGAAATGGGATCTAGTTATCAGTCAATATTATGGTTATTGTTTGTATATTACTGTGGTCGTTAGTTATGACACCAGATCAGTAAAGGCAGGCTAATCTAGCCTAACAAGTTAGTTCTGTGCTGGTATGTTTTTGGGGAAGAGAGCTACATAGGATACAGACAAGTGGAAAGTTGCAATGTTTGACTTCTAGTTACTCTAGTCAAAATTGTAGTTTCTTGGTCTTTTCATCAGAAACTGAAATAAAGCTAAAAAATTTAAATAGAAATATTAGAAGAAAATATATTTTAGTTAATTGTCATGGTAACAGTTTTTCAAGTTGAAGTGATAAATTTACTAAAAACTGAAATAAACACATGTAAACTAATAACAATGACAAAGGCATAATGATTAAATGATTTTTAATTACAAAAAAACTAAAAATAGAAGCTAATTTAAAATGTTAAATAAATGTAAATATTAAAAACACTATTTTTTTTATTTTCAGACCAATTAAAAGTTATTACTACTTTATCCAATCTAAATATTCAAGTCTTTGAAATATTTATACGTAGCTTTTCAACAAGTAATATGAAGTAAAATAATTTTACTACTACGACTAGATTTAGACAGTCTATCATATTCTAAACATTTACATTTGTGTCCACAGGTGGAGTTTGAGTCAGTGAAGTTAGAGTTGACCCATAAAGATGAGGAGCTGGAGCTGATGAGGGCACAGCTAGAAGAGGCCGGGCGTTTGAGGGAGATTGCAGAGCGTCAGCTGGACGAGGCACTTGAGGCCCTGAAAGAGGAGAGGGAGCAGAAGAACAGCCTGAGACGAGAGCTCACCGCCCTTACTCTCAACCCCTTTGACTCTTTTGGCCATTTAGAGCTACAGCTGAATGACAGCCGTGATGGAGAGAAGGACAAAGAGGGAGGAGAGGAGCAGGATGAGATGGACAGTGGGTATAATAACTCCAAAGGGATGGAGAGAAACAGGTGCTCCACACCCAGAAACAGCGATGTGTTCCTCAGACCTCAGGCGCCTGGGCTGGTGGCCGATCTCCTGAGTGAGCTGCACCTGTCAGACAGCCAGAAACTCAAGCAGCAGCTGCTGCAGGTGAGGAAACCTCTTCACATCTTACATGCTCCTCACTTACTTCATGAGCTGTTTCAGTGTTTTCATATCAAAGCTTCATTACTGGACACTTTCTTTATTTGTCCGTTTTTGTGTTTTCCTTCCTGACCTTGTTTTGCATACACTGACATACAAATTTTACTTTGCACATTGGGTATCCGATGCATTTCAATAGGTCGACACAATGTTGCATTGCAAATTCTACACTCAGCCATCCTGTAATATAGCAATAGGCCCCATGAATCGGTACTTTACAATAAATTTAATTTGAAACAATTTAGGGATGTTGTTAGGAGCAGAGACCCTAAAACCCCCTTAGCTGTTCTAAAATTACTGTAAATCATTACATCATTGGGCTTATTGCTTTTGTAAAAGATTTACTACATATACCTGGGAATGTTTCACACAAAAAAAAGAACTTTCTACAAATAAATATTTAGAACCCAGTTCTCCGAAATTTACATCCATCAGCATGGCATTGGTTTCATTGTTCTTGAGAATGTTTATAAATCAGGGGGGCAAGTGAGGTTCGTATTGGCTGATGTGCATCTCTTTGGATCTAATCTCAGACCAAAGATTAAAAGACTCCAACCTTGTGATGTAAATGCCTGTAAAATGGTCATGAGGGGTTTCTCATTTTTAACTCAGCAGTTTCATGCATGAAACCATCATCTGACAGATGAATACTACTTCCTGTTTCATACCACTTCCTGCTCAGATGTACTGTACCATCAAGTCAGTTACTAAGAAACAAGTGTTTTTCACTCACCCAGACAGTCCAGTTTTCTTTTTTATTTATAAAATGTATAATCAATGATTTTCATTTATTTATTTTTAAGTTATGTTTTTGACCTTTCTGTTCTTATATAGAAAGTTAGGAGAGAGAGAATGGGAGTGGGAAAGGATACTGGGTTTACTCAGTGTGCTGTGATTTTCATAATTTATGACACCCTTACTAAAACCTACAAAAACATTATTAATGGAATTTCAAGACCTTTTAATTAGCATAAATCATTCTAAAGTGGTCCATCCTTAAGAGACTGTTTAGTTCTAGTGTCTTTAGTAAGTTTCTCTCGAGTGTTGTTGTTTATCCAAAATGCTTGGATTGCATTATTCAGTCGAAATAAATCTTCATGATACTTGTTTTTAAGAGCCCATATTTTGTATCCATGTCCAGGTGGAGAGAGAGAAAGCCACACTGAGCAGCACTGTGCATGACCTCCATCAGCAGTTATCCCAGTCTAAAGATGCTCTCAGTAAGCAACAGGTGAAGATGGAACAACTGACCCAATGTTTGGAGACTCTTCAGAATACTGCCTTGAAAAGTCCTGCTGAACGAGAGAATGGAATGAGTCTGTCTCCTGGGTCTCTTCAGAACCAAGAAGCCGAAAATGGCATTAGCTACTACGAAGTAGATGCAAAAAGCACAGAGGTACTAGAGTGCCGCATGCAAGCTGCAAATGAGGAGCTTGTACGTCTGCAAGAGGAGCTGAAAGAGGCTGGCGAACGCTCCAAAGCCCTGGAGGAGCGCTACAAGCAGGAGAAAGAACACTGGAGGGGTGAGGCACAGGAACTCGCTGATAAAATACGGCAGTGTATCGCGGCTAGCCGACAAGACCAGGAGCGAATAGGAATATTGGAAAGGGAAATTGGTGCCACGCGGCAGGTCGCCACTGACTCTGAAGGCCACCTCAGTGCTGCACAGGAGGAGCTTCTTGCCTTCTCTGAGGAGCTTGCCAACCTTTACCATCATGTGTGTGTTTGTAACAACCTCACGCCCAGTCGCGTTACACTGGATTACTATCGTGAAGGAGCACAAGCAGGGAGAACACACAACCATTCGCAGCCGCACCACTATCGCGGATCCCTCCGCAGGCACAGGCGGTCGGGTGAAGTGTTGGACCTGGGCAGCAGAGGAAGCGGAGACACATCATCTAGCTGTGGAAGTTGTCCAGGGTCTCCTACACTAGACTTCAGGGACCCAACCAATGTGCGTAATCTGGTAGCTGTCATACGCTGCCAGATTAAACATTTACAGGTATGTCTGAGCCAGGGTCAGAAACATTTCTGTCACTTCTTATTCACTTTTCCTAAAGGCTTAGATTTTGGTTTAATTGCTTCCTTATCTTGAATTTGGGGGGCATTTTGGACTGTTTTGAGTTTCTAATTTCCAACCTTTGTCTCAGCTCTTTATGGTAGTTAAAATCAAAAAGTAATACAAGGAAATGTACACACAACAATTTTTATTTTAATGTATCCTCAAATGCTCCTTAAATAAAGACAGCTGAATAAAATTATAGCTCATCATTGGAACATTCATTTAAGACTTTAAGCAGCTTTTTTTGGGGGGAGGTAAAGCATGAAAATATGAACCGATTAGACCAGGCTGCCTTAGGATGCCTGAATCTGTTTTAACAAAATTCAGATCACTTTTAATTTTAGTTGATCCAAGAAAATAAAATAATATTGAAATCATGGCAATATCAATATCTAAATCTAAGGTTTTGCTTTATTGGCATTTTGACAATGTTTTTGTTTTTGCACAGTTCATTATTTATTTTTATATGTATGTCATGCATTTTATATTGTTGTAAATCACTTGACTTTGTTTAAATGTGCTGTATAAATCCATTTTTATTTGTTTTTGAAACCTTTCCAGGTGGCGGTGGACCTGTGCAGACAGCATAACATGTTGTCCTCTCCAGCAGCAGGAGGGAGCATTGAATCGGACCATGACACAGAGGCACTGATTGAGGAAGTGTTGAAACTGAAGTCCCTCCTGAGCACCAAGAGAGAGCAGATAGCCACGCTCAGAACTGTCCTAAAGGCCAATAAACAGGTACAGTTGTTAGATATGTAAGATATTGAATGCATACTGAATAGTAATAATGTAATTAAAGGTCTAATAAAAATAAAATGAATTTTTATATTTTAAACCCTACTTTTAAGTTTTATTACTATCAGTATAGTAGCCAGTTGTGATGGTTAACTGCTTCAGTTGCATCCTATTAAAGCACTAGACACTTATTGGAAATATTTTAAAAGAAAATTGTCATTGACAAGGATGTCAGCAGGTTTCAGAGCAGATACTAAAATCTTCAAGCAGGAATCAGTAATGACCATTGCTGATACTCCTTATGGCCAAATATAGGTTGACTAGTTTATTGTGAATTGTTTGAATAGTTGCGTGAAATGTACCATCTTTTATTCTATGTAGTTTGGAGAATGTTCCTAACTCGAGCACATGGTTTCCTCAATCAGATTAGAGCCCTGCATTTCAACCCGGGCCCAATGGGCCACGACTCTTTTACACCCCTAGGGCCGGGCTTCGGCCCAATTTTCACATCAGAGCTCAGACACGGGCCGAGCATCGGGCCTGTTTTAGGTTTCTCCTCATTTTTATATTTAAGACATCCATCAATTATGGTGATGAAAAAAATTGCCGTGCTGGTGGAAACAACACGAGACCTTGCTAAAGCGACTGTCAAGAGCGGCTAGGACCTATTTAGTGTCCCTCAGCAGCAGTGAGCATGACTTCAGCGCAGGTGGAAGAGTTTCCACGTTCAGTCGCACACAATAGGCTAAGGCTTGCCACAAAGCACCGTTTTTCGATTCATTTTATTTCTTTAAGTAGTAATTTTATAGCTTTCTATAGATATATTTATCATGTCTGTGAGGCATGTATTTGCTGAGTTTTGGTTAATTTTTGTCAAGACAGACGGCAGAAAGCGCATCATGTTTATTTTCTTTATTTTATAAAACCACAACGTTTTCAAAAATGACAGCGTATTTTTAAGTTGTTTCCACAAAAAGAAAAAAATGCAAGTGATCACACTGGCACCTCCATGTCCTACAAAGTACGCTTTAGCTTCCACTCTCCGCACAAATGATTGGATCTGCGCCTAATAGCGCACATTTATCTAGCTTTAATGTTTAAACTAACATTGTTATATATTTTAACTGTTTTATATCCATAGATTTAATTTTAAGTCGTGATTATTTGAGAAGGCAAAATTTATCAAACAGACTATGATCAGTCTTCCACTGGCCGCGTGGTCGTTACTATAAACAACTTTATAGGCCTGTTTAACAAAAAAACATTTTTTGAAAATTTACTTAAAAAAACTAAACTAAATATAATCACTTTGCCATTACATACAAAACTGAACTATTATAACTAATAGCTGAAACAGTAGTATAATAAGCTGTTTTGGGAGAAAGGGGGGAAGAAAAAAAAAGATCTTGGTCCGAGTCGACCAAGAATTCTGATAAGCTGTCGGACAAGGGCCGGGCTAGGGCCCGAGCGTCTCGGGCCAGGGCTGGGCTAGGCCCTATATTTGAGGCCCATGCAGGGCTCTAAATCCAATTCATGACTTCTTTAATATTTTTTCCCAGACGGCCGAGGTGGCATTAACCAACCTGAAGACAAAGTACGAGACTGAGAAGAGCATGGTGACAGAGACTATGAGGAAGCTGAGAAATGAACTGAAGGCCCTGAAGGAGGATGCAGCCACCTTCTCCTCTCTTCGCGTCATGTTCGCAAGCAGGTATGATGCGATTACACATGCGTCACATTCTTTGTGTGCTCACAGGCCGTGGGAGTTTCTCAGGTCATTGTTCGTACAGCACATAACTCATTTCCAGTGAGTGATGTTAGGGTTTTAAGGTTAAACTAGTTGTTTGTAAACTGGTTTGATTTATGGACAAAGTGCAAATAAGTTCATGGGAGAAGTTGATTCTCCCAGTTCCAGCTTTCCCTTGTCAATTGAGGAACAACCGATCAATTTCAGTTATAATTCTTTCTGATAATTCATCTTGGGCTGTCTGATATTAGATAAATCGTCAGCTGACATGATGTAAGGATTTTTAGAGACTTTAACTGTGGTGAAAGAGATGCAGGCAGTGTTTATGTTTACATTTGTAGAAAGACATATGAGAAGTGTTTGGATAGAGAGTCACAGAGATTAGACGGTCATGACCCTGTTTTAAAAGCAAGCTAATAAGATTATAATCTCAAGGCCCGGTCTCTCACGAGCTCCTCTCACATGCTGATTAACGTGCACGCTCTCTGATCCCGTGTGCAGACGAGAGCAGCTCACTCAGCTCAAGTCATAGATCAAGTGTCAAGGGAACAGAGAGCAGTGGAAGCGAGGATAATATTTTCAGTAACTGTAAAAATCTAGACCTTAGAACATTTATACAAACTTGTGTGGTATTTCATCTAGAATAATTTAACCTGAAATGTCGATTTTTAAGATTTCAACCAACCACGTAACTTGAAACACTTTTTATCAGTTGATTAATTTCACAATTATTTAATGATTTCTGTAAATGTTATAATATTATTATGTGCATGCTATTTATTGTCTTTAAATAAAGAGATAACATGCATTATCTGTGAAATGTTTGGGGTCCGTAAGAATTGGACATAAAAACAGAAATAATTGTGAAATATAATTACAATTTAAAATAACCATTTAATAGATTTTTAAATGTAATTTATTCTGTGATCAAAGCTGGATTTTCAACATCATTACTCCAGTCTTCAGTGTCTCAAGATCCTTCAGAAGTCTTTCTAATATGCTGATTTGCTGCTCAAGAAACATTTCTTATTATGAATGTTAAAACAGTTGTACATAATGCACAATATATTTTTGTGGAAATGGTGCATTTTTTTTGGTCAGGATTCTTTGATGAATAGAAAGTTTACAAGAGCAAACGTTATTTGAAATAGAAATCTTTTGTAACATTGTACAGCTTTACTGTCTGTACTGTCATTTTCATCAATTTAATGCATACTTGCTATTTGCTTAAACTGACCACAAATGTTTAAATGGGATATATATCAGCATCAGCCGTTTTAAAAAGACCACTAGTTAATGGTAGTTGGTTACTGGCCAAAGTCAAAGGATCTCACTACTGTATCTTTGTTTTGATCATTTTGATGTGAAAGGAATTGTTTAATTTATTTATTTATTTATTTTTTATCTTCTTTTCCCACCACCAGACTAAAAATAAAAACAAAAAAGACATACAAACTGTATTTTAAAGATAAAATACAGTTTGTCTATCATGTCTGTATCACAATCACTGCCTAACAAGTTACAGGCCAAAGTTTCATACTAATCACTAACCCAATGTATAAGCAATAGTAATAGTGATAGATGATGACTTCCTTTGCAAGTATTACTAGTTATCAAGGTCAAATGGCCTATTGGTTTATAAAATTTTTACTCAAACATTCAGAAGTGAAGCATTTTATTATTCGAACATCAAAGGCTTTCATTCTGGTGTGTGTGGGTGTATGTGTGTGTAGCGCTCTCACGAGGACAACAAAGACAACAAATTCTTGCATCAGTTTCTAATAAAAACTAAAATGTTTTTTTAAGGGGCGTTTATGCAAAAAGTAATCCCTTTTATTCTTTCCTTATTTCATTTTATATGTATCTCTATTCCTGTTTCCTGTATGCTTATCATTTTTACAGATGTGACCAGTACGTAACTCAGTTAGATGAGATGCAGAGACAGCTCGCCGCCGCTGAGGATGAGAAAAAGACGCTCAACTCTCTCCTCCGCATGGCCATTCAGCAGAAGCTGGCACTGACCCAGCGGCTGGAGGACCTGGAGGCCCCTCTGTCCCCTCGCAGTAACGGTGGCAGCCAGCACCACTCCCGGACCAAGTATCTGACCAAATCAGGCCGAGCCCAGCGGAGCCCCATGAGAAGCAGTCCACGCTCCAGTCCGGTGCTAGTCCCTGCCAGCCCGCAGAGCAGCTACATGAGAGTGCACTCACGCAGCCTTCACTGCAGCCCTGTAAGAGCGCCCTCCTCTTCTTCCTCATGCTCGTCTTTTTCTGCCTCAAATGAACCAGAGTCCTCTAAATCCACGCAGAGTTTAGCATCTGTCGGTCTTGTGCGCGACACTACTTTCGTCCGTAGTTACGGGTCAGGTTCGTCTCGCTCATTAGATGACTCTATTGGAGGGTTGGGACCGTTTGCTATCCAGTCACGACCGCCCAAAGTTAACGAATCGCAGGGAAATAGCCTGAAAGCGTCAGCGCCATTGCGCAGTAACACGTTTATTAAAACGCGTCGCGCATCTGCACCTGTGAGCAAAGGTGGTTCACGTTCAGTCGAAGCCCTTGATGCACAATTAGGTAGAACTGATGGATCAGAGAAAAGACGCAAAGTTGCAATGCAGGAGAATGATTTAAAACCTTCCAAAAAGTCTAATGCAGAACGCGCATTTCTCAAAAAGCAGTCTAACATCTCTAAATCTCGATCTGATGAGGGAACTTCTTTTAGTTTTGCATGTTCAAATACAGCGTCTACGACGCAATCAAAATTTTTCCCTCGTGCAACATCGAGTGTAACATCTTCTAGCGATCAGACCACTCCTCACAGTCCATCAGATAAACACCAGAAATCTTCCTGTAGGACAAAAGCATCCTCTAGGTTAGCAAGCCATTCAAACTCGTGTCATGATTTTGTTGAGGAAATTGCATCTAATCCTAGTCGTGAGATTAAGGGGAAACAAGATCAACTCAGAAAACCGCAAAGAAGTGTTGATGCAGCGAAAAGGTCAACACACACTTACACACGCCAGACGAAGTACAGAGCTACATAACTGTTCAGTTGTTGATCATCACATAAGTAATGCAATTTTACAAACAACTCTGATAAAGCGATTTATAAAAACATACATTGCGAGGTTCAGGATTAGATGTTTCTGCTCACTTGGTTGAGCATTTCATTAAAGCGCTAAAAACACTAATTCTTTCTCATTTTACAATTTGCTAGTTTTAACATACACAGTTGTTCAAAAGTTTAGGTTCGGTAAGATAAAAAAAAAAAAAAAAAAAATTATGAAATAGTTTTACAATTTGAAATAAGTTTTGTTCTTTATGTTAAAATGTAATATTACTTCAATGGCAAAGCTGAATTTTCAGCATCATTACTCCAGTCTTCAGTGTCACATGATCACATGATATTCTGATAGATTGGATATAAAAATGTCTATAATTATTTTAATTTATAGCTAATAAATGATGATTGGCAAAACTAACATTTTGTCTAAAAAGATAATAGATAAAATATTAAAACTAAAAACCAGTCATTTTAAATGCTGCATGGTAATTTAGGAACCACAGCATTATGATGTGAAGCTGGAAAATGGATATTCATTTTGAGATTTCTACTACTAGAAATTACTAGTGTTATTAAAGATTTGCTTTAAATGAGCGTTAATTAAATATGCAATATCAACCAATATGGATCAACTAAAAAAAAACATGCTGGTGGAAATTTTCTTGAAATGGTTGTTTATGATGCAATATCGGCCTTTTTGTCATTTTTATGTGTAATTGAGCTTGTATCGAACCCATGATGTTCTTTTAAGCTTCCCACCATACTATTTCTCTGTGATAGTTTTCTTCATAGTTTAATCAGTCTGTTGTCATTGTTTCTTCTCTTATTCTCTCCCATCTCTAATATCAGCTCAGCATTTGGCATCTGTATGAATGAACACTTTTGACTTACTGTGTCTCACTGTCTTTGCAGAGATGAAATCCTCCTTGTGTCTCCCTCTGTGCTCCAGTACACATGGACCATGTTCATGCCCAGTTCATGAACACCCTTACCCTGCAGACCTGTCCCAGCATCCTCTCCTCACCTCATTGGATATCTCATCATGTCTCTCGTGCCTCTCCTTCCACCCTGTCTCTCGCCTGTCTCTATCTTCTGTTTGTCTGGATCAAGTCGTTCAGCTTCAAGATACTGAAAGCTGAACACAGTCATTTCATACCATCAGATATTTCCTTATTCATGAACACATGTAGCAAACCAAAAACACTTGGAGATCAGTATTGTTTCGTCTAACTGGCTGTGACAGACCTTTTCTTATTCAAGCCATAGATAAACACACCTTGTTTTGGTTTTAGCCATTAAAAACTGAAGTTTTAGCTATCATGGAGGACATTCCTCTGGTACAACTGACCAGTTGTGCAGTTCTGCTATTGGTTATTTACATATAACTTGCCCTGGCCTCTACAGTGAAGTAAAAAAGAAAAAGCACACATACAACCAGTAAACAGAGCAATCAACTATGCATAGGAACAAAGACTTTTGCTGCTAATTAGCTCATGCAAAAATAAATAAATACAATTACGAAACTGCCAGTTTATTCTGCCTACAACGCAGTTAACCAACAGCACTGTTAGACAAATGGGATTTATTTTTAAATAGGACAGTGCTAAACTTGTAATGGTTGTGTTCATGTCAAAGGGAACACATTAACTAGGGAAAATTGTAATGGGATTTAAAATTGTGCCTTAATGCTCTGATTTTTTTGAGTGAAAATTTGTAGATAATTGGTTTAATATTTAGTTTATTGAATTGATGGTAAGGGTTTAGCTTGTTTTAAGACTAATTATGGACTTTTGTTTATGCACGTATGTACAGATAATGTTGCATTCCTGGCAATAGGCTGTTTTTTTTTTAAATAATATTTAACCGTTCTTGTCAGAACCGTGTGTGTATTTGTAAGATGTTGTGTCGACCTGCCTGTCAACACTTTCATCTCCGTCTTTCATGATATTTCCATATTGAAAAAAAGCTTCCTATTGTATTTTTATTGTTCTGTTAATTTTTTAACCTAATTTTCTTTTATATTTTATTGTTCAGCCCTACAGAATGGTAATTCCCATGCAATATCAGATCTTGTTTGTGAATATGTATTGAAAAAAATAAAGATTTCAATGTTCGTGTATTTGTTGTATTATGTTTGCCTTACTGAGGATGACTTGAAATGTCAAGCAGTTATAATTACAGGTGTGTGTATATATATATATATATATATATATATATATATATATATATAAAACTAAATGAAAATGAGAAATGTTGCCTTTGGAACTAGCTGAAATAGTTTTTTTGTTTTTCATTTCGGTTGATGTTTTATTTAATTGAAGTCATGAAAATGTATGGTTCAAGTTAATAACCCTGCAGCAAGTTGATGGTAAAAATGATTGAATGGTGACTCTTCGCCTTTTGCGTTCTTTTAAATATTAACCTAAATTATCCCGTTCTCCACCATCATCTACTACACATACTGTATGTCCATGTGCTTAAACCTAATCTTGCATTTAAAAGTAATGCAGTTGTATTTCTAGAGGTTTTCAATTGTTAGATATTTGAACACATTCAACTATTTTGAGAGCTACTGTTACTGTTAGTTTTGACATGTTTGATTTCAGTGCTTTCCATTGATCACACATCAAGTGCTCCTCTTCCCTCAGAGTTCCCAGAGTCAGATTTCAGGTCTGAGGGTTTTGTGCCCTCTAGTTTGACATTTGCACATCTTTAGTCGGAGGGGTCAATTTTTGTCATTACATCCTGAAGTAAAAAGATCCCTGAGCTCAGTTCGACGACTCTCTTGTTACACAGCTTGACAAAGAGCCAGCGCTTCTCAATGCGACTGATCTCCCTCAACGCAACGAAATTAAGGGTCTGAAGAAATGTAGTCATTTTCTCCTAAAAAATATATAGTGAAGTCAACAAACATACTAAAGAATACTATACGTTAATACACCTCCGATATTCAGTTAAGTTAATGTTAAACGCTCCATTTGCAGCCATGATTATTTATTCTCTAAACTGGAAGCGTCCGATAACGCGTTTATGTCTGATCATGTGATCTAAAACTGCGTCCATGAGGCGACAAAACAGCTTTTATTAGGCTACTGATATAACTGCAGTCCTCATCTTATGAGTGCACGCGATTTAAAATGTAGTTTTCAAAAATAGCCAACTTTTCACATCATTAACGTGTAACATATGCGTGCGCACTCGGGACAGATTGTGAGTTATTTGTATTTGTCGGTCACTCACTGCCCCCAAGCGGCGCTCAAGGGAAGTGCGCCTCACATTGACGGACAGCGAGATGAAGTGGCGGCTTTCTCAGGTGTCTTCTGTGTTGTCGTGTGGTAAATAGATAGCTGGTACTCACTGCTGCTCAGATGGGACCTCGCTCACGGAGCGGTGACGCACTTTCGGTGAGTTCAGAACCACGCTTTTGATATTTTAGTAGGCTACAGCTGTATTGCGTTTGAAGCCACAGTGTTTCTTCAACATAATAATAATGTCAAAACATGTCTAGACTGGAATCAACATATAAATGAATTATTAATTGCATTTTGGTGTGTTTTATTTTGTTCTGATGCCTGAGTCAAAACTTTGATTATGATACTTTTAATGCTTTTAAATACGTAAATGTGTCCATTCCTATATACAGATGTTTGTAGTATATAAATGTATTTTTAGTCAATTTATAATACATCTTATCCATTTGCATGAAAATGTATGCATGCATTTATCTGTCAGTCTGCAATCTGTTCTGATTTTGCATGAAATGACAAGTAAATCATTTGAGTGGGCAGGCATTTGACCTGTTGATAAATTATAGATCCCCACTTAGGTGAAACTCAATCTCTCCCTTCTTGTTACTCTCTTTGCTTTCGTTGATGACCCCAACGCACAGTTTCCCAGCATGCAGCAGGAGCTTTGGCTGAGGGCTCTTCTTGATACCTGCGTGTGCAATGAGATCGGCCGCTGCACAAGCACTCCTGACTAGACCGTCTGAACAAGAGCTCAAAAATGCCTTATCCAACAGCATCGCAGGACACAACCACGTCTCCAGCTCCAGCAGACCAGCAGCAGCACAGGCCAGAACAAATACGTCCACAGACAATTTTAATTGTAGTTCTTTGCATCATCATGGCAATAATCGAGGTGTGTTGTCCTGGTGTTTTTCACAGACCATGACATGAGAAGTGTGTCTTGTAGAATCTTGCAGAAATAACTTTTGTGTCTAAGAAAATGCAGATAAATGTGATATTGCCGAGGGCCCCTGGAACCCGAACAACCCAGTGAAAGCCTCGAGGAGCCATCAGGAGCTTCACAAGGAGCTGTTACTGGCCCACAAAAAGTAAGATCACCATAAAATGCTCCAAATCAGATACTGTCGTGGAGACTTTAATAAATCGATGAACTTTTGTTAAGTGGGTTGTTGCAATATTGATGACGCCTCGCTCTCTCTCTCTCTGGTCTTTTGTGTCAGGCAGTCATGTGTGGACACACAGGCTGCAATCGTACACCCTCTGGTATTATCAGCCGCCTGCGCTCAGGCCACACTGTGGCAGACACTGTAATGATAGGCCTGCTGGCACTACTGCCACGAGACTACTAGTTTGGCTGCTACTGCAGAGAAATATGGGCTCAAAAATTACAGTCAAATCTCATGATGTCAATGAAGCCCCTTAGTCCCCTGGTGATGGGTTCAAAAACTTTTAAAAATAAACACTGTGTTGGAAATAATATTAGGTGGAAGGAAAAAGTACTTTTGTGGGCAAACACAAAGTTTCTTAAGGGAATGCAAAAGCATTGAAATGAAATTTATTCCCCCTAGAAAATATTTAATTTGTTCCCTCACAAAACTTTGCATTGCCCCATGAAACTTCATGATCCCGCGCAAAACTTTGCATTGCCCCATGAAACTTCATGATCCCGCGCAAAACTTTGCATTGCCCCATGAAACTTCATGATCCCGCGCAAAACTTTGCATTGCCCCATGAAACTTCATGATCCCGCGCAAAACTTTGCATTGCCCCATGAAACTTCATGATCCCGCGCAAAACTTTTGCATTCTGTTGCAATCTTTTGCGTTCACCCTAATCTTCTCATTCCCAAGCATTTTGATGCAAAAGTTGTGTTTCCCTTAGAAATTCATGGTCCTTCGCAAAGTGTTTGCATTCCGGCGCAAAACTTTTGTGTTCACCCTAGAAACCTCACATTCTCAAAAGGCAAAAGTTTTGCATTTCCCTAAAAAACTTTAACGTTCCCCTGAGAAACTTAACATTCCCTCTCAAAAGTTTTGTGATATAATAATAATAATAGTAATACAATAATAATAATTGTAAATTATACGACGTTTTTGCGAGTTTCTCAGGGGAACACAAAAGTTTTTCGACTCTCCATACCATGTCATAATAAATTCATGATACATAACACAAAAACACAAGAAAAACTATTTTAGCTTTTCCTCAATTTTAATTAATTATCATTTTTAGATTATTGGATAAAAGTGTTCGGTAAACGCACAAATGCAAATGTAAGTTTCACCTAGATACATTATCACCAGTTGTTATGCTGTATATTTGAAAGATTTTTCCCCTAATAGGATCAGTATACCTGTCAATCTTTCAATCTGATTTTAGGGATATTTATTGGTCCATGGTTGTTTGATCGGAATGTGGTTCCTGGACCACAAAAAAGCATAACATTTTCTCCAGGATGTTGTTGAAATGAACTAAAAACTATTAAAAATGTTTTTGTTTTGTTTTCATTAAACGTAAAATCTTAAAATGAAAATTGAAATAAAAAGCTAATTCAATACTATTATAGTATATAAAAAGCCTGCATCGCACTGGTAAAATGTTACTTTGTTGTTTGTGCTTGGGCCCTTTGGGCGGGACAGAGGGCTGGTGGTGTGCTGTAAGCCTGAGCTTCAGATGGTTCTGGAGAAGAGGAAGAGAGAGCAGACCCAGAGAGAGGAGGGAGAGCAGAGCAGGAGTCCTCTGGAGCAGGTTCTGCTGGAGCGCCAGCACAAACATCAGGAGATGATGGTCAGCAGCATCCTCGTGTGTGTGTGTGTGTGTGTGTGTGTGCTCAAAACTAACCAAACAAATGCTGTGATTGAACCAAAAGGAAAACAACAATTGTGTAGTATTATTTTTTTTCTTTTGACATTGCTATTGTATGTTCCTTAATTCTTACCGCTAGTTTCCAGCACAGTTACTACTTTTAATTTTTTACTGTTATCATAATAAATGAATATGAATGAACTGTGCTTTCACCATCTTTAATGTCATGTTTAGTAATTGTAGCAGCTGACATGTTGGTGGACATTTTAGTTACCACGGTCAAATTGAAGGTTTTCAGCAGTTGTCTGTGTTTTGTGATTTGTCTTGTTGCTTCTCAGAAGGAGAAGGAGGAGGAGCAGAAGCTACATGAGGAGGTTCAGCTCTTGGAGTTTGTCCGAGTGAGACAGAACCTGAGGAAAGTCCATACAGCTCTACAGAAGAACCTTCACTCCTGAATCTGACTGAAAACAAGCTTCATTTGCAAATACAGTAAACAGTGTTTCAGTATATTCATTATTTTGTTATGAACCTTTATCACCGTCTGTCACAGTTCACTACTTTTCTTTGTGTTCTGCAATAATTAATGTTAATAAACACCCATGGTAATCTTAAAATACAAATATTATAATAATTACAATTACTGGTAGGCCTAGTACTGTAAAACTATACAAAATCTGCTGAAATCATTGTCTTTTTTTTGAGAGTGGAGGCCAGTTTAGTTGTAAAACTCGAAAGGACATTAAATAAATAATGCTACCATGGTACTTGTTCAACTATTTGGTTGTCCTCTCCATGTTTTTGATTATTATTAGTAGTAGTAAAAATAATAACGGGGTAATGAGTTACTGTGGTGAATTTTTGTAATAGATGTTAAAGTATCTCTAATGTCAGTGTTGTAAATTTTGTCCTATTGTAAAAAAATCTCAATCTCAAAAGCACAATATTAATTTATCTTAGATTTTTGTGTTATATTGAGAATTGTGTTTTGCAAAAAGTGTTTTATGAATTTGAAAGCCGAGAATTAGTGTATGGTTTTGCAGATTGGTGTGTGGTTCTGGTGTTTGAGTGTCCGCTTTCAGAAACTGTGAACAAGTAAAGATTTTGTGTAAGCAGTTGAAAAAAACTAATGTCAAACTGCATTTGCAATAAAGCGGTTCCATCGTGAAAAGGCGCTCTGTTTGCGCAGCAATCAAACAGTTGCAGTGTTTGCGAAACTGAAGCGTGCTGCGCAAGTGCAGCGCTTACATGAGCCCACTAAACACGCCCTCGTCTGCTCTCCTGCGCTGTGATTGGACGAGCAGGGGCAGGAGCTGGCGAATGATCTGATCCTAGGAAAGCGGAATAAACAGGAGCAGCTGGCTGTATGGTGGTCATATGATGCTGTCTCTGCAAAAATTGAGGAAGAGTCGATTTTAAAGCGCTTTTATTTCCACTGTCACTAAAAAAGGAGATCGTTTTAAAAAACAGTCAAGTATAGCAGGGGGTCTTTCTTCATCTGGAAAAACAGGTAAGTGTATATAAAGTGTTTTGCAAGCAGGGAAATTTTGACATAAACGTAGTATTAGACAGTTTTTACAATAATGTCATCGTCAGCTGTCACAGATTTAACAAACCAGTTCCACAAATGAGCTTCTTGTAGAGAGTCACTTCACCTCTAAAAGCTTTTAGTTCGTTCAAGCAGATAATGTTAATGAAGCAGTAAGCAAATTGTGTTTAATAAATGACTTGAACGGCTAGCAGTGGTTGCTATTTAAAAAAAAAAAAAAATTGTTTAGCTTTGATACTGTCACAGTATTCATAAATAAAAAGCATATCAAAAACATCACACTGCTTCACGCACATAAAAGCTTATTTAGGAGAACTTAAGACTTCATCTTTGCATTGCTGAGTTATTGATTATGCACACATGTTAGGTGTATGATACACAGCTGACAGAAGAGATATAAAGTTAACATATGGACAAACACTTATTCACTGACACAGATCAAGGGTCAGTTTTTAACATCACTGGATCACTACTGCAATACCCTCATATTCAAACTTTATTATGTCCTGCTATAAAACAGCCATCATGAATGACCCTAAACTGTCGGTTTTATTTTAAGGAACAATGACTGCAGCATTGCTGGAACAGTATCGAGAGAGAATCCGGACTGAACTGGACAGAGTCGTGGATTTCTGGCTAAAATATTCCCATGACAAGGAACACGGGTGAAATGATTCACATTTATTACATGGCTTTAGCAGAATGTCCTTATATTCTTTAAATATCTAACTTATTCTGTAACCCTGAATGGTTAACAAACATAAATGCTGAAGCATTGAAATTGTCCTCAACACTGAACCCTGAGGAACACCCATCATTCAAACACTATTCAAGACTTTATATTTTGAAAAGTGCAATTATTTACGGGATATGTACTTTGCCAGGTTATAAGTGTTAAAGTTAATTTAATAATTATTTGATTTAACGTGGATTCAATATAATGCCCCTGTTAAATGTTTTTCATTTGATTGACTTTAGTGGTTTTTTTACCTGCCTTGGAAAAGATGGGAAGGTCTATGATGAGCTGAAATATGTGTGGTTACAAGGGAGACAGGTTAGAGATTTTTTTGTTCATTTTAGTGTTTATTTTCACGTTCTTTCTATTCATATATTAATCATAAGCTGATGATTTTTTTTATTTAATTATTTCAATTTTTTCAATAAAAGCTGTTAAATTGAGTGTCTGATGTCTGACATATCCACTAGGTCTGGATGTACAGCAGGCTGTATCGTACAATGGAAAGATTTCACAGACCTGAGATTCTCGAAGCTGCTAAATCAGGTTTGGGATTCAGTTACTCAGTTGCTTTTTCCATCCATCTATTTGAGCAATGACTGCTGAAAATTCAGCTTTATCACTGGAATAAATTATAGTTCAAAATAGAAAACGTATTTTAAATTGTAATATTTCTCAATATTATTGGTTTTACTGTATTTCTGACCAAATAAATGCAGCCTTGGTGAGAGAGATTTATATGCAGAAACTGGATCTGCAGAAATTACTAAAACAAAAAAGAGTGTTTATAAAAATGACTTTTATTTTATTTAGTACCGCCCTAAAAAAAGCTACATGAAAAATACATGAAAGACATTGACATATAGCCTACAGTAATTCAGAAGTCAAAATAGTTGAATTTCCTCAAATGACCCTGTTCGAAAGTTAACATGTAAACGTGTGTATCTCGACTTTCAGGTGCTGCATTTCTGCAAAAGTTTGCTCGAGTTCAGGCCTCCAGCGGCCCGGGGAAATGTGCCTTCTGCTTGACGAGAGATGGGCGAACAGTGAAGGTTCAAAGGACGATATTCAGCGAGTGTTTTTATGTGATGGCCATGGATGAGCTGTCCAGGATTACACAAGACAAAGAGATGCAGGTAAAACTACTAGTCAGTATCTCAGCTAGAACTTAAAATGGATTAAATAATAATGATGCATACAGAACTGCCAGTTAGGTCATGCTCTATACTTTTTTTTTATTAAAAACTGAGCAGCTTTCTGTGACTTATTTTTAAAATTATTTATATTTTTTCTCACCTCTGATTTAAATGTTAAAATAATTTTATATATCTCATAGTTGATGTCATGTTTTGTTTTGTCCGTGTTCTCCACAGGCAGATGCTGAGAGCATGATGGATCAGTTGATATTCTGGGTTCAGACTGATTCAGCAGATCTTGGTCGTCCTCAACTTCCTGGTGATCCCCCAATCAACAGCATGGCAGTTCCCATGATGCTCCTGTGCCTGGTAGATCAGCTGACAGAGGGTAGAACTGATGTTGCAGAAAAGTACAAAGACCTGAGCGGATGGTGTGTGGAACGGATACAGCAGCATATACAGGTGAGCCAACACTAAAAAAGCTTTAGTGCTGTGACACTAAGCCTAAAATGTGCCTATAATGTATCAATTTAAAAAAAAATTCTGAGATGAGGAACATACCAAATGATACATTATACTAAATTCTTTCATCTCAGAGAGATGGAAAAGCCATTTTGGAAAATGTCACATTGAATGGAAAGGAACTTCCTGGCTGTCAAGGGCGCTTGCAGAACCCTGGTAAAAGATCATTTCAAAATACAACAGGAACAATGACTTCTTGATTACAATGTGAATGAAGCCTCCTCATGGATGCTCTAATCAGTTTGTTAGCTTGTTTATCTGCATCTTACAAAAGAGTCTTGGGGTAAATCCAACCTCACTGTCACTTTCCATATAAATTCAGCATCCGTTATTATCAGTGGCGTCTCTCTCTAGGTCACGCTCTGGAGGCTGGCTGGTTCCTGCTGCAGTACGCACTGAAAAAAGGAGACGTGCAGCTGCAGAAGACAGCAGTGGATAAGTTCATGGAGATCCCCTTCCAGACCGGATGGGACAAACAACATGGTGGCCTTTTCTACTTCCTAGATGTAGACGGTCATTGTCCGACTCAGGTCAGATTATATCCATGACTCAGACATCAGTTTGTTTTAGACGAGAACAGGCCAACGGTTGTTAAGTTTTTGGTGCGAATTCCACACCATAGGCACTAATCAGACCCCATATGTAGCTTTTTGGCTGATTGATCATGTGTTCAGAGAAAAATCACGCTGATTGGATGATCAGCTTAGTAAACAAGTGCACAAGAAGAAAATACAAAAGTGTTGAAAGTGTGGAAACAATGATGTCAGCAGGGCTCTTCTCATCTTACCCAAGCTTTCCAATGTCAATGATTTCATGACATGGTTGACCGGGATGGACAAAGTGATCCAACATGATTTATATTCAAAATTGTAAACAGTCGCTGCTTTATTTTGGTTTTCAGCCAAAGCTTTTTTTTTGTGGTTCTGCTCTTGCACTTTGTGACATGTTTTAATGTCTTACAGTTAGAGTGGAATATGAAGTTGTGGTGGCCTCACTGTGAAGCTCTGATTGCTTACCTGATGGCCTACAGTCACAGCAAAGAGCCTGTGCTACTGGACCGGTTCAAGCAGATCTATGACTACACCTTCACAAATGTAAGAGATGTGTTTCAGAGACATTTCATTTGGGGGTAAGGTTCTTTCAGTAAAATCAGTTCAGACCCATCATGTTCTTTGCTCTTTTCTCAAGTTTTCTGACGAGGAACATGGCGAGTGGTTTGGATATCTGAGTTGTCAAGGAGAGGTTGTGCTGGATTTCAAAGGAGGGCCCTTCAAAGGTGAGTAGCTATGGCCAAAATGCTTTTAACCACTCAAACATGGTCCACGCTCATCTTCTGTAGATTTTTGTTGTGCGATTATTCATTTCCAAAATTAATATACCTTTTTTGAGCAGCGTAGCATCCTTCAGGCCCAATTAATTATAAGCTACACTACCATTCAAAAGAGAGTTTAGTAATATTGTGAATATGGTAACGTATTCAATTTTCTAATATATTTGAATACGGTTAAAAAATTTTCTCCAACGTTTGTCCAGGGTTCTTCCATGTTCCTCGATGTCTTTACATGTGTGAGAAGCTTCTGGATGGACTTCTTGAAAAGCAGGATTCTTGAACTTGCAGACATTTTGCACTCCGTGACCCAGATATGACTGGAAGTGTAACTGATCAGTTTGCATAAAAATGCAATTATAAAATTAATCATAGTTATAACTATTCTAATTGGGTCTTAATTACAGTATTGCTGTTACGTTTATATTATGGGTTCACATTTATCATTTTATAAATTTTTTAAAAAGCCATTTATCCAACATTTAAATGAAAAAGGGACCAGTTTTGTGTTTTGTTTAGATTTAATTATTTCTAGCCACAGCCAGTACTTTGTTCGCTAGCTAATTTGTCTTGGAAAGGATTTCTTCATATCAAAAGTTTTTATAAGCGAGTTTATAAACATGTTCTTAAACTTTAAACCACTCCTCTGATGATCACTGTGCTGCTCTTATGAGTGCCTCTTTTGGTCCACATTTCTTTTATAATTTTGCATACATTATATAAAACATGTAAGACATTCCAAATGTGCTGAATAAATGTTGACATGTCTAGGCTTCCCTTACTAGGATACTTTTGTCCTTTAGCTGATTCTTTTGTCACTGTATGACGGCTGTTAGTGTGATGCTCACTGCTAACAGAGGCCCTCTGAAACTCAAAAACGCACTACTTGAAAATTAACTCGTAGCTTTTCACTTCAGATAAGCTACGAGTTTATAATAACTGGTTAAAAGTCATGAAACAGATTCCTAAAACAAGTCTAAACTTTTATTTTCTAACAAGAGTGAAAAGAAACAAAGGCAACATTGAAATGAAAATGTTTATACACAAACTCACGACAATGCGTGTCTGCAATACCAATAATAATAATAATAATATAATATAGAATTATTAGAACCCCAGCGACAAAAGATGGAGATAAAGGGAGTTAAAGTGAGATTTTGTACAGTTCTGTGGAGAGGAAGAGGGGGTAGAGAGCAGGTAGCTTAAAAGAGACAACAGAATCACTGAAAGGAAATGAAGACAGCAAAACTCAGAGGAAGTGGAAAAGAGAGAAAGGACTATGCAGTCACCTATCTTAGGAAAGTAGCACCAGAACGTAAATGCCTTTGTTTTTCCGTCACACTTTCAAAATATTATACTAGTTTATTCACAATGTCGAATCTCCCTGACAAAATGTGAGACTCGGTACAAAAAGAATACGAGTGTCATTGTAGCAACGACGCCAGTCCCCTGCTAAACGCCCCTTCTGCCCGTCATCAAGTGTGTCTGTGTGAATACCTGGACAAGTCCTATTATGCAGCACACGGCATTTGCGTTAAGAACAGTTTGGTACATCTATATTGTAAAGACAGACAGCTTAACCGCAGGGCAAATCTCATTTTATCCCTCCCCAAAGAGAACAGAGATCTGCAGTCTGCGCCAGTGCACCGTTCAGGATGAGGGGTGAGAACAGAGGCAAAGGGGAAGAAAAACAGGGAAAAGTGCAGTGGTTAGTATGGTGGGGAGCGTCCACTTGATGGGTTGAAAAAAAATTTATGTGAGCTTATTATGTGGGGAAATGAGCCTGAGGCCTGCTTTTTTTTCTGTCTCTGTGGTCCTCTCGTTCACATCGTCCACAGCTTCAGGAAATCATAACATCTGCAAGAGAAGAGCAAGTATCTTTGTTTCTGATCACAGACATTTGATGGTAAATAAAATGTGTGCCTGACAGCACTGTGTACCTGTGTGTGGCTCTGTAGATTTTGTTTTCTTGCATTCAGAAGCCTCTGTGGATTTAGGCTCGCCTTCGGTTTTCTGGCTCTTTCTCTTCCTCTTGGAGTCCTTTGACTTGCTGCCACGACCTGAACTTCTCTGCTCCTGCAGCTCAATCTGAAACACAAAATGAGTTAAGCCTGAATATGAGGGAGCAAAATGAACATTGCTGAATTAAGATAAACACAACCAGTGCCTTGAGCAGCTTTAACTGTTTCAAAAGATTTGCAGATATATACACACAATAGTTAATCCCACTCTGGTAACTATAGGCCTATAGCATTGCTTAAAGAGACCGTTCACCCAAAAATGAAAATTCTGTCATTAATTACTCACCCTCATGCCATTCCAAACCCGAAGACCTTCATTCATCTTCGAAAAAAAATAAAGATATTTTTGATGAAATCCGAGAGCTTTTTGACCCTGCATAGGCAGCAATGGAACCACGTTTAAGGCCCAGAAAGTAGTAAGGACATCGATAAAATAGTCCATGTGATATCACTGGTTCAACAGTAATTTTATGAAGCTATAAGACTATTTTTTGTGTGCAAAGAAAACTAATTTCTTCTCTTCCGTATCAGTCTCCACCGTGCGTTCACAAGAGTACCACGACGCATGTATTCCTCTGCTTGTAAACAAGGCGCAGTAAATCTGGGTTGTCAGTGAATCCTTGTTTACAAGCAGAAGAATACACACATGCCTCATGGTACTGTCCTGAACGCACATCGAAGACTGACATGGAAGAGAAGACATTGTTGAATAAAGTGTTTATTTTTATTTTCTTTGCACACAAAAAGTAATCTTGTATCTTCATAATACAGTTGAACGTCTGGTGTCACATGGACTATTTTATCGATGTCCTTACTACCTTTCTGGGCCTTGAACGTGTCAGTTGTGTTGTTGTCTATGCAGGGTCAGAAAGCTCTCAGATTTCATCAAAAATATCTTAATTTGTGTTTCGAAGATGAACGAAGGTCTTACGGGTTTGGAACGACATGAGGATGAGTAATGACAGAATTTTCATTTTTGGGTGAACTATCACTTTAAATATAGCAAGATAAACTGGAATTAATGTATTTATCGACATGGACAATAGTGCTTTCACACACCGTTGTCACAGAGCGTGTCACATCACATGACCTATGAACAGGAAAATGCAGTCACAACAGGACTCCTTAGCAAGGATTTTTAACAGCCAGTAAAAGTTTCTCACAACTTTTCTGGCTATGTGAAAAAACCTATAACACTATTGGTTAAAAATGGTTACAAAGTTAGGAAAAGAAAAATAAATAAAAGGGGGAATTAATAAAGAAGGGAAATAAAAAATGCCAAAGGAAATGAAGGGAATAGGGGGAAAAAAATGGAAAGGGAAAGGAAATTAATAGGACAAGAAAATGAAAAAGAAACAAAAGAATAAAAACAGGAAACTAAGGTAAAGGAAATGAAAGGAAAAGAAAATGAAATGCTAAAGGAAAAGAAAATGGCAAGGAAAAAGAAAAGAAATTAAAAGAGAAATTAAATTGTAAGGAAAATGTCTGGTAATTTGATTTCAATTAGTGACATTCTGCTTATCTAGCAGTTATGCCCCTGTCCTAAATCACACCCTAAACTCTCACGGTCTTCCTCGGAGTCCACACATACATGACGTAATGCCACTTTGACTGTCAGTAAGAAGTTTGCTGCAGGGGGAGCTCGCCTCAGTGTGAGCTTGGCAAAAGTGCTCATTGTGGCCACAAATGAAGTATAAAAAAAAATGGTCTTCACAGTATAAACCTGGTGATCTGAACACCGCCCCCCTCCCCCTCACCTGTATGAGCGTGTGCAGGGCATCATGGGGCGGCTGTGATGCTGCCTGTAGGATCCGGTAAATAGTGTGTGTCTGGTCAAGCGTGACCTCCAGCAGGTCTCCTTCTAGCTGAAGCTCCTCCAGCTGTTCTCTGGTGGATGTGGTCAGCTCGATCACCAGCCCTTTGAGAGACGGCACTAGTGACAACAGAGACTCCACCCCTAACGAGACAACAGGTTACAAATAATGAAAGCGGTTTGATTACTCATTTCAGAGAGTTCTGTGAATAGGGCTGGGTATCGATTCGATTCGATTCACAAGCTCTCGATTCAATTAGATTTTTTGCCCAGCCCTACCTGTGAATGACTGAAGCAACTAACCTGTAATATCCTGAGTGCCTGACTTCTTAGGAACTCCATTCTGACAGCCAGACTGGACAGGACGAGGAAAAATAATTTTTTGTACAAGATTTTTACATTTGATTGATTTCATAAAAGTTACAACTGCATTTCCTCACCTGTGTACCATTAGTAGCCTTGTCTTTGCTCTTTTTTGGCGAGTTCACGTCCTCTGTCAGATCAATAACACCATCTTCTGTTTCCTCCGAGTCAGACAACACAATTACAGTATCTCCATTCCATTTGATTTTCTCCTCTGGCTCTTCCTCTTTTATACTGTTCATTTCCTGCTCCACTTGTTGGAGTCTCTCTAGCGCCCTCTGTACTTCCGGAGTGTCTAGTGCCTGTTTGGCTCGACCCTGCCAGTTAATGGCTCTCTCTGTAAGACACTGCAATGCCTCTCCTTCTGGCAGGCGTACAGGTAACTTCTGAAGCGCCACCAGCAGCGCTAGAATGGTTTCCAGCCGCGGCCGTCGGGACCTTTGGCACCGTGGACAGAGGAAACGTGTGTTCCAGTCCCACCAGCAGAGGGGCTTTGTAAAATTTGTGTCAGAGGAGCCCAGCAGTGATGGGAAGGGCACACAACCTCCGTGGAACCAGTCTTTGCACAGATGGCACCTGTGAAGCAAGGGGCGGGGTTGGTCACTGCACACACACACTGATTGGCTAGAGGTTAAGGAAGGGGCGGAGCCACCATTCTGCAGCAAGGTGCTGTCCGAGTTATGCGGCGTGTCTGACTCCATGGAGTTACTCCATTTCCTTTCTGTCTTGATGCCATTCTGGTCACCGTTTGCTCCTTTTTCTACGCTGGGTTTATTTAAATTCACCTGCTGGAGGCGGAGGAGGGCCTCTTTCTCCAGACGCTCCCCTTCTTTGAATGCCATCACCTGATATTGATGACATCAAAGTCACATAAATATGCAAAACATAATCAACTTACAATGAAATGAAGGAAAATACAATTCTCTAGGCTGTTCCAAAACTTAGTTAGGGGGCCCAGCTCTCTAAAGCCCGATAGTATACTTCCTGTATCTGTGTTCCACTCTGGTTTCCAACTTGTTTTGATTTGAACTAGGGGTGTGCGATATGACTATTTTTGATCGTGGACGATAAAAATGTCTCCACGATCTGCTTTTGAAGAAATATCGTAGTATCGTGCTACAGCACACATTCTTTCAGTTGCAGTTCTGGCGCCGCCGTCTGTATGTACTGTACAACGTCACATCCACTCGGTGTTAACTCAGCGGAGGAGTAACTCTCACGGAACATTGCACTTATTCACAATCACAAAAGTACATTATTTGCGTGTGTTTTAAAGCCTTGCCGGTTAAACTTCTCATTCACGCACTGATCTGACGTGCGCTTTTTCTGAGCCCATACACCTGAAGCATGCAAACTAAAAAGCCTGTCTAACAGCGCCTGATTACTCAACCAAGTTATCTTTTGAGCTAATACGGTCATAACACACAAGGTTTACATATAGACTCAGTTGGTTATGTCTAAAATGAAAGTAAACAGTTGAGAGAAAAATGGATGCGTGCAGGTATATTAGGTGAGTGAAGGTCTTATAGGGAGAGAACTAAACATGCAGCCGACTGTCATTAAAGGGATAGTTCACCCTAAAATTTAATTTGTCATTATTTACTCACTCACATGTTGTCCCAAACCTGTATTAATTTCTTTCATGTGCTAACCACAAAAGATGATATTTTGAATAATGTGGAAAACCAAACAGTTGCTGGTCCACATTGACTTTGATAGCAGGAAAAAAAAAATCCTATGTAAGTCACTGTGGACCAGCAACTGTTTGGTTTTCCACATTCTTCAAAATAGCATGTATGTTCAGCAGAAGAAAGAAACTCACTCAGGTTTAAAACTAATTTTGAGTAAATGATGGTATAAAAATAAAACATTATGACAGAATCAACAGACAGATGACAGAATTTTTATTCTTTAAATGTTAAAACAACAAAACAAAGAGAAAAAAAAATAACATTACTCTTGACTGAAAAAGAAATAGTTACTTTAATAGAAATCAATCTATATAGCGTTTTATTTTTATATTTGTTCATTCAATTTCTTGAATGCTCCTGCTAAATATGCCTATTGTACCTGAAACTTAAACACTGTTTGTATTATTTGTATATTATGTGTATCTTTGTTCTTATTCTTTAATAACAAATATAAAATAATGATAAAGATTTTCATCTTCACCTACTTTGGCCTAAATATCCACCATTCTTTTTTTATATTTTGTTACCTTGAAAGGCTTTGTCTTTATAATAGGGAAATTAGTTTGGCTGTACTGCTCAGAAAAAATAGTAAAACCAACATGATAAAATTAAATTCGTGAAAATAAAAAAAATAAATTGTGATGTGACACTTTTGTCATATTGCCCACCCCTAATTTGAACATTTGAAAACAAAGATCCACTGATCCATCCGTGCTAATGGTAAATGAGGTGTACTTTTAATTGCTTATGCTTCATGGAGTGGACCACTAAAAGTGAAGTATCCCTGGGTCTTAACTGTTGTGGAATCTCACAAACCACTGATTTGGAATGGATTGAGCACAGAAGATTCAACTTTTCAACAATTTCTTCCATCTTCCAAGTAGTTAGGTGCTGCCCCTGTAGGCAGCTCACTAGGTTTTGGAACAGAGTGTGTCATACACTGATTCAGACAAACTGACAGTCTGATGTATGAACACTCAAAAAGGATAAATGGACAATTATGAGTAAACAGTAACTCACGATAGCTCCTGGGTCTCGGAGGTCCTGAGCAGTGAGGCCCAATACATTGACATCAGAATCTGCTTCCGTACCCAGTGAGTTCTCCTCCATTTTCTTGCTCTTCTCAACACATGGGCACAACACCTACACAGGTGGGGGTAAAACATGGTCATGTAAATCTAAATAATGATGAAACCTTGAATAACATTTCAGCGTAAATAGTGTTCAAAAGTGGTCTCTTCACCTCCAGGAGACTGTGCTGGCTGTTCTTCTTCAGGAACGTTTTGCTGGCCTTCTCTCTCCAGGAGTGAGCACTGGCCACCTGCAGTTCCAGCTGCTTCAGCTCCTCCATCTTCACCGGCAGGTCCCGCCCAATGGCCACCAAACCCTCCAGATCATCCAGACACGGGTAGTGTTCACCGTTCTTCTCAGAAAAGATAGAAAAGACAGTCAAACTATGCAACCACCCTGAATCGCCAAACCATATTGGCTGACCACTATATTGAACATCAATTCCAGATAATCAGAACTGGCTAAAATTATTCTCACTTGAATTTCCTCCAGATCAGTGACCCAAGCACGAGCTCTGCTCAAGCAGGCCTGCAGGGACAGGATGTTAGGCAGCTGCACTGGTATTAGCTGAGCCTCGTTCACGATGGCCTCCAGCGTCGACAGATGATGTTTCTGCCTGCTCGCAAGAAACAATTTATAGTTGAAAATGTAGGCTGTACTGGTGTGGTGACATATTCCGTCCCTTACTTGAACCAGCTCACCTGTCTTCCAGACAGATCTGTGCCTTCTCCTCCCAGCGCTCGGCTATAGTCAGTAGCTCTTGCAGTTCAGCCATTGCGGTCTCCACCGATATACTCTGTGGTACATTACAACCTAATTCCATCAAGTTCCTCAGCACAGCAAGAGTCACCTCGCTCCCCTCCGGCCCTAATGTCCGCCTGACCTCTCCCAACCAGCGACCTTGCTCCTGCAGCCCGCTCAGGAGCTCACATGCCGGGGCTATAACAGGCAGCGATGCACCCTCCTCCAGCAGGGCCTGGATCTCTGAAGCCGCGGGTAGAGGAGAGTCCTGCTTCCACTCGCCTTTTGTGCTGTCAACCAGAGCTTGAGCGCGTGCATCAAACTCCTCTATCTTCTGCAATACCACCTGGAAAAGAAGCGACAGTGGTTGAACTTTAAAGCACATGGCCAAATATTTTTTATGCTATATCTTTGGCCTATTTTCTTACCTGCACTTCCTCCAGCGGTTTTATAACACAGGGCAGGTTCTGCATGGTGTCCACCAGAGTCCTCAGCTCCTCCAGACTCATTCTCCTGCTCTGGCTGTTGCTGAGGAGCTCTGTGCTACTGCTCTCACACTTTTGTATGTCTGCGAGGACAGTGTTGAGGCGCTGGAGCAGCTCATTATTGGGGAACTTCTTGTCAGCTGCCTCTTCTTTCAGAACCTCTAGATCTTTAATGTCTGAAGAGAGAAGAAAACATTAATTTGGGCTTGTGTCACTGCATTCAGTTTTGCACATCTCCAGCACCTATTAAAATGGCTAATAAGAACTGTTTACAAATGCAGAGCTTGTGATTTTGTCTCTCTGTGTGGTTTGTCACATTTACCTATTTTGTTGCCTTCTTCCTGCTCTAGGGCTTCCTTCACTCGGTTTGCCCATGAGTCAAAAGACTCGGCGCGAACTTTCAGCCGATGCAACATGGCCAAGAGTTCATCCAGAGTATAGCGATACCTTCATAGATGAGGGAACAAAAAGCACATAAGACACTTCCGGCAAAACATATCTGTAGCCATGAACGTAATGAGTAAGATCCCACAGACAAGCTCTGTGCTGGTATACCTGAGGTAGAGTTTTTCACTGGGGCAAGAGCAGAGGTCCTGGGCATGGTAGAGGCAGACAAGACACTCTTGGCAGTTCGAACATGCCAGGGCCGAGAGGAAGCAGGTGGTCTTACATTTGTCACATTGTCTTTCATCATCAGGCAGTAACTCAAAGGCTTCCCTTTCTGCTTCCTTTATGCCCTGAGAGATGACACCAAGGTACAAAACACAGTCAATCAGCAATCAAAAAGAGTCTATCAACCACTTATTTTATTTGTAGGGATTGTGATTTTGGCCAAAAAGCAGCAGTTAGGTGTACTAATGCATCATGACCTTTGATTCAAAACCTAGTAAGATGCCTACTTAGCATTTTGGGCAGGCTAATTATAGACAATGTGGTTTGGTTTTTAACATTTTAACAAAAACATATTAGGTGGCGAATAAAATGGAGACTTTATTTTTTGTTTCATCTAATAAAGAAAAACCCAGCACAGACAAACAAACAGTACTTTGTCCTTTTTATATGCAAGAAGGAAATAAGAATAAGCATTAAATAGACATTAAACACTAAATACTGTAATAAAACCGACAGGGTTTTTAATTTATTATTTTGAAATTAAAAATTATAAAATTCCAAAAAGAAAAAAAAGGATGCTAATGGTTCAGAGGTTAATAAATGCAGTTGTAACTTTTATGAAACATGAACTTACTAGGCACTGATAGTATGACCTCTTGCAGAACTCATATACATTGTAATAAACTGATATTATACACATTTGTAGCCAAATATTATTATCAAATATTGTCGGTCGCTCAATCCCCAATGTTTTTTCCTCATTCAGCAAACATATCGTCTCCGCTCACCCTTTCCAGCAGGCCTTTGCGTAGTTTCCTCTCCTCCTGTACAATAATGAACATCTCCCTGTGCGTGGCAGCTGCCAGGTTCAGATCCAGCTTCTCTGGGCAGGCCGCCATCTTGCAGGTGAGTTCCTCATGAGAGAACACGCAGTAGCGCCTCAGCCACCGGTAATGCTCAATACAAGAGCGCCCTGTGGGCAGCTAGCAGAGAGATGAAGAGCAAAAGCCTCAGTAACTCACAACAGGATGACTGACATTTAAAATGTAGTTCCTCAAAATGCCGTTTATCTGTTTCACACACTGCTTTACATGACTACAAATTTAAATGAGGGTTCATTTATGTGTGCACATTGTACGCATTTACCCAGTCTGCAGTGCAGAAGTTGACTGCTTCGGCAAAGTTATATCCTTGATTAAAACCGCTGTGATAAGCTCGTGGAAAAGTGATGACAAACTCCCCAGCACACTGATTGGTCCGAACCACCTGTCAATCAAGAATTATAGCCAACTGAGATCAAGTGTTTTGAAAGTCCATTCACACATGACAAAACAATAATGCCACCAACAAAACTATTCATACAGAAAAAATTGTTGTGCTCACATTTAGAGAAACAATAAAATAACCAAACATCAGAAAATTTACAGTAAGAATACATTATTTTCAGGGCACAGACCATTTATTTTATAAATTGACAGGACATCAAGCAGCAGCCCTAAAAGCCAAATTAACTTAAAAAGAGCTTTTTTTCAGGCCTCACTTCACATTCTTAAAATAGTAGTGGCTTAATGATGCAGCCTGATTACTTAAGTACGCTAATTATAATATTGAGTGAGTGCGAGTGTGCGTGTGCGTGTTACAAACCGGCACTCCATGAGACATGAGTATATTAGGGTTCATGATGGTGACAAGCTGGTGGAGCAGGTCTGGCTGGAACTCGAAGAGCTCAGGTGTGAGTTTCTTCATCACCTCCTCTAACTTCTCTGCAGCAGATGATGGCACACCATACCATGTTTTGGGCTCACCCCTAAAACGAGAAGCCAAAAAGTTTTTTTTTATGTCACCCCAGATGCATCAGACTGTGCTTACAGTACAAAAGACATGTGGTCACTGGTCACAAGCTTTTCTGGCAATTTCTACAACTAAAAAATATGATATGACAAGCTGCTTCAGAAAGCTGCTACATAGCATATTAGCAAAGTCTCTATGCATTACCAGTGTAAATAGTTGATGGAGTAACTCCAGTGGTCCTCTATATGCCAACAGAAAGCGGAGAACACCATGCCAACATACAGCCATGGCACCTTCATGCCAGAGATATCGGCATTAATGTGGCACAATACTGACTGCTCCAACACTGGCATAACGTTTAAATTCCAGCCGCTGCGAGCATATTCCTGCAACAAGAACAGGTCGGAGATGTTACTTTGCTTTCTTGACCAAAACATGGAAAAACGAAAAGTGAAAAAAAAACTAACCTCTTCCTCATCTGACAAGTGTCTCTTGCCGTTGTTGACAGGAAAACCACTACCAAATTCCTTTGAGTGAATATCTGCCCCATATTCTACAGTTACGTCTTCTTCAATACTACTGACCAACCTCCAAAACTCCTTCTCAACCAGCTCTGTCGGCACCATCTAAAAAAAAAAAAAACAATTAAAATGTCAATGAAATGATTTGTATGTGCACAGTAAGAGTCTGTGGGGTTCGAGATTGATTAAAGGCAAGAAAAACACTCACATGGACAGGCATGTTGAAGTAGTCTGCTTTAAAAGTGTCGGCCATCTCACCGAAGCTCTGTAACGTATACTCTCGAGTGGCCTGCTCAAAACCAAACGCCTCTGCTGGCTTTTTACACTCCTACACAGACAACACATTTACAGTTGATTGCTACACACCAAGAAATAAAAGTCAGGACTTAGAAAGTATTAGAGTGTTTTTATTTTACACACTTAAGCATCTTAAGACACTTAAAACTCCATAAACAGAAATAACATCAAAACAGTAGTAGTTTTCCTACTGAAATATCCAGCATAACACAACAGAATAATACAAGAGTTATTTCGGTCTGGTCTCTCACCTCTGCTATGCATTTTGGACATCGCCAGTTTCCTTTGGGTGGGTCTGTGAGTGGAGGTATCAGGCAGAACGTGTGATAATTATCATCACACCCATCACAGAGCAGTAACTTCTCATCCTCGTCCCCACGTCCGCACATCCGACACATAAACGAGTCCACCTGACAGATTTCAGTTATCGAGTTTAGAAAAATTTTGCATGTGTGCAAGGTATTTTTGAATCTGATTGGAAAAATAGTCAGATACAAGCATCTACAGGTTTCACTTATCCTGTTGATCGAATCATGTCAGATCTACACCACCCCTTCCAATCTTATCAAGCTCAATCGGATGGATTGAGGTGTTTACATGGAGGATTTTCAGTCTGATTGAGCCATCAATCCAATTAATCCAACTCTTAAGTTCATACATCTCTCTCAAACTTACAAACTGTGGGTTATTGAGGTTGCGTCGGAGTCTCATGGTCATTTTGGTGCAGGGTTCATCACTGGAATCATTAGGATCATCAGTGTGATTTTTGTCGTCATCAACATCCTCCTTGATAATGAGATTTGGGGGTGGTGGAGGAATGTCTGGATCTGATTTTGTAACCGGTGTCTCTGCAGGTTCATCTTTCACAGATGCACTGGCAGCGCTGTCCCGCACTATTACAGTCTCCGGCAGTTCATCTGGTGAAAATGCATAATGTGACACTTGAAACATTTATCCGTCACATTTATAAAGAACAAAATCAAATCAAATCTAAACTGCAAACACAAACCTTTCTTCCGTGTCTTGTCTCGAGGTACAAGACCAAGCCCCATCATTTTAGGTCCAGCCCCATAAATCTGCAGCTTTTTCAGCTCAGGGTTCTTCTCTATGTCTTCTTCTGTAGGCTCCGGCTAATGGGCATAAGTGAAAGACTGTAAGTGAACTACAGGAACAGCGATGACGATATATGAGAGAGAGGGTTTTCCTTTCTCTGTTTCTACACTAAACACAGCTTCTTCCATGAAGGATCCTGACTGTTTAGGATATTAACTTTTCACTACTTGTCTCACAGTTGAAAAGCATCAGAAAGATTTCCCCACACTTTTCTTAGTTTATTCAAATTTCTTTGATGCTCAAACTACATTACAAAACTGACTGAAAACCCCAGATTTATCAATATAAAGCAAAAATGGTTGAGACGCCACTGCAGACTGTTAAAGCAAGAGCAAACATGCATGAAGTTAGTTTTGTCCCAGACTTGACTGCTATCAAGAGGGAAAAAGCAATTATTCATTCAAACACAATTAATACTGAATGGCAAAGTCTCTCATGAAACGATCCACTGCTAAAAGTGCTGGCCAATAAAACTAGGCCTTTATTTATATCTCTCTACATTTTACTCTGAAATAACAATCTTCAATCAGTTAAACATTAAATAGCCTGTGCTATTTAATAATAGCAGTAATAATAATTATAGCTCAGGTTGCATATGCCAAGTATATTTTTAAAATGTGCAATGCAAGAAATAAAAACATTTGAAATCTATATATACACATTTTCAATGCTGATTTTCCCTAAACAAAAACAGCATTAACATAATAAATGGCAATATTCACCTACATATATTTATACAAAAATATATATATATATAAATTATATATTTAAAAAAAAAGCCTAAACAGGGCCTTTCATAGAGAATGGGTGACGATCTCATAAATATAGTCCAAACTGCTAAATGCCTCAAATATGCAGAAGCAAGAACACATCTAAGCATTATGTCCAGATTGACGTCTGTCAGAAACATCAAACGCGGTATTTCTCTGTTCTGTTCCTGAAATCTGTTACTCTGAAGACAAAGGTTCACTGTGTCATCGTTAAGCAAAAACAACTCATTTCTGATTTGCGGCATGATGAACATTATATGAACCAGCCATTAAGAGAACAGCAGTGACAACAGATTATAGCAATCATAGATTAGTAGTAATATGCAGCCCAGAGTTTGGTCCACCACCAAAGAGGAAATGTAAGCAAGCCAACATTGCTAAAAGTGTGGCAAGACAAGCAAAGTGAAATATGTTAGATGACTGAAGGACATGGAGGAAGACAGGATGGATGCATAAAGAAATAAGCAAAATCAAGAGCTGAAAGACGAGAAACAAGAGCTTCTACATGAAATTAGACCCCCAGTTAAGCGTGAACGACAGCATAAACCAAACAAGGGTTTTTTTTTTAAAGCATGAAAGAACGTCAGCAAAGAAAGAAAGAAAGAAAGAAAGAGAGGGATAGGGAGGAAAGTAAAGAACAGTGGGAGTGAGAGAGAGAGAGCGAGGCAGTACCGAGGAGATGTGTTGAGAGCCAGTTGTAAGAGGGTGGTGAGTTGGATCCTCTGGACCCTGCATGGGGAGACAACAACCAAAACAAAATGGATTCCAGAGAGAGAAAGACAGAAGGAAAAAACAACAACCATGTGCGACAGGACCGAGTCAATCGGGGGACAGTAGCCTATTACAAATGTGTAATTTTTTTAATGTCTGAAGTACAATTCAACTTTAAGCCAACAGCATAAGTGATTCAGACAATATTAATTTAAAAACCAAAATCACGTACTAGGATGAAACTGTACAACCGTTCAGTTGCAACAGTTTTATTTATTTGTTGTAATTGCACATGATTGTTCAACAGATAACATTACTTGCTCCATATTTTTAAAATAAGATTTTATATTTCATATAAGATATCAGTCAAAAGTTTGGAAACACGCATGGGAATTCCATAAAAAGTATAGTAAACAAATACAAAATATATTACATTTGACTTACTTTCTCTAGACATTCTCTTAACCAACTTTATCAAGTGCATCCTGGGATGATTTTAAATTTTAAAGGAGCACCCATGTATTACACTTTTTGGCTACTTTTCATAAAAGATCTGGGTCCAACTTGCAACTTATGATACAAAAAGAAATAATTAATGTAGTTACACATTTTAAAGAAATTATGGATGCCCAACTTATATTTGCCTACAAAATTGTTTTAAGCATTCAAGCACATGCTTTTATATCAAAAGATCAGCTGAGCGAGTCCAAACTTTTTTTTCTGGTAATGTAAGGATTTTAGTTTTCTTCTTAAACTTAGAATTAGGATGTAAATCAACAGAATAACTGTTTAAACAATATTAAGAGACAGAAGGCTTTGATTCAAGGCCAAGAAGGGGAGAGTTAACTTGGTGGTAACTTCACTTACTGAAGATATAAATGACTAAATGTTATTTCTTTAAATATCTATATAATTTAGTGGTAAGGGAACCGCAGAAGGTTCCTTAACTTTGAAAACTATAAAGATTTCTTTGGTTATCTGAAACTAGTTTATCATCACTAATGCTATGAATCCATTGACCAAGCTAATGCAATGGGCAGGCAAATTAAAAAGCCAAACACCCAAAAAACAAGTGCTGGGAAAATGCTGCATCTTGGAAAAGAATAGGATGAGAATTGCATTATGATGTAATGAAAATTTTAGGTTATGGCCAATGGTCTTAAAGAGACAAAGCGTAATGACAACAAATGAAAGGCAGAAAGTGAAAGAAAGAAGACAGAGGGATGAGGGCAAGATGGACACAATGCTTTATTTTACAGCACGGGGAGCAAAGCATGCTGGGAAGTGTCTTGAAAGCATGGTCAGTGCCGATCCAAAAGCGTTCATACATCTCAGAAAAACAGACAAAGCACATGTTTGGATGGATCCATAAACTCCTGGTCAGTTATACATACAATTATTGCAAAGGTTAAAGTCATCAGTAGTCATCACGAAGATTACTAAAAATAAAGGTTATTAGACTTGTTGATTTTGGCACAATTTAGTAGAATCTTTGTTAACAGGGCACATTGTATTGATTTTGACATGTCTGATATAAATTGCATTTATCTGTAAATGTTATACATACAGTTATACTGTTTTTAAAATCACTGCACTAGTTTTTTCATTTTGATACCATTGTTGATTTTGAATTTAGAAAAAAAAAATGCTGATCAAATACTGAGACATAATGAGCTAATGATGCCACAATGAACTATTGAAATAACAACAAAAGAGCTGAAACACACATTCGCCCAGAAATGTCACTCACCTCAGGCTTAAGGCGATTGGCTCGTCGTCCATAACTGCTCATCTTGGACGGCGGGACTGATTGGCGGAGAGGAATGGAGTGGGGTTTGTATTCCCGGTCTACCACTTCACTGTCATACGGCCTGGGTTTACATGGCTAGATATGCAGAACGCACATGTCAGCTTCATATTTGTAAAAGACCTTTAATTGCTCCACAGAACATTACTGTGCACATGTAACAACATTCAAGTAAACTAAGACATGCACATTCTTGTGATTCTCTTCTGTAATTGTGGACAGTAATTTAATCAATCAAATCATTAATACTCATTTATGTCCTTAACAATAGTACTCAATAAATAGACAAATTACCAACTGTGGGTCGTGACTTCTCTTTTAATGGTTGTGAAATGTCAAGCTATTGAAAAGAACAAGTTTTGAAACTTCCTGTATCTAATATCACACAGAACTCCCTTGGTTTGGGTATGCGCTGATGTAAATGAATGTGCAGTTATAGTAGTTGTCCCAAATAAGGTGTTTACCCAAAATACAGATTAATATGGGAATGTGATTCAGGTTTATGTATAGACCTGATGCTCACATAATCAAAATATGACCCAATTCTGATAATTGGGATTTCAAATACTGGAATATTTGTGTGTGTGTGTGTGTGTGTGTAAGCACATGGTCAAACAAATGGTCAAACAAAGTACCGGTAAACTGGCTCCAGACTGGAACATCTCAAATGGATAGACGATCCTCTCATAGTGCGACCTTAGGAGAGAGCCAATGTTTTTGCCAGGAGGATATCCCAGTTTCTGTGCCACGCGTGCCCAGCGTCTCTCCTTACACACCGCCTCGAAACCCCCTTCCTCTGTCACGATCTACCACACAGGACATACAACGTGAATTACTGACTCTTTCCTGTTTACACTATTCTATAGATCTATGATTTTCTTAGGGTGAGTTTACTTTAAAAATCTATCCAAAAGTTCTGTTGACCATCTCTTATCTTTTTTTCCTAATAAGTGAAATGACATCAAACAACTGGCTGCTGTTTTCACCTTGGCCAAGCTGAACAGATCTAGAATACGTCGTTCTATATTGGGGATCTTCAGAGAGGATGCCTGGATCTCCCAGAACTTGGCAATTCTGTCCAGATAATTTAGCTTCACTCGTGTCTCAGCCTGAGAAAAAAAAACAAAAAAAACAGATGTGTTAGTGCTTAGTCAACACAAGAATACGTGGTTCACGCTTCATGGAGTAAGACACTCAGGTGATGAGTTCAACAGGATGCAGCTCTGACCTCAAGCTCATTGAGCCTCTGAATACGTGGCGTGAACCGGAAATTGTCCACCTCCACAGCAAATGGTGGTTGCCAGTCCTGTAATGGAAAGAAAAAGGCTGTTTGAATAGCAAAATGTAAATATTTCCAAAATGGACTAACATTAAGGGATATATTTTACCCAGAAATTTAAATTCTGTAGGACAAAAAAGTATATATTTTGAAGAATGTTGCTAACCCAACAGTTTTGTTGAGCACTGACTTTTATCCTATGGGCATGAAACACTGAGATGCTTTTCAGAATATCATCTTTTATGTAATACAAACAATATAAAGTCACAGGTTTAGATTGCAAAAGATGATTACGGGTGGTGGGCGAATCTTGCATATTCCAGACTTTTCTGCTATTGGACGGATTTTGGCGATATATCCAAGAGGATCAGCAAACTCTTCCCACGATGGTTCAAACACTGGACATTCCGGCGGTGGAACAAACTCCTCCCCTCCATCCATCGCTCTGAAAGCAAACAATTCAAGTTCAAAATAAATAATTTCACTTAAATCAAACAATATAACTACTAAAGTCAAAAAGTGAATGCAATTACATTGGCATTCTCTCTTACAACACAAGCGGATTAAAAATCAATCACATAAATCATTCTTTCTGAATGTAACACTTCATGCAAGAGCGTTTTTTATTAAGAACGTCCACTGTTTTTATTTACTGTGATAATTCATGTTTTAAACGTTAACATGATCAAATGACACTATGGGCCACGGTATCTATTCATCCCTATATTTAAAAGTTCAGAGTTCACCCTAACGGACACCAGCGTTTGATCCATATGCGACCTGCACAAAAGCATACGTGTCAAAATAACTAATTATACATAGATCTAACAGAAGGGCCTTGATGATGCCTGAAATTAAACTAATCAGGAAGCTTAGAGCACAAAGGAAAAAGACCTTCCTCGGGCACTTTGACAGGAGGAATTGGAGAACAGAAACTTGCTCTCTAGAAGCACGTCTGGAAATGCACCCTGTTACTATTCTAACAAAACATCATACCCTCTCTAACTTCAGAAATCCCCTACTTTTGAATTTGTCTACCTCTCAGTCTCAAACCAGACAAAATGGGGGAGGGAGCGAAAAATTGTTCATTTAGGCCTTAAATAGCTTTTGCATGTATCCACAGCCACTGGTTTAATCAAATGTGCACCTTATAAAACAGTAAAATGCCTTACATGACACAGGCCGTTCATTTACAACAAAATAAACCTATTCTAGTGGTTTATATGCTGGTAGCTTCCATGTTGTGAAAACAACAAAAAACGGACCACGTGACAAAAAACAGTTCACACTTCATTTCCCAAGCTAATATCGATGCCATTAACTTATCGTTTTATTAATCATTATAGATGAATATGCACATACAACCCGTCTCGTTCAAATGTTGTTATTATCTGAAGATTGGCTATTCAGTTTGATGCACTTCTGACAATGTCGTGACAGACAAGTTATACATAAAATATTGCTGACAGCGACTGTCTCTCAAATCCTAGTAAGTTGCCTACCTAAACAACTGACATTAAAATTAGACAAAAACACATTCAAAGGGGAGCATATGACAGTCAAAACTGCTTTCTAAGGGTTTGAGACACAGCCATAATCCCAAATTTCCTGTAGCTTTAGCCTGCTAACCGGCCTCAGCTCGCGTGAGATTCGAGAACAGCTTTCAAATTCACAGATAATAGTAAATAAACCATTTAAATGAGCGGAACTGACACTTTTAAGACTTACTTGGAAAAGTATGTTCACTGGGGAATTGCTAAGAAAGCCGTTTTATAGAAGTAGCTGGTTAGCTATGCGGCTAATGACCAAAACAATAAAGCCTCACCATCCGTTTGTCAGAAGACTCACGGCCAAATCCAACAAACGATTGATTTGATGTCAAAAGTATTAACGAATCTCAAAATATCCGACAGTGTGAAGACGTAAATAGTATATAAATCCAGTACGAGGGCCAAACATTAGGACTCAACTCCACAGAATGGCTGAGTTGTGGAAACACACAAGGGGAGAAGATGGTGTGGTTGTCTCGGGTCGCATTTAAACGGATCATCTGATCGGATATAACGTTAGCAGGTAAGTTAAAACAGAAACACTTGCGCTAAATCAACATAAATGATCAGTGCTGTGAATCTGAGCACCAGTCTTACATTTTTTGTACTCGGTCTGAGTTATTCTTATTCTTCGGTGTCGCCTCGGAATGATTAGTGCGCCGGTGTGTTATTATTTGATGTTCACGGGGTCTATTGTTCAGTGGAGGGTCAGTCTCGGTGGCAGTGGCTCCGCGGCCTCCTCGATCAGCCCATCCCAGCACATACACACTCTCGGTCGGTTAGAGGGATGATGATCGCGGAGATCCTCTTCTCAACTGACTCCTGAAAGCCCCGTGTAAGTTGACTTTTTATTTACAATAACTGTTTCTCGCGCGCTCAGAAAATACGCGTTGTTTTCTTTCCTCGTCACCTATCCACCGTTCATCCTGTCTGAACTACACGCCATCTTGGTTTCATCACGACCTAAGCACAACTCTCGCAAGATCCATTGATCTCAGTTGGGAAAACACACACTTGACTGGATGCGAGCACGGTCTCATCCCTCCACGCTTCTCGTTACATATAAACTAGTCCCTGGATTCGTCCGATTTAACTCAGAATGAAGAAAATTATCGTACTTGATTTAACAGAAAATGGGTATTGATTTCACGTGTGTGTTATAAACGGACTATATATCGTGTTATGTCGAATTGTGAGTAGTTGCACAAGTGATGCAGGTAGGCGAGCGGACGTGACGCGGAGTGATATTTCACCTCTTTCTTGGCGAAGTAGTTCCAGTGAGTAAAATTTGCGCAGAAGAGGTCAAGCGATGTATGCGAAAAATAAAATGGGTAGCGACAACTAGTGGCCAAACATCAAAACAACGCATACATTTGAAGGGATGGTCATTTCTGACATCATTTATTCAGTTCAGTTTTGAGGGTTGGGTTGGGTTGGGTTTAATTTTCTTGATAATTATAGCTAATTAATTCTGGAAATACATGCTATTACACAAACTAGATTTTTTTTTCTTCTCAAAGTACATTTTAACAAAGACTGGGAATCATTGCTTCATTTTTAAATGATTCATATAAAATGCATATTTTATAGTAAAAATGTTAATATTTAATTTTAATTTGCTGCTTTTCCTGTATTATTGTTCTTCCATAATGTGCATTATTTAATATACAGTATATTGTAAACATGTTCTTTTAGTGTTTTGAAATGTAAATTCCTCATTTAATCAGGTCTTTTGTTGTTGTTGTTGTTGAAATCGGTAATGAATAATATCAATGAATATATGAAGCTGGATTAGATCAAATTAAATCTGGAATTTCAATCGTTTTTTTTCTGTAAATTAGGTAGTGTGTAATTTCTACTCATTTAATTGATCGTCATTTTCAACTCCCGAGAGACTACCTACCACCACATTGTAATACATACATTGTAATATAGCATATGTAAATATAATAACAATGTATTTATAATATCAAATATTAAAATTATGATTATATATTATTATATAAAAATTAATTTTATATTTTATTATTTTCAGTCCTGGTACTGGCCATCTTCAACAATCGGCTAAAAACACATCTCTTCCATCTTTATTTGACCCTCTAACTCTAGCACTCTCTATTCTAATTCTAAAAAATAAAACTAGCTTTTCTAATCGTTTTGTATTCTATTTGTTTCGTTTTTATTTATTATACAATTATCAAAAGCAAAAAAGGCCTCTTACACTAACTTGCTCTATTCTTTTTCTAGTCTATCTGTTTTCTTTTTATTTATTATATAATTAAAAAAAACGTTGCTACATGTACTGCGTTAAGCTAACTGAGACTTGTTATAGCACTTACATATCATTGCTCTTTTGTTGATTTTGATTGAAGTCACTTTGGATAAAGGTGTCTGCTAAATGACTAAATGTAAATGTATTTGAATTATTTTCAATATAAATAATAATTAGGCTAGGGTTTGCACATAAAATGGGGGTGGGGTGAACATAAAATATGTTTTTTTACCCTTTATTTATTTAGACAGATATATATCTACAGTATTTGCCCATTTCCAAGTAAAAATTAAATACCTAAACAACATTATAATTGGAAGCATCCAAAAATAATTTAAATAACATTTCATGAAAAAAGATACAATGAAAGTGAAAAGTGATTGAGGCTGTTAGTCACTAGCATCTGTGTTTTGTGTTCCACAGAAGAAAGTCATACAGGTACGGGACAACATAAGGGTAAAATAATTTTAATAAGAGTAAATTCAATTTCATTTGGGCTCAATTATTATGTTTATATATGAGACACATGGAACAATGAGTTGTGTCAGGACACTTTATATATTTTTATTCATAATATTAGGCAATAAATATTCACATCTCTCCAAATTTGCTTAATTTCATATATTATCTGTACACAAATAAGATGACTTCATATACCTTTTTTTCAAAATTACACTTCAATCTGCTTTGACATACACACTTGTACAAGTTTACAGATCAAATTAATTGTCTTGGATCAAAATAAATATGCAATAATCATCTACACTGAATGCCACCTCCCCATACACATTCACACACACATACACACACACACTCATACATACACCTTTGACACTTTCCATTCCACTGTCAATATTAAATCATACTATGACAGTCTATGTACAGTTTGTTACAGAGCTCAGTAAATACAGACATACTCATGCAATAAAATCCACAGTGGGAAGACGGACAGTTAATGAAAAAGATTATGGGTATCATTAATCAAACCAAGTAAATGCAATTAATAAGTTATGGATTTCTAATCTTTATATACTCTCTCATCTCACATTGGTATCTGGCTATGTATGTAACCATAATGTAACTGGAGCCCCATTTCCACTTATACTGTGCTATTTAGTACTGTGGAGCGCTGATCATATGTAATTAGCATATTCAGGAGAACGTATAAAGAGATGGCGTTTTGAAAGGGTAGCAAAAGAACATACATATCTTACACACAATAACTGAGCATCACATCAAGACAAGTAATACTGAGCATCTGCATTAAACCCAGTCCAGAAATATATAACTGCACTTGAGATCACGTTATGCATCCACACAAACAAAATCTTCAAGCAGTACTTACACACTAAGGCCTTTCTTAAGGCTAATTTACCTTGATTTCTCACACAGGTAAACTTAAATCCTTGTATTAATGTGATCATTCAGTTATACTGGTTCCACCTCTCCTCGATTATTCATACAGAGGAAATAAAAGAGGAAGTATGGCGTTATGTTTTTATCAGGTCAAAATAGGCCATCTGGTTGCCCAAACCAAAATCAACTGCACACAAAGCTGAATCAAAAACATCATAACTGGTACACAACTTCTGTTTAAAAAAATGAATTAAATAATACCCATAATAAAGTCACCAACATTCAAGGACACTTGTAAAGACAAGTGTGTTTGTCCATAAAAATCATCAATAACAATAAAACGCATCCTTGACCCTTCACTGTTGAATGTCAAAGCATGGGAAAACTTTTCCTATTTACAAGTATCTCTGGTATTTTGTCAAATTTATAACATCTGTAGTTTTTAAAACAAAAGAAGAATAGTTATATTCATTAAAATTGAAATTCATAGCAAACATTCATATAACAGCGTAAAATATAATCAGAAACAGCTTGTAAAGTATGATTGGCAGTATTAATGCAAGGACCCAATGGAAACTGCATAATACAGGCATTTTAGACATGAAGATTGATGACAAATAGAGAGGCAACAATCTTTCGTGGAATGTTTCCTTCAAACTGTGCTACTAGCCCTCATACGTAAAGCTGGAAAACGTTTTTTGTTTAATAGAGATATATTAATTTAATATGGTTCAGAAAACACATTCATTTATAAAGTGCCTTTTGTTTTCACATTCGGGGCCTTGACAACTTTATTGGAACTTTACTAGAAATGTGCTTAGAATTTAGACATGGGTGATAATGGTCATCACCCAGCGGTTAAATAAAAAGTAACAATGTAGACAAAAAATAATGCTGCCATGAGAAAATGTTTAGATTTTAGGCACAATGCTTTGAATTTAACATAAGATTGACATTAATAAAGAATTTTTCACCAAAATTAGAAAAATAATGGATCAAATTAGCAACTTATTTAAATAGATATTCTTTTTCTGAAACATGGTATTGTTCATAGATAGAGTATCATATAACATTACTGATATATAACTTTATGTTAAATTTTCGTATACTTTTATATACATAGGTTAATAATTCTGATGGACAGTGATTCTAAGATGATAACAAACAGCACGTCCACATACAGTACAAGGCTTTTTACAGCTGACTAGATTTAGGAGTGGAAGAGGTCAGGCCAATACTGACATACTTCAAGCAATCATAACGGGTGTAAGATATTTGCTTTGTAGATATATCTCTATTAACACTCAAATATATCGCCGTTATAGATGTGTACAAAAAGAGCAATAGAGCATTTAAAATTATTTAGCAAGTAGAAGCTGGACATCAATTTAGTGAAAAGATTATTGCATCTTGCAAATGCTATTGACTAATGATTAGTGGAATGTATGAAATCATTGTACTGTGCTTTGATCTTCATATCCAGCACAGCATTATTTGTATGGTCTCTGGTCTTCACATTTCCTAAACAGGTTCCCAGGTGAAGCAAACAGTTTCTCCAACAACTATTTACCCTAACTTCATGGCTATATGCAACTGAAGTAAGCCTGTGGACAGTTTTATTTTCAAGTCTGTGTGCATGTCCACATGTCTGTGATCCCTTTACATGCTTTAGTCAATTATTTATTGTATGAATATGAGATTTAAGGAGAAGTAGCCAAGAAGGGGTTTGGCTCGACCGCCAAATCAATGACATCTACAACAGCTGAATTGAAAGCAAAGTGTCCTAAATGTTTTTCGTTATTGTTGTCGAGTGTATATCCCACAGCACTGATCTGCCTGAGAGCCTCCAACTATCGGTATGACATGTGTGCCGCTTGTGCTGTTTTGCCTCGGTAAGTCCCTCCAGTTACACTTGAGGGAAGCGCAGGTGAAAGTAGCAGAGCCTCAACAGGCTGCGTCTCTTTTTCCCACTGGTGTTGTTATCGCCTTTGGCCCTGCCTCCACCCGCCTCCTCCAGCCTCGCGGCAGTCCCCCCTCCAACCACCAAAGGGCCCTTCAGCGACCCCCAGCTTCGCGACTTCCCCCGGCTCACACTACCGTGCTGATCCGGTTGGTAGGTTTGGATTTGGCGCGTTCGACCGTGCCCGTCCCCCCAGGTACGGCTCCAGTCTGAGCCGGTGAGGGCCCTTGCTGCCCTCCGGCCTGTGAAGGGGGGCCTTGGTGCTGGGGGGGGAGAGGGGAGAGAGGCGTAAGAGGGGTAAGGGGGCAGGAAGGGGGGGGTAAAGGGGAGTGGAGGGGGGGAGGGGGGATGGAGGACAATGGAGGATACTGGGGCAGATACTGGGCGGCCGGCGGCGCGTGGTGGACAGTGCCGGACGCGGAGACTGGAGGCGGCTGAGTGGGAGCAGGGAAGGGCGGAGGAGGAGGGCTGGCGAAGACGAAGTGAGGCTGGTGCACGGGGTGGGAGCCCGGGTGCGGCGTGTGCACGTGGGCGGGATGGGAGTGTGCGTGCGGGTGCGGCTGTGAGTGCGACAGCGTGAGAGGCGGCTTGCTGATGGCGCCCCCTCTGGCCGAGTGTGTGGGCTGTGTGTGGAAGAGCGCAAACTGCGGATGAGGGGAGAGTGGGGAGTGAGGAGAAAGGGGGGGAGGGAGGCCGGAGCCCATGTTGCCCATGTTGCCCATGCTCCCGTAGCGACCCTGCAAAGTATGCTGAGAGATCGGCTGGTACGGGCAGTGCGCGGAGGGGTTGGGCTGCGGCCGTCGAGGCAAGGTGACCCGCTGAAGAGTATGGAGGCCCTGCTGCCCAGATGAGGGTACGGTCTGTGTATGGAAGCGATGGTGGTGGTAGTACGGGGGCGGAGGCTGCCCACTGACACTGTTGCTGGTAGTGTGGCAGTACTGGGCGTGCAGGGCCTGGATCTTGGAAGGCCCCCCGGCCTCTCCCGGGCACAGCGAGGACGGGGACAGAGGCGGCGGCCCTCCTGTAGTCGGTGGGGCCACAGGGGCGGGGTAGGGTGGCCCCGGGGGGATAATAGGACCCGGCGCTTTGGATCGCTTGCCCCCAAATAGGGAGCCCAGGAAGGATCCGGTGTTGTTGCTGTTGCTCCCAGTCCCCATTCCAGTCGTTCCTCTCTCGGTGCTGCTGGAGGCTGGCCCAGCGCCAGTCACCACAGGTGTGTGTTGCTGCCCCGGCCCACCCCCCACCCCCACTCCGGGGCTCAGGATGGGGCGGTGAGGCCGGAAGTCTTCTGTTCCATAGCATCCCGGGAGCACGGTGGCTACTGGGTAACGCTGGTGAGGCCGCGGACTGCTAATGATGGAACCCTAAGACAAAGAGAGTTGGGGGAAAGGGGGAAAGAGAGCAGGACGGCAGAACCAAAAACGAGGATTCAGGAGAAAAGTGAGGGTGTGGAAAGAGGAGCAGGAAGGGAACGTAGGCAATAAATGAGAAAGAGACGAAAACCATAGTAAAAGGATACAGAGAGAATGGTTGTTTCAGTGGGTAGGGAGGAAAAACAAGGGGTGAGTTGATTAGGGTAATGAAACATGAAACATTCAACATTCTGTCAGCATCATAATTCATAACATAATAAGACAAACACATGCACCCAACTATCTATTACGTGTCCCGAATGCCAATAATGCCACTGTTTATATAGATTTCTAAGTTCAAGTGGGATGTAACTTCTATTTTGTGTAATGTGCTAACCGGAAATTACTCATCTGTGTAGTTGCCATTAAAGTCAAAATGAAACAGCATTGTAACCCGTTCTACTTCAGTAATCAGACAAGCAAAACTGAATATTCAAATAAGAAAAAAAAAAAAGAAGAGGTCACTTGCTTACTGGAAAGACTTTAGAAAATGAAAATATGAAAATGATTTCATGTGGGGCCTCAAATACTACATCAATCATTTGTTAATCAATAAATCAACTGTGAAATAGATAAATGACTAAAAAAATCATCATTATTTAATTCTCAACATGTAGACAGATTAAATAAATCCCAATTTGATAATCAAAAATAATAAATTAAAAATACAGATAAATAAGCAGAATTGCAATATAGGATGTACCAATTGTGTAAATAATGATTCTAAAATAAAATCTATAAAATACTTTTTTTTCCCAGTATCTATTGCCCCATTATTGATTTTCTGCTAAACCAGGAAGTGGCACCCAGTCTGCTGTCATTAAAGTGTTACTCCACACCAAAATGAAAATTTTGCCATTAATCACTTACTTCCATGTCGTTCCAAACCTGTAAAAGCTTTGTTTGTCCTCAGAAAACAATTTAAGATATTTTGGATGAAAACCGGTTTGATTTGAATGAAAATAGCACATACTTGTGGTACGACTGACACAGAACAGCGTACGCTGCTTGCGTCCAGCAGATATTCTCCAAAATGGCACTATGCTGACACAGAGGAGACAAATTGTTGAATAAAGTCGTTATTTTTTTCTTTGTGTACAAAAAGTATTCTCGTAGCCTCATAATGTTACGGTTGAACCATTGATGGCAGATGGACTATTCTGTCATTGTTGTTTTATACTTTTCTGGGTCTTGACAGTGTTAATTGCTTGGCAGTCAATGGGACAGTCACAAGCCTCCCGGTTTTCATTCAAAATATCTTAAATTGTGTTCTGAAGACGAACTAAGCTTTTACGGGTTTGGAACGACATGGGGGTAAGTGATTGACGTAAGTGATGGAGTAACCCTTTAATTGCTGAGCCCCATTATTAAAAAAAACTTAATTTGGTCAATGCTGTTTCATGTGTAAATCATCATTTTGATGAATCATGTACAATAAAACCATGTCTGTGCATTAAAAACGTCTATTTTGATTTCATACTGGCTTAGATTGATGAGGAACACCTAATATAAAGTAGGCCTCAATATAAAAATCAACAGAACTGATACCACACAGTCACTAGTCCATGCATAACACTGCACATACCAAAGGAAAATGCACAAACCACCTCCAAAACAATAAATGCACAACAAAACCATAAGACAATAAAGACATATTTTGACATATATCAATGTCATGCTTTAATTCTGGGTCAATGAGATGTCTTCCAGTCATGATGTCCCGGAGTAAAATCTACAAGATATTCAAAAATGTCCCGGATGACTTCAGATCTTCTCATGCAGTCTGAGTGACTGATGTTATTGATTCATTGCCTCAGTCACGTGTACATTAACATTCCACAGACCACACATGGCCACGCAAGATGCACACACATGTCTCTGTGTCTATGGTTAGGACACATGCAAGATGGCGCCGTGTTTTGTGTGGGAATTCCAGGCAGACATGCGGGTGGTTCGGATTTGGGGACTAAAGCTAAAGATACAGACCTCTGCTTCACTCAGACTTACTTCCATTGTACTGTCAAGGGAACCAACGCTGTTTCTGCGGCCACGTTTCCCTGTTACCCAGTTAGCAGATGTCAGTCACAACTGCATTGTGTGTGAGTGAGTGTAATGGCAGTCAGGGTTATTAAAAATCTTACTTTCTTGTTGGTGTCTGCAAATGTTGAGATTATTTTTTAACCCCAAAATCTCAAACAAAAATATAAATTTTGCCTAAAATAAATCCAATTTTCGGTTTCACTTTATTTTGATGGTCCCTTTAACACATTCTGTTAATTATAAGTAACGTGGCACCTACATATCTACCGACTCTCATTAGAGTGTTAGTAGAGTATTAGTAGACTGGTAGGGTTAGAATGAGTTGACATGTACTTGCAAAGTTACTTATAGTCCGTAGAATGTCTGTTGAGATGCCATTCAAATATAGTTAACAGATATTAATCAAACAGTCTACTAATATTCTAAGAGTTTGTTGACGTGTAGTTGCAAAGTTACTTATTGTAGACCGAATGTTCAAAAGCGACCATCAAAATAAAGTGTACCCAATTTTCTTTTTTAAATATTTAAATATTTGAAAAATAAATATACATATATAAGCCATTTCTTTTCTTTTATTTTATATTTGCCCCAAATGTAGCTTGGTATTAAATTATCATAAATACGTTGGTTGCCGGGCACAGCAAAGTGTCTCACCTGATTCAGACAGGTCCCTCAGTGAAGAGCTGAGAGCAGTACGTTTGAGGCCCTCTCCTGGTGAATAGTTGTCATCCAGACTAGGTCTTCCCATAGTGCCATTCACCACTTCATTCTTGACCCCACCCACTCCTCCTGCCATAATGCTGTTGGTGAGCAGGCTGGGCCGCATTACTCCCTTCTGCTTCTCCAACTCAGCTGCAGGTGGACAAAAAATTAAACATCAGACCTAGTCCTAAACAGGCAAAACATTTCCTGCACCAAGTAATTTGTCTGTGCACATCCTAAAAGCTATTTTACAATGTGCCATTTTTATCTTGTTTACTATGTCTTTTCTATGAGTCATAGGGTTGACCATATAGGGTCACTGTAAATCTATAATGTTAATGTTGTAGTAAGCCAACAGTAGAGGGCGCTAAAATAAAGTGTAGTTGATTTATGAGAGCAGTAGAGAGTGCTGTACTCACACTCCACTCTGTATTTCTCCATTTCCTGGACCTCAGCAATGCTCTCCCTCAGATCACTGACAAAGCGTGTTCGGTCCTGTTGACTAGGGGCCGTGAACACAATCAAAACTTTACGCTCACCGCCCGGGATAGCTGATGTTAGTCTGGCACCATGAGGATAGTCTGGGGGAGAGAGAGAACACATAATGTTTATTCAGGGTTCCTAAACAGCAATGTCACATTCCATTTTGGTAGCATTGTAATAGGTGTTTTAGAGCAGCATAAAACTAATACAATTTATATTCACTGTAGCTATTTCCATGACATTTTCAGGTCTCTATAAATAAAAATATTAAAAAGCCATATTTCTAGGTTTTCCATGACCATCGGCACTGAAGTTTTTTGAGAAAATTGTAACTTAAACCTGTGTAGTCGGAATATTCTTTTTTTAAATGCACTACGGTTCAAAAGTTTTGATAGGATGCATTATTATATATTCATCAAAGAATCCTGAAACAATTTAGCATGTTTTTTTTTACAGAAATATTAACAAGTACAACTGTTTTTAACTGTGGTAATAGTAAGATATGTTTCTTGAGCAGCAAATCAGCATATTAGAATAATTTCTGAAGGATCATGTGATACTGTAGACTTGAGGAATGATGCTGAAAATTCAGCTTTGCATCACAGGACTAAATTACAGTTTAAAATATATTATCATAGTGGTTTTAAATTGTAATATATTTCACATTATTTCTGTTTTACTGCATTTTACTGTATTTTTGAGAAAATAAATGTAGTCTTGGTGAGCATAAGGTTTTTTAGAAAACATTTCTCCAAACGAAGAAAAACTCAAATTAAGCAACTTGAAATCTTACAGGAGTTCTGGAACATGTGAACCTGCATCTCCACCAGAGGGAAGGACTGTCTGAAACTGTATGTTACGGAGGTTTTCTTCTTCTGGAAGATCTTTGTAACCTTGCAATGTAATAACAAAGAAAAATACCAACTAAGGATTTTAATGTGTATTAACTTTACAATACACAAGCATACCGAAGAGATTTTGCTAAAAATACTTGGGACCAATTAATTTTGTATGCATGGATAGTTGATATGTGTTATTGACATTACCACAAGCAGATCATTGAAGAGGAAGACTTCTCTCTGGTGAACTCCAGACCTTTGAGGACGGTTGGGGTCTGGGACTTCATAGAGCTGACAGCAGCACACTAGTCTGCGGTGGGGCAGAGACAGAACCTACACACAGAGCGGATGTTTACATTTACTTTGGAACTGACAGAACTCTTCAAAGTAACAAATCAGGTCTCAAATATTCTAAACAAAAAAAGAATCATAAATTCAAAAACGCCTCTGTAGAACTCACAGGTTTCTTGCCTACTATGACTCTCTCCACCGCCTGGACCTGAGATACATGGTCATCGTTGGTCCTCAGTTCCCATTTCTGAATTCGCTGGTAGATTCCAACCAGTAAGTCACGTGGGATGTCCTGACCATTATCCACTCCTGAAAAAAATGACATGCACACAAGAAGAGATTTTTAGTGTACTTGCAAAATCCCTGACAATTACGTGCAACTTATAAGAGCAGGTTGAGAGTGTGTTTGTGGTTGCCCACTTATGTAAGTGCCAGTGTGTGAAGTTTGAGAGAGAGATTTGAACACCACCTCTCAAGTTTTTGATGAAGTCATCCAGCTTCATCTTCCTCTCCGCTTTGATATTGGGGCTGTACATGTCTGTGTTGAGGAGGATGATGGCAAAAGCTAGGATGAAGATTGTGTCTGGGTTCTGGAACTGTCTTACCAGTGCTGGATTACAAACACAATACCTCTGACTGCAAGACAGATGCAGAGAGAGAAATAGTGTTTGAGTGCAAATATTGAGGGATAGATAAAACATATTTTATAAACACATTGTTCCAGATCTGAAATCTGATGGAATGAGCCAAGTGTGATGGCACTGTAAAATAGCCGCAACTCTGACCACACATCAATAGCAATTTTCTTTAGCCACTCATGTAATTTAATGAATGTGAAGTACTAAGTGTTTTTTATGCACATTCACATACCTGAATGCCTCAATTAATCTTTCCACTTTTTGGGCCTCTCCTTGGACTTTTATCTGTGCTTGAAATTTCCTCAGGGCATCATCGAGATCCATTCCCGAAAAGTCCATTTCATCCACAACACAACTGAGAAAAACAATAGTGGAAGAAATGTTACACCTCTATGCTCAGGCCAAAACATGTTTTATCATAATTATTATTTTCATAATTATTATTTTAATGGCTTTGTATTTTAAGCATTCTAAAGCCTGACAGTAAGTACATTAAGGCCCGGTTTCACAGACAGGACTTATGTTAAGCCAGTTAAGCCATAGTTCAACTGGGAAATTTAAGTAGCTTTTATAAACATGCCTTAGAGAAAAAAACTAATGGTGTGCATCTTGAGACAAAAAAAAAAAAAAAAATGAAACTGACATATTTTAAGATCAGTCAGTGCAAGTTTCTTTCAGTTAAAACAGCCCAGACATGCATGCTTAAGCCTTGTCTATGAAACCCGGGGTGTTATTAATAATACTTCCTAAAATACAATATATAATTTTACACATTTATGCAACAGGGTCCCCAGTCTTTCTATCCACTAATAGGTCATTGGCATGAAAAAGGTTGCACTGCTAATGAAATCAAGTGTATTATATTGTACACTTCATCTAAAATGTATGCCTAAGTCTATGCCTGAGTTAACTGAGGATTCAAAAACCTGGGAAAAGCTGTTAAAAATTTCATCTTTTTTTCAAAGAAAACCTTTCTGAAACATTTATTTAAACATTTGTCATTTTCTAAAAGGCTAAACCATTTAACAATTTGACTTCTTTTTAGAGGATTTATTTCATGGACTCACTCCAATACATCTTTGTTGAACTGTTTCTGTCTGTTTCCAAGAAACTCTCCAATCATCTGGCGACTCAGGCCTTTTCTCTCCAGGATAAAGCGAGCGATGCCCACTGGTGTGTCTGACACAAAGCCCTTCTCAATTAGGTACTGAATACCCTTTTCTGGTTTCCTGCAGTTCCAAAACATCAGCATAGTTTAATCGTGTTTTAAACAGATGCATTCAGTTTCCTTAATTTAATTTGTAATGCCACTGGTTTGCTATTAAACGGTGGTGAGTGTTGTATATAAGAGGCAGTGTTTAATTTTGTCTTACTTGTTGAAGAGGTTGAGTCCAATACGATATTGTCTTCTCTGAACTACGTCGTTGTTAAATGCAGGAGCGTCCCAGTTGTGCCGACTTTCTCGCTGGTAGGTCTGTTTCCCCAATGGTGGCAAGGGCTCCCGCAGACTATCCCTTGAAGAGGAGCCTGAGCTGCAATTAATGGTCTCATTAGAGTTTGTGGTGGAGTTCAGTGAGTCATTATCACCATCCGAGCAGCACTGCTGCTCCAAGCCACCAGAAGGCAGTGGTGCTGAAGAGGAGGATGAGAGCGGTGTGGTTGGGGGCTGTTGAGGAGAGGAGGAGGATGAAGGTGTGTCGGGGTACTGGTGATGATGATGGTGGTGGTGATGGTGATGATGGTGAGCCATGTGGTGTGGGATATGCGATGGTATCGAACGGCTAGCTGGACGTGTTTGACCTTGTGCAGCTGTCGAGGATGTCGAACGAGCATTTGGGTTGTGCTTTAGTGTCCCTTGAGGTGACCCTCCCGCTGAGTCCTGCTCGTAGACTAGTTGTCTGCTAAGGGAGCCTCGGTCTGAGCGGTCGCTCATGTCCACTGAGCTGTCGCTAGGTGGTTCAATCGTAAGTAACGGTAAGTGACCTCCCCGTAAACGGTAATCACGGCACTCTGTGCATGGTGTGCTTCGGCGGCTATTGCTGCTTCCTCCTCCTTCTGTGTCATGGCTATCTTCCCTACCACCTACCCCGCTTCCAACACCCCCCCAGAACTCAGTGTCTGTGCTGCTAGGGGCCCGGTCTAGAGAAAGCGGTGAGGAAGGTAGACCGTCGTCCATGTAAAGCGTGACATCACTGTAGGAGGTGGCTGTGCTGTCTTCATGCATGCTCAAGCCTCCTGTACCTCCTCGATCCCTGTCTCCAAGACCTCTCCGTAAGGATACGTGGCTGTTGCTACTCCATATGCACTCGCCAAAGTCATCAACAACACCACTTCCATCCCCTATACCTTCCTGGGAATCATCTCGGCGTGGTCGGCACGTTAGGGCATCATCAATGGAGTCGGCCAAGGACTTCACCTTGAGTACAAAGAAACAATCACTGTCAGTCAAACGGTACAAAAATTTTATCGTTTGGGTGTATATTAGTACCTTCGAGTAACCTTTTAGGGGTAAATAAAGTATTCCCTTTAAGGGTACTGCCCCAGTGACAAGTTGTACCTCTACATGAACAATTTTTGCACAGTTTTTCCAAGAGCATAGGAACCACAGGATAGGCATTTTTACATAGCATTATCTGGCCATGATCTGAAAGTTTTGGAATATATCTGCTGATGAAAATCTTGCTTTAATACAAAATAATTTAAACTGTCTGTTCACATAAGGTATACGGGCAAGTTGTAGACTCTACCCCACTGAAAAGACCAGGTCAGACAGGTACACAGAACTTTGATCTTTCTGGTGAAACTAGTTGACCAAAAACATCTCGCTGGTTAAGCTAGATATGAAGTCTGTACATTAGCATCCAATGTTGGGGACAGTTCAGATACAGTCAAACTGAGTACTGACTTGTTTTGAGAAGGAGTCCTCTAGGTGGGTGTATTCCGGTTGTGATGGGGAGCTTGGCTCTGTGGTGCAGGTTGGAGAATGCGGAGGACCCATTCCTGGACTGTGACTGTAGTGAGTCGGGGTGGGAGGTTGAGGCTGTCGGTCATCAAACGAGTACTGCAGTCGCATGTTGGAAAGGATGATGCGTCGTGTCATGCGGCTCTCAGAAGCTGAGCTGCGCAGGCGCTCAAAGTTCTTGTTCATACGATATTGACGGAATGCTGTCTGGATGGTACGTGCTGCTCGTCTACTTACGAAGTAACCTCCATATTTCTTCTCCAGCATCTCCACCTGCACAGCAACACCTTCATCGGTTATATTTGCTTCAATAGACTGTGATCATGATGAATCATGATTCTGTTTTTGCATGCCTTACCTTCTTGTCTTGTAAGTCTGTAGAGAGTTCATAACTGTCTGATAGGGCTTTGCACCTCTTGTTCTCTTCTTCCTCTTGCTTGCGTAGGGCCAGGCTAGCTGGTTGGTTGCGTGTACGCTGTGCCCAGGCGAGGCTGGCTGGGCTAGGAGGGGGCACAAAAGAAACCCGAGGGCCTGGGGGGCCACAGCTGTTGTCCCTGTAACGGTCAGAGCTGTGCACGTAAGGAGATTTACTGCTGGAACTGTCTGAAAAGGGACGTGAAGCTGAACTCTGGGGTTCCTCCTCACTGAAAGGGGTGGGTGAGAGAGAGAGGGAAAAATAGAGAGGAGAGAGATAATAATTCTGAGTCAAAAACGCCCCCATAATGAGAGGATAAGATAAAAATCTCAAGCAACTCAGGAATTCATGACATTCTTTATTTTCCACTGACTTAACATTCAGGAAAGCTTTAAACAGGGCAAATGCCCTAAACAAGCCCCAGGCTTTCCCAGAATTATCACACCAAAATAAATTTGAGCATTTCTAGTTATACTTAAGACTAGTAACTAGAGAGAGTGACACAAGTTGATGCCTTAATAAGAGCTTGGTTTCCTGTGTCAAAGATCATAGTTTATATTTAAACAATCTATTAAAACTAAAAAATTCATCAGTACATCCTATCTGAAACTTGAAATGCAGTAGTGAATTTCCTGTCAAATAAACTTTTTGTTGTTGTTGTTGACTTCTGTACCTGTCATGTGAGAAGTTTTGGCATGTTTCACATCTGTGGCATCATATCCAACCTGTTTTCACCTCAAATCTACACTATTGACACCTCCTCATATTCTGTTCCTCACACAACAGCTCTCATCCTTAATGACTTCCACTGCCATAAGTGACTCACTTATCCTGCAGGGTACCATCAGAGAAAGATACACATACCACCAAACATATGCAGCACACATAATGACATCAATTATGCAATCTCACTCAAGGGCCTTTATACCAAAGTATAACTTGAAATAGATTCCCATGTTTTCTGAAGAAAATGCAAGTGGTGTTTTCCAGTCTAAAACTCACCATCAAGACACTAAGTTGCTTTATGTTGTTACCAGAGCATTGCTTTGTAGTGGCATAACAATGGTTGTTAGCACATTGCTATGTGGGTGCTAGTATTCTGTTTGATTGCAAGGGTATTGCTAGGATTTTCTAGGTTGTTACTATGCCTGCTTATGACGTTCATTTGATATGGCTTAGATCCTGTCAATTCAATGTAATTTAATGTTTTTTTTTTGTTTGTTTTTTCAGTTGCTTGGAAAAGTAATACCATACTTCTCCTCAGCAATCCACACAAATTGAGGTATCATTTTTGCCGGTAGCACAAACAAGTTACACACTGACCTTTAATACTTCATGTTAGAGTTTACAAACACCACTGCATAAGAAATTACAGAATAAGAACAAACAGTCTATTGACACAGGAGCTCAGTTCACAGGGTCAGTCACCCCAGTGCAGAGGCGTTGACCCTTAGGCTTGCCATGGGAAACACAACAACATGTGATCTGAACTCATATTCCTGAGCTTTCTGACAGGACAGTGTGTGAGTACTTCTGAATCACTGCATGCAGCTTCCTGTTCTGTATGACTAAGTCAAAGGAGGTTACTGAAGGCAAGATATTATCATATAATGCTAATGTACTGCAATTCAGACGTCTTTCAAAACTATTCTCATTTTTGTATGATTTCTCACTCTCTCAAGCCCACACAAAACACTTACATGGATGCAAATAATCCTTGTTTTGTTGTTTATCACATGTAACAACAGGTAATCATTACACACCTGTCCAGAACAGGCCAGTTTGTACAAAAGCACAATACACTCCTGTTGCCCTCTATTGTATGAAGGAAAACAGAAACCTAATAGGCTTATAACACAACAGCAGATGTTAGGGTTAAATAAAAAAAAGGATACTTTAACTGTACACTTACCACATTTACTAGAAAGACCCAAATAGGTGCATAAACCCATGGACGTGAACATCCACCCTGAGAGTGAGAAGGAGGTTTCGCTTCCTACAAGTCCAAATTTGGCAAGGAGTCGCTGAAACCACATGGAATTCGCCAAACACTGAACTTTGTGGCTTTAGAGTCGTTCTGCAGTTATGACCGGCTGTCAGGAGGTCACCACCACATAATCACATGGCAGTGCTTAAACCCTCCCTCTTCCTATTCTCACTCCCTCCCTTTATTTACATTACACAAAGTGCGCTGGTGTAGTTCACTGAAGTCAGTAGCTCGGAAAGAGTGACCGGATATGTCACTGAGGCTGGAGTTTCTGGCCAATCAGCTTTAGGATCTCCTGCAATGCTTTATATTTATCATCTTTTTCTAGTTTTTCACACGTGTTTGTGGTAATTGTCTATGACGGTCATAAAAAGCAGTGTCCCTCTCTCTCCATTTCGCTGGTCTGTTGTATTTTCCACCCCTAATATGGGTGGTTTCCTGTATTTGTATGGAGTGAACAAAAGACTGAAGGGGGAAAGCAATTGCCTTTTGAGCTGTACGGTGGCAGCTGTACCCATAGGAAAGCAAAATCATAAATGCGATCGAATTGTTTCTCCTAGATGCAATGAGATTAAACAAGAACCAGCTTTTAAGATTTTTTTTTCTTCAGAAAAACACCAGTAATCTCACGTTTAAGAAATCTCAGAAATGTCTTAGATTGAGTTCATATTTGGCAAAATAAATAAGGCTGGAAAGAAATGTAAATACAAACTCAAATATTTCTCATATTCATAATCATATAAGCCAAGCAATACAAAATAATTTTATAGCACTCGACTGTACAACAAGAATTGTCACATTTGCGTCTTCGTATTTTTAGGAGAAACATCTTAGACAAAACAGATGCTTAAAGGGATACTTCACCCAGAAATGAAAATGTTGACATCACATACTCACCCTCATCATTCCAAACCTGTATGAGCTTATTTTTTATGTTGAACATAAAAGAAGATATTTTTAAGAATGCTTGTAATCAAACAGTTGATGGTCCCCATTGACTTCCTACTATGGAAGGCAATGGGGACCAACAGCTGATTGTTTCTTCAAAATATTTTTCTTTGTGTTCAGCATAAGGAAAGAAGCTAATTTAGGTTTGGAACAACCTGGCCTGAAGCAATGTGCTTGTTTATAAAAGGAATAGTTCAAACATGAAAATTCTCTCATTATTTGCTCATGTTGTTCCAGACCTGCATGACTCCCAACAATGGTATTTAGGCAATTTTAGTAGTAAAATCGTAAGGGCCATCGTTGATTTTCTGTGCACCATCCAGCACTTCCTTCCAGTTGGAAATACACCTTTTACATTGCTACATAGATATTATAGATAACAATTCAGCCATCTACTGGACTGGAGAACAATGGTGGCCACAACAATTTTACTATTAAACTTGAGCCACATGCACTTTTTAGCTGATAGTCCTGCATGCTTTATTAGGTATTTAAGCACAATATACAGTCATGTATTGAATTCCTTAACTAAACATTCATTAAATTATATTCTTTTGTGTTCCATGGAAGAAAGAAGGTCATGTTTTGGAATGACGAGAAGAAATAAATGACAGAAAACTAATTTTAGTTTCACTATCAAGACTAAGTGCATTTATTCAAGCATTTTCAATGATGCAATTGTTTTCTTTGCAAATATTGATTGCTAGATGGCATCACATTTCCACGGTCTGAAAAGTGCTATTTATATACTTCACAGCTATGTGTAACTACAACTGTTCAAACATACACAATATTAGTTTATAGGCTTTAACTGGGTTTCTACTGGTTTTGTAGTTCTAGCTGTCATGTGGCTTGAAACCTGCAATTGCAATCCCATAAACCTCCTCTGAATGAAAGCTGCAAGTTATATCACAGAGGTTTGAGCAACCACATAGCAATGCACTAAAACTAGCTTTACTTCTGTTTTACTTTAATACTAGTTTGGAAATTGGCTTAATTTAGCCCAATCTGGCATCTGCTGCCTACATGCACTGACAAAACTGTAGTGCTGTTTTATTCTGGGAATGCTGCTGTAACATCTGCTCATAAAATTGTCGTCTTGTATCTCACATCTTCCTTTTCCCCATTCCTCCCACTCCTCCCACCCACTCTCTCTCTCACACACATGTAGGAGTGAGGAAGGTAGGGTTGCTTAGTGACAGTTGCCGTGAGACCACCGTGGGAGGGGAGGCAGTCATTAGAAAGAGTGTTGCTATAGATACAGAGCACTAATACAGTAACCGTGGGTGTTGGTGGATAAGTTGCAGGTTGTAAGATTGTAAGACTTTGAATGTTACAAGAGATATATAACATATACTACTTCTTAAATATAAAGGTTCTTTATTGGTATCTGTGGTTCCATAATATTTATGGAACCTTTAACATTCCATAAAACGTTCTTTGTAAAAATGAACATTTCCCCTTGTGGAAACTTTATTTTTATGAGTGTATTCAAATATACCTAGCAAATATACCATGATCATGATGGGTCAATAATTGCTCTTTTCTTATTCTATTTTATGATACTGCAAACGTCAACTTACTGACCCACAAGCGTTTAACAATATGTAGCTGAATAATCAATATCAGTGCTTTATTAAGAATGGCTAAAGGAATTATGTAAGTTGATCTAGTATATTAATGCATGCGTTGTGTTGCTATTTTTCTCCAGTGTTATTCTTGCTTTCAGTTTAGGAGGAAGCAGTTTGGTGTTTGTTAAACAGACAGGAATGTTGTAGTAACTTGCTGAGCAGGTTGCATCAGAAACATAATATGTCCAATTAAACTTTGCAAAGAACTAAATGCTAAGCATATTTTGCTCTGCAAAGCAAAGACACCAGAGCCAGTTTATATTCAGTGGCCTCAAGAGGTACTTGAACTTATACCAAAAAAAAAAAAAAAGCCAAACTAAGTGGCATTTATGTAAATAAAGACAGCATAAATAGACCTTCCAAAACACATATTTTAAAGGGATAGTTCACCCAAAAATGAAAATTCTGTCATCATTTACTCAAAGTCAAGTTTCTGAGTTGAGCACAAAAGAAGATGTTTTGAAGAATGTGTGTAAGATGTTGATGTTGTGTGTAGCCATCGACTTAAGAAAATACTATGAAAATAAATGGCTACAGCAACATTCTTCAAAACATCTTCTTTTGTGATCAAACTCATACAGGTTTGGAACAACTTGAAGGTGAGTAAATTACGACAGAATTTTTGGGTAGAGCAGTCTGAAGCTATAAAACAAATGTGTTGTTCAAAATGAAGATAAGTAATTGTTCACTTTTAGATTGAAATTACAAGAAAAGCTCTAACATAATTTATTTCTAGATGACAATTGGTTTGACATTTTAAGCAAATACATTTGAGGCCATTTTTGTGCTGTGTAACAAAATACCATTAAAACAAATTGCTATATAGAACATTGTGTAGAAGCTTCCAGAACATGCTATTGCTGTAATGATGTCAATATTCAAATATGCTTTATAAATAAACTTTGTAACACCATTCAAATGTGACCTTTGAGATATTATCTGTCATATTAGTTCAGAGGCAGGACAGCTCAGCAGAAACGTGAAAGGCATCCCTGCTGATAACGAGCTGTAATTGCTGTGTAATTGGGTGAGACTGTGGGCTGTGACCTGCATTCATTGTCTTCAAACACCTTGACGTAATTAGTCTCTGATTATATTCTAATGGGTGGGAAGACACCTTTTTACAGTGCTTTTACAGTCAGAACCGTAAAATAACATGCTAAAACATCAGAAATTTCAATAATGTGCTATGTTGACAACTATGATTGAAAAGTGGACATGCCACACATTTGCACTGCATATAAAATTTGGAAGCATATTTTTAAGCAACTTTTTTTTTTTACAAGTTTTTACACCGTTTGTACCAGGTGAAAACTGATTTCTCTTGACACCCAAAATGCTAATATTGGAAACAGTTTTTTGACAGCAAATGGAGGTTATTTTTAGCTGACACAGATGGTTAACTAAATCTAATGTGACTCACCTTAACAAAAGCATTTGTAAGAAAGATTAACTTCAAAGTTAGTTTCAAATTCTTAAAGTGGCAGTGCAGAATCATGAGAGGAACTCTCATTAGATGCTTCAATCTAGGGTTTAAAAAATAAATGAACAAGAGTCCATTTTAGTCCATTAAGCAGGATGACATGACATGACCTGAAGACAATGCTGCAGTGGCTTCAGGACAAGTGTCTGGATGTCCTCAAGAGGCCCAATCAAACACAGAAAAGTCCCAAAAAGACCTTCCAAACGGTCTGACAGGGAATAATGGGAGAAACTGACCAAAAAAGCTTGTTGACACTTCCTCATGTCAACAATCTTGTCAGTCTATGGTGATATGATAAAATAAGCACAGCAAAAATTCTCGAACAAAGTGTGGGAGAAATGACAGCATCTGAATAATTTCTGATAGCTCTGCAGCTTCACAGAGTCAAAAGGCGTGTGATGAAAGAATTATTACAGAAAATCAGCACGTTATTGAGGCAAACAGCAGGAAACAGCTGTCAAGACCAGCTTAAAAAGAGGATCAAATTGAGTCCTTTTAAAGTCACAGATTCTGATTCTAGAGCCCGTGTGTAATCAGTGCTATACAGACACACTAATCCATGTTGTCCACAAGGATGAAAAACTGTTTAAAACACCACACACACACAAACATAGCAGAACGGGTAAACGCAGTGAAGTGTTTCAGCTGCTGTTCCAATACTTTCATTACTGACTGATGCCGACACATCACAGAATTACAGAGGGGCTGTGATTATTATCTTTTCCTTTTTTAAATGTCCCACAGGCCGGCTCCAGATGGAGCATTCCAAGGTTAAACGTTCACGTATCTATTACATTCGTGTAGTGAAATACTTATTCTTATAGTTCCTTGCCCACAAAGCGACAACAAAAAAGTATTAACTGAATTAAGAACATACACACGCATAATAACATGTAATATAATAACCTATCAAGAAATAAGATGTGAATTAAACAGAATAGTATATAGTAGGTAAATAGAATATTAGAGATTCTTTTGCAAAATAGATGAAAAATACAAACACACAGGAACTGAATAAAAAAAACTGCTCTCATTATGGGAAAAATCTGCAGAATGGAATTAAAGCGCTAAAATATGTTAAACTGAGCTTGTAATACAGTCTTATGATTAAGCATTTAGATGGCTGAATGTGTAATCAAATTAGCTCAAATTAAATTAAATATTTAATTTACTGAAATGCAAGGTGTGTGTAGAATTTTATACAGATTTTTTTCATGCACAGATACTATTTGGGTCATTTAATTAACTTTCATTCAAGGACAAAAAAGATGCTTAACATTTTCTACCGGATTGACCAACGCTATCTCACAACCAATTCAAACGTATTTTACGAGGTGGCTAATTCGTACGACCTCACCCGTACGATTTGTCTACTCTAAACCCCACGGGTAGGTTTAGGGGCGGGGTTAGGTGTAGGTCATTCGTACAAATTCATACGAATTGGCAACTCGTAAAATACGTACGATTTGGCAAAAATCGTATGAATTTGTACGAGTGAGGTCTTACGAATTCATAAGAATTTGCCACCTCGTAAAATATGTACGAATTGCTCTGAGATCGGGCTCGATTGACTTTCATTACATAGACAAAAACAGTTCAAATATTCTTTAAAATATCTTTTGTGTTTCACAGAATAAAAAAAATCAAATAGGTTTGGAACGACATGAGGTTAAGTATATTATGATCATTTTTATTTTAAGTGAACTTTCTGTTGAAGAAAGGCATTCTTTTAGATAAAAACAGATCACTTTCATCAGATATGGTCATACTTCCACTTGACAAGATTAAATATACTGAAACTAAAAATGAAACGAACCAGCCAAGCGCATCTGAACACCACCACCACAAGCTGAGCCTGCAAGCAATCCCACAATCCATTTGACCAGAGCTACACATGAGGGTCTGTGTATTAATAAAGCGCTTACCTCCTCTCTTTTCCAGCATTCACTCTATCCTGTCAGACAGGTCCCATACTGCTGATTATTCCTCATCCATCCACAAAGCTCATATATACTCTCTTTTTCTCCCTCTCCTTGTATTCCCCCCTGCACACACACACACAGCTCAGGGTCTCAAAGGAGCTCCTGCAATCTCTTCATGACACACAGACAAACACAAAAAATACTTTCTCTTGTCTCTCACTGCTCTGCCTGAATCGTGTTCACCTGTTCTTTAGCTGCTGGCTATAATAAGCATACAATCAGTAAACACATTCAAATAACCTGCATTATATGGCAGGAAATAATGGTCCTAAAAATAAAAAGACCAAAGTGCAAATATGGCCACAGCATTTCCTCCTCTTTGACACAATAATATTATTCACACATACAAACAAAAACATAGAAATGCTGACACTTGTGTTTTACACCTAAACTGTATATATTTGCCTAGAGCAGTTACTTGAACTTCAGACAAAAACTTGTTCTGCCTGCACTAATATGTCTAATACTTCTTTAATACTTTTATATTGATAGCAATAATCCACAGACTCTGTTGTGTGATGGACATTGGACAAACATAAGAACACTTACCGTGTTGCTGGTAGAGACAGTCAGTCATTCACACTGATGCTATGTGACACAACCGCACCCTCATACAAACACACATACTGCAGAGTTGAATGACTACATTTCTGACAGTCTTTTGACAGCTCGAGCGCAGGGAAAACAATGTGTATAAATATAGCCGTCTGATGCACATATGGTGATTAATGCTGCAATATTAACACCGTCGGGAGTGAAGAGTGAGAAGGGGACAAGGAATGGTTCATTTCATACATGCATTCCTGAACAGCATGTGTGCAATCGAAAAGGGGCGGAGCAAAGTTCATGAGCTTCAGGAACAAAGCTGGTGAAAGATTCACATAAACAGAGTTTTCAGTCATCACGTTTATTCATATCTACAGCATGTGTGAGTTTCATTTCAATAATAGCACCTTGTTTTCATTCGTACAAATTCGAGTGGCCTACAAGTTTGATAGTGTGCTGCTGTTCCTTTAAATATCATACAGTATGCATATCATTAAATATATGACATTAAAATGTCAACTGGGTATACTATTGTACATCTATGTCATTCTCAGGAAACACTGCCATTGTGTCACTATGACTTCAAGGGGTAGTTCACCCAAAAATTAAAATTCTGTCATTAATTACTCGCCCTCATGTCGCTCCAAACCCGTAAGACCTTCGTTCATCACCGGAACACAAATTAAGATATTTTTGATGGAATCTGAGATGATATTCCCACGATCAATGCACAGAAACGTAGCAAGGATACATTCGCTGAACGTGATCAGCGCTGTTTACATTCAGTACAGCGGGCGCATGCTGAATGTAAACGATGCTCACTACATTGATTACATTCTAGGATACTCTCCAAAATGACAGAAGATGGTAACTCATGGAGGAAAACTGCTGAATATTTATGTTATTATTGTTTTCTTTGGGCACAAAAGTAAGCTATTCTCGTAGCTTCGTAAAATTATGGTTGAACCCCTGATGTCACGTGGACTATTTTACAGATGTCCTTGCTTCGTTTTTGTGCGTTGATCGTGATAACATCATTGCTGTCTATGGAGGGTCAGAGAGCTCTCAGATTCCATCAAAAATATCTTCATTTGTGTTCCGATGATGAACGAAGGTCTTACGGGTTTGGAACGACATGAGGGCAAGTAATTAATGACAGAATTTTCATTTTTGGGTGAACTATCCCTTTAAGGTTCAGTAACATTAGCTAAATTTAAGGTAAGGTCCATTGTCTATTTTCAATAGTGTAGCAAAGTAAGTCACTTTCAAAACATGCAGCTTTCTAGGCAACTTCCACAACTTCCAGGCAACTTTAACACATTTTGATTATAAAAATGGGAAGATTGTTTTGAAATGTTTCTAAATGCTGACCATGTCCAGTTTTCTTGTTGTGATTGTTATTTTAAGGTTACAAAAACTTTTCTTATGTTCTACTGATTTTATTTTTACTTTATTTGAATATTATGTTATTTGAATATTTACATTATTTGAATATTTATTTTGAATATTCAAAGAACGTTTTCTGTCAACATTATGCCAGCGCACTACATAAATCATATACTAATAAAGTTATACAAATGTTCCATAAACATTAAGAATGTTTCATCTTAACAGTTATATAACTTTAAAAAATATATTGGTAGTGAAAGTTGTGAAAACGTTCTACATATGAAAATATTTTGTCCTCCCCAATCACGCAGGCTCCTGATTTTGCCTGAAAAAATTCATCAAACAATATAAATGTGACAGCACATTTATATTACTACTGATACAAGTTTCGTGTAATGCTGTTTTTTTTTCCATATCAGCTCATTAAATTTCACCTATTGAAATTAAAATGTCATTTCATTTTCTGTTCAATGTCGTGTCATTTTCCTCATTTTCTGACCACAACTTCCTGCTTAAGATTTTCTGAAAATTCACTATATTGTTAAATTTTCAGGCAAAAATGTCAGCGTGTCCTGATAATGATTGACTTTATTCATAGTGGCACATTCAGATTTAATATATGCCTCCTACAAGAGAAAACAACAACAGTAAACATTAATTATGAACAATAGGTTAACACAGTGTACACAAAATCAGCAAGAACAGTGACATTTGGGATACCACTCATTTACAAAAAAAGGTTCTCAATGATAGGGATTAACAGATATTAAAATGTCAGCATGAAAAGGAAAGAATAATCAGCAACTATACTGATATTCTATTTTAATATTATATTATAGTAGAGTCGGCAGATAGTATATGCAGTCTATAATACTAAGCAAATTTAAAGACATCTCATACGGCTGCAGACAGAGTCACTGTATCTCTGTGCAATGTTCATTCAAACATAAAGCAGCTTTATGTCAACATTATTGACTCTACCTGCTATTTCTGTACAGAGACATATAGAAATACAGTCACTGTCACTGTCCCCAAACTTAATGCAATGTTAATTTATCGATTAATTTGATTAAGACGTTTTCAAATTACTTAACAGAACAAAATGTAACAGCACTTAATCGAGACAACAAGCTATTGAACATGCAATTACAAAAACTGTACCAAAAGAATCATATGTCCTGTTATCAGAGTTCAAGCAACTAATGTCAATCAAGCTGTTCCACTCAAGCTGATTGGCTGCAGGTTAGCGAGAGGAGGGGCTACTGCACCCGGAGGCGGTGCAACAGAACTGATGGACAGAATCACTCTCGCCCTCCTCCTTCTCCTCTTCCTCACTAATGATGAGGGACAAGAGGGTCAGAGAGTTGAAAGAGAGAGATACAGCAACAGAAAGTCAGAAAAAGAGGGATGAAAACACATAAAGAACATGAAAAAACAGACACAAAATTATTGAATTTAATTGTATCTACCTGTAATGAACTAAAGGAAATTACGGCACCATTGATAGGTTAGATTCACAGTGCTCAGACAGACTGCTTTGCTCAAATGTGTCCACTAGATGGCAGAATTAACACATTCCACAAGTTGCTAAATCACAGCTTTATGCATCATCTGTACTGGAGCACCACAAAACTTTTAGCCTAATTGGAAAATCTATAAATAGTTTGTCTGTATATGTATAAACATCCAGTTGCTTGGTACTGTTTAGCTAAAGTGTATAAACATTAGCCAGTGTAAGCACCATTTTTAAATGAATGCGAATGAAAATGAGGTTATGATGGTATGATTTAGTTTGTTGTACTGTCTCTATCTACTTGGTCACATCTGTTTCACAACCCATGTTGCTGTTGCTTTTTTTCCAGTGAAAATACTTTCATAAACACATTTTTAAAGTTTCTTTTTCATTAAAGCTGAAGTGTGTAATTTATGTAACATCACCAAACAGGTTTCCCAAATCCTCTCATTGTCATTGGTCAGCAGACAAATAGCCCCGCCCTCAAGTATTGAAAAGTATATTGATAGGAGACTAATAAAAAAAAAAAACTCGATTACAGTATTAATCTTGCAGACAAATACTACTAATGCTCAGAATAATGACAATCAGACTGTGACTTTAATTAAATTTATTTAAATTGAACTAATTTTTGGTAAATATTGTTATCAATGCATTAGGCCTTGAATACAATACATTTGACTGTTTTAAGCAACATTAGCACATGGTTGGAAGCAGGTGTACAGTTTTTCGTAGCAGCTAACATTTTAAAAATACACTTAAAAACACATCAAAATCTTTGTCTGAAAGATTGACAAAAAGTTGGCTCATTTCATGAATGAGGCCGACTAAACACACTGTAGTTCAATCCATCGCACCGTTTTCTCATTCGCATCAAATTAAATACCTTTGAGTGGATCACACTCAGAATGATACTAAATTAAATTAAATTAAAGAGCGAAACATGATATTAGAGTAAAGAAAATCAGAAAGTGAGAGAATCTGTCAGAGTCTAAAATAATGAGGTTGCTTTTATTTTGGGAGGCATTCTGCCAGCAGACGTGCGCACGAGGCTTTAAATGGCACAGTTAAGGAAAAGAGGATAGAGAGCGACAGATCAAGTTCACACACTCTGTGTCTGTCTCTTCTTTTACTCTCTCTCTCAATCATGGCTGTTCTGTGAGGCTTAAACTGAGCCAGCCATGTTTGATCCTGCGTGTACACAGAGTTAGTGAGACGCTGGAGGAAGAGAGAGACAGAATGAGGGACGCTGGTGGACAAGGACAGAGAAATAAATGAAGAATTGATGGGGTACGAGGTAAAAAAGTGGTAGCAACTGTATATGACAGGCATCCATCAAACTGTAAGACATTAATTGGTACCTCTCACTTCCTCAAGCGTCTGTCTGACAAGCCTCATCTAGCATCTTCTCTGATAGTGCTAAAGTGATCACTTCCTCCTCCGCAGTCTCTGAAGTGTCCTTCTCTTAGCACTTCACAGCGAGGGCAAGAGGAAGGACACGGCACACACAAAATGTGACACACTGGGTGAGGGCAGCAGTTTGGATGAGTGCAACAGGTCAAAGATCAAAGAGTGAGGGGCAGTGTGGAGTGTTTGGTAAACTGCCGGTGAATCAACAGATTGCAAGACATTGGAAAGCATTACACCATGTCCTCACATCCCATGTCAAGATAAGTTAAAGCAACAAGTGATAAATCCTATCTCTTCCATGTAAGACTCTACCTGACTCTATGCTGCTTACAATACCATTCAAACGTTTAGGGTCAGTAAGATTTTTACTTGTACTCACCAAAGACACATTAAATTGATCAAAACTAACAGTAAATGCATTTTTGAATGATTTCTGTTTCAAACAATGCTGTTCTTTTGAGCTTTCTTTTCACCTAAAAAAAATATGGTTTCCACAAAAATAGCAGCCAATCATCATATTAGAATGATTTCTGGAGGATCATGTGACACTGAAGACTGGATGAACGATGCTGAAAATTCAGCTTTGCATCACAGGAATAATTACATTTTAAAATATATGTGACGCTGGACCACAAAACCAGTCATAAGTAGCGCGGGTATATTTGTAGCAATAGCCAAAAATACATGTATGTGTCAAAATGATTGATTTTTCTTTTATACCAAAAATCATTACGATATTAAATAAAGATCATGTTCAATGGGGATATTTTGTAAATTTCCTACTGTAAATATATCAAAACTTCATTTTTGATTAGTAATATGCATTGCTGAGAACTTCCTTTTGGACAAATTTAAAGGTGATTTTCTTAATATTTAGATTTTTTTGCACCCTCAGATTCCAGATTTTCAAATAGTTGTATCTCAACAAAATATTGGCCTATCCTAACAAAACCATACATCAATGGAAAGATTATTTATCAGCTTTCAGATGATTTATAAATCTCAATTTAAAAAAATGTGACCCTTATGACTGGTTTTGTGGTCCAGGGTCACATATTACAATAGAAAAAAAATATTTAAAATTATAATAATTAATAAAATTACTATTTTTACTGTATTTGTGATCAAATAAATGAAGCCTTGGTGAGTATAAGAGACTTTTAAAAACAACAACAGCAACAAAATCTTACCAACCTCAAACTTTTGAACAGTATTGTATATGAATATTCAGGATTTTAAGAGTTACAGCATAGCTGTACAGCTGTCTATTCAGCAACAGCACTCTTGATTGTGTGACACTGATTCTCTTCATACATTATTGTATATTCTGCTTACTTATCACAAAGGTAATGTTATGTAGCTGGTACAAAACCTTAGGTACAAAAGCTAAAAGGTACATCTTTGTACCTTATTTACCCCTAAATGGCACATATTAGTACCTAGAGTGTACATATAGTACCTTTTGAAAGGGTACTGTCCTAATGACAGTTTTGTATGTTGTTTTTTTCTCTCTGAAAGTGTAGAATATGTTCAGACTTGATGTGATTTTGTGAAGACAGATTACTTGATAATGGACACTTGTTGCATCACACATGGTGTAAAGCGGTGTTCATAATCACAGCATTTTGCAGAAAAACTTTTACATTTTAATGAGAGCTGGTGATTTGTGGAGAGTCTTTTTTTACTTTTATATATAGGACATTAGAGTGCAGACATGAAAATAGTTGTAAGAGAGGAGTGGGATCAGGATCTGAACCAGCTCAGACTCAAACATGGGCCATTGAGAGCCAACAGCTCTTATAAGTTTAACTTGCAAATGAGCAGTGATGCAGTCACCAATAAAACTACAGTATCGGGAGGTGGGTCACCTTCTGCACTCCCATTGGTAGTTTCTGCATTGTGTTGCTGCTCATTTGCATAAAGTTCAGCTCAACTTTGTCACATTGACAACAGTTGCTGCTGCTAATGTTGTCGGAAATGACTCATTTATAATGAATGACTTCAGGACGCTTTGTCACTGCAAACGGCTGTAATTGTGAACGGCTCTTCAGGATGATGTGGGGATCTGAAGAGGGGAAACAGGCTGAAGTGGCATTAAGGAAGGCTGTGGGTACAGAAACTAAGGGAACTAGAGGATTTTGGCTCTGTTGGCCCTCTGCTGGCCCTTCTTACCTGGCACGCTCTGAGCACCTGTTGGAGGCCGGCTCGGGTCTGCCCAGCCTGGAAGGGCAGCAGAACTGATGGTGACTGCGGCTTTTAGGTGGCTGATGGGAACTGAAGGTGGAAGCTGAGGAGAGATGAGTGATTGTGGAGCAGCTGGAAGATGAGTGTAGTCTGACACCTCTGAGAGAGACAGAGAAAGACACAGAAAGGGATGGAAGGACGAGTGGAGAGCAAATAAAGGGACAGAGATGGACAGAAAAAGAAGCAGATAAGCAGACGATAGCAAAAACATACAAACAAGCAAAAGCAGTTCATACAATACAGAAACAGTTAGAGAGACACTGTAATGAGATGTTAAAAGTTAAGTGTTAAGTAATGTCAGCTCAACTTAAAAATGAGTGTTAGCAGCAATTACAATCACACACACTGAAGAAAAATTATAATTTGGACCAACTTGGAACAAAAATATTCAAATTTGTTACAGGCAAATGTATTAGTTTTTTTTCCTTTTTAAATTATATTTATGGTTTAGTTCAAACCTTAAATTTTGATTGAATATTCATCAAAAATGGTTATTTCTTAAAAAAACTACTTATTATTAAGACAAATATATGTATACGGAGTAAAAAGATCATTTATTATAAAAAAATGAAGTTATTGAAAAAATATGCATAATCTTTTCTGTTATGTACAAAATTAAATTTTCTGCAGTCAATAAAGCTTGCCCATATGTGTTCTGCACATTAACAATCTGGTGTAAAACTAAAATACTACTAAAAACAAAACTTCTCTTTCTTTTTTTTAGCTTCTTTAAAAAAAAAAATCCTATGGGGTGTGTTATTTGCTTTTATAACAGACACCAAGAGAGTTTCAGTTAGACTAATTGGACTTTATATAAGTGACACAATTTTTTCACTTTTTTCAGGACAAGCATAATGGAATAAAAAACATGAAAACAGACACATAATAGATATGAATATTGTACAAGGAGTAATTTTTATTAAAGACACCAATGCTCTTGCAGTCTTCCATCATTCATTATTTTTCACAATATGTGTCTGATAACCTATCAATGGCTGATATTAAAAATCAATTAAACGGGAAAACAAACAAACAAACAAAACAAGTGAAGATTTGCTAAAGATAAAAAGATTTAACAGTGTTTTTAAATTATTAATGTGTCTTTAAGTAAATGTTAAATTGTGGAAAACATAAAAATAGGCAACATTAGCATGGATATACAGTATGGACCAATAATTTAATAAATCAGTACTAATAGCCGATAACTGATATGGTAACAATATATTGTGCATCTCCAGTGTGATATAATTTTGTCAAGTTTTCTTTTAAAAATATTTAAAAAATAAAGTAAAATATTTAAACAAGGAAATTACTGAGTGCACTTTGAATGTGAATATTAGTCTGGATGTAAGAAAGCTATTCAAATGTCATACTTTGCAATAATGGTCATCCTGCTGTAATGTAAAAAGCAGCATTGTTTGATGTGTGAATGAGAAGTAGAGCGAGAGAAAGATGGAGAGAGAGGACTCTTGAGCTCAGAAAGGGAACTAAAGTCTCCTACCACCCCTGTGGCTTACATAAACCAATACAGTTACTGAAATCTTCACATTGTGTAAGTCTGCTCATTATGCGTATGGTATTTTCCCCCCTTGATGCCTTTATTCAGTCCTTTTCATACTGTATGCACTCATGATATTTGCTATTCAGCTGACATTCAAAGGCGGCCCACATGCAGTTTAAGCGCTTCTGTCTGCTTCTCAGCAAACGGCCAAGAAGAATGAAGAATCAGTGAAGTGGTCTTCACTGAAACACTACATGCTCTTCCATAAAGCAGCTGTGCTGCATGAGTCACTCCATCTGTAGCACGTTAGCAATTATCTCTAAAGCCACAACAGTCAAACATGCTGATCCAAAACCTTTCATTTTACCATGGCAACAACATCATGTGATACAAATTTATGTTTCCTTCAGGGTTGTAAAATATGCATAGTCTCCCTCAATCTTAGTGAAACTAAAATTCATCCCCTTTTCATGCTTTTAAATTAAGCAAATATGAACCAAGTTGGCAAAATGAGTCAATTTTCAAAAATAAGTTATTTTTATTTTATCCATTAAAATACCTTCAAAATAATACAAACCCGATTCCAAAAAAGTTGGGTCACTGTACAAATTGTGAATAAAAACAGAATGCAATGATGTGGAAGTTTCAAATTTCAATATTTTATTCAGAATACAACATAGATGACATATCAAATGTTTAAACTGAGAAAATGTATCATTTTAAGGGAAAAATAAGTTTATTTTAAATTTCATGGCATCAACACATCTCAAAAAAGTTGGGACAAGGCCATGTTTACCACTGTGTGGCATCCCCTCTTCTTTTTATAACAGTCTGCAAACGTCTGGGGACTGAGGAGACAAGTTGCTCAAGTTTAGGAATAGGAATGTTGTCCCATTCTTGTCTAATACAGGCTTCTAGTTGCTCAACTGTCTTAGGTCTTCTTTGTTGCATCTTCCTCTTTATGATGCGCCAAATGTTTTCTATGGGTGAAATATCTGGACTGCAGGCTGGCCATTTCAGTACCCGGATCCTCCTTCTACACAGCCATGATGTTGTAATTGATGCAGTATGTGGTCTGGCATTGTCATGTTGGAAAATGCAAGGTCTTCCCTGAAAGAGACAACGTCTGGATGGGAGCATAATGTTGTTCTAGAACTTGGATATACCTTTCAGCATTGATGGTGCCTTTCCAGATGTGTAAGCTGCCCATGCCACACGCACTCATGCAACCCCATACCATCAGAGATGCAGGCTTCTGAACTGAGCGCTGATAACAACTTGGGTTGTCCTTGTCCTCTTTAGTCCGGATGACATGGCGTCCCAATTTTCCAAAAAGAACTTCAAATTTTGATTCGTCTGACCACAGAACAGTTTTCCACTTTGCCACAGTCCATTTTAAATAAGCCTTGGCCCAGAGAAAATGCCTGCGCTTCTGGATCATGTTTAGATATGGCTTCTTTTTTGACCTATAGAGTTTTAGCCGGCAGCGGCGAATGGCACGGTGGATTGTGTTCAATGACAATGTTTTCTGGAAGTATTCCTGAGCCCATGTTGTGATTTCCATTACAGTAGCATTCCTGTATGTGTTGCAGTGCCGTCTAAGGGCCCGAAGATCACGGGCATCCAGTATGGTTTTCCGGCCTTGACCCTTACGCACAGAGATTGTTCCAGATTCTCTGAATCTTTGGATGATATTATGCACTGTAGATGATGATAACTTCAAACTCTTTGCAATTTTTCTCTGAGAAACTCCTTTCTGATATTGCTCCACTATTTTTCGCCGCAGCATTGGGGGAATTGGTGATCCTCTTGCCATCTTGACTTCTGAGAGACACTGCCACTCTGAGAAGCTCTTTTTATACCCAATCATGTTGCCAATTGACCTAATAAGTTGCAAATTGGTCCTCCAGCTGTTCCTTATATGTACATTTAACATTTCCGGCCTCTTATTGCTACCTGTCCCAACTTTTTTGGAATGTGTAGCTCTCATGAAATCCAAAATGAGCCAATATTTGGCATGACATTTCAAAATGTCTCACTTTCAACATTTGATATGTTATCTATATTCTATTGTGAATAAAATATAAGTTTATGAGATTTGTTAATTATTGCATTCCTTTTTTATTCGTAATTTGTACAGTGTCCCAACTTTTTTGGAATCGGGTTTGTATATGACTTGTTGGAATTGGCCAAAAAAAAAAAAAAAAAAAAAGACTTAGCTACAGCTGTTTGAAATCGATAGAGTCTGCAGAGTTGATTTTGAGAAAAATCCAGTTAAAGTTTTCTGAAGATTCCAAAGCAACGTTGCATATTTTCCTCCAATTGTGTTGTGTATATAATCAGGCAAATGGGTACATGTAAAAAATTTAACAATTTACTATTTCCACTCTAAAAACAAATGTAAAAATAATGTACTTTTTATGTACTGATTTTATTTATTTTTTTACTGATTTTGCATTGCATTGTGTTGTGTTTTACAGTTAACGGAAATGTCCATAATATGCCCATGATACTATAATTTTGAAAAAAAGCAAGGATACACCACAAAAGTAAATATATTTACATTAAACATAATTTCTATTTCTAAAAAATGTTTTTCTTTTGAACTTTCTATTCTATTATATAATGTATATATAAAAATGTATAACAAAAACATCAAGTAGGACAACTGTTTTCATTTCATTGATAATAATAGGAATGGTTTCTTGAGCAGCAAATCAGCATATTAGAATGATTTTTGAAGGATCACGTAACACTGAAGACTGCTGAAAATTCAGCTTTGCCATCACAGGAATATAAAATCATTTACAATTATTTATATTTATATATTAAAACATAAAACACTTATTTTAAATTGTAATAAAAATTTCACAATATTACTGTTTTTACTGCATTCTTTATCAAAAAATCCAGCCTTGATGAACATAAGACTACTTTCAAAAGCATTTAGAAATCTTACCAACCCTAAACTCCTGAATGGTAGTATATAAATATAGCTAGGGTTTGTGTATGCAAGTCCAAAAAACAAGAAACCATGTGAAACTTGTGTATTCATTAGCAGCAGAATTCAGCCACATGCTGTCACAACACTTTTTCTTTAATTGGTCTCATGAATGAATCTATTTAGTAAAAATATTTAGAAAATATTGTCATAACATTTGCCTGTTTAGTCCCACTAAACAAGGTCAAAGAGAGAAAGAATGCAAATACCACCGTCATGAGGTACTGTAAATACGCCTATGAATTAATAAAAAGCTAATGAATTGCTCCTGAAATGTTATAACATATACCATAATGTTTTCAGTTTTTATGGTGATAAAACACTGGGGCGCAGGAATGAAAAGTGAATCATTATAAATCTTAACAGCTTGGTTCATGAATATTAATTAGGAGATGTAACGTACGCATAGCCCTTGTTGAGGCAGGTAAGTGGGCGCTAGATATAGTAAATTGTTCGTTCAGTCCACACCAGCTGGCAGAAGCTTCAGCTTGGTTGTTTTATGTGGCTGGATATATATTTTTTTCTCTGCACTATAACGGAAAGTAACTAAAAAAGCACAGAAAGTCTTTGCTTTTAAGTCAGTGCAGTGTTTATAATGCACAATATATATGCAAATCATGTGGATTGTCACTACAGATCATTATAGACATGGGATTAAACAGCATCTTACCTCTGTAAATGTTTTGTGACAGAGACTGAATTAAAGGCAGCGAGAGAGACAGTCAGTCCCCGGAGCGAGAGCTCCCAGTAGGAAGATTACGCAATACCAACAGTAAGAGCTTTTCAACAGAGCCACATTTATTACCCCCACGCCACAGCCTGCACCTATCTGCTAAAGCACGAGTAATAGCCTCACCTGAAGGGTCTCGCTTTCCATTTCACACACACATTTAAGTCATTGCTTTTCCAAAGCTAAAAGATAAGGCTCGATTTCCTCATTTCTGTCACACTTAACTATAATTAAAGAAAGACTCAATCCTCTCTATTTAGATTCTCCACTTCCCTCACACCTCTGTTTATCTTTTCCATCCCTCAGTCTTTCTAGCGCTTCACTGCCTGCTTTTACTTTGGCATGCTGTAGGGTCAGGAAATTGGTCTCGTAGTGAGAGAGAAAAAAAAAGAGAGGCTGTCTCAAAACCTAGTGAGCTGCCTAGCGAGACAGCATTTGCATCACTGAAACATCTGAGTATTTGATTTGAACTCGAATTGAACTCAAAATCCTACTTAGACAGCATTTTTAGATGTGTTTGAACATTTTATTTGAATGTCACAACTCAAAAGCTAGCGAGCTGCAAACCAAAAGATAACATTTGGGCATCATAAGCACATTGGAGCACACGATTTTAATGTCTGAACTCAAATCTGGGCTGCATTTCCCAAAAGCATCGTAAGCTTAAATACATCGTAGACCCATTGAAACCCAATGAAGCCACGATCAACTTAGGCTTACGATGCTTTTGGGAAACGCAGCCCTGGTCAGTTTCATATGCACGTAATTTTTTGCATCATAGATGCATTTGAACATTTGATTTGAACTTCCAGACTGAAAATGTAGTAAGCCGACAACCTAGAGATCATAACCATGTCTGAATGTTTGATTTGAACATTCAAACTAAAAATATAAGTGAGCAGCCTAACTAGACCACATTTTCTGGGTTCTACAGGAATATTTAAATGTTTGAATTGAGCATTTAACTCAACACCTTATAAGCTGCCTAGACTGGTACTAATGAAGCGTTTAATTGTTTGAATCAAGCGTTCAATCTCAAAACCGAGTGAGCTGCCTACATAGACTGCATTATAGGCATGATGAGCACAATTATACATTTGATCATAACTGAAACTCTAAACCTAATGAGTTGCCTACTTTCCTGAGCACCTGAGTTACCTACTTATGGACAGCATTATTTTGAGTACTTTAGGGGTATTTAAATGTTTGAATCAAACGTATGAACTCAAAAGTTAGCTTCCAATCTAGATGCCATTTTATGCATCATAAGCATGATTATACATTTGATTGCAACATTCAAAATTCAAAACCAAGTGAGTTTCCTACTTAGACAGCATTTTTGGGCAACACTGTAGACATGCTAAAATGTTCAAATTGAATATTCAAACTTAAAACCTATAGTGAGTTGCCTAACTAAACAGGATTTGTAGGTACTAATGTAATGTTTTATTGTTTATTGCAAAACCTAGTGAGCTGCCTAGCTAGACAGCATTTTTAAGCATCACTGACATATCAGGTTATTTGATTTGAATTCAAAATCTGTTGAGATGCCTAAATAGACAGCATTTTTAATGCATGTTTGAACATTTTGATTTGAATGTCAAAACTCAAAACTTGCAAGCTGCTTATCAAAAGATAACATTTGGGCATCATAAACGCATTCAAGCAACTGATTTTAATGTCTGAACTTAAAATCTGGTGAGCTGCCTACATAGACATCTTTTTTTACCCTCACATCACAGACATGTTTGAATATTTGATTTGAAAGTCCAGACTGAAAACATAGTGAACTGCCTACCAAGATAGCATTTGTATGCATCATACTGGTGTTCGATTCAAATTGAAAAAATAGTGAGCAATCTGACTAGATAACATGTTTGGTTAATGTTAAATTAAGCATTTACACTCAAAATGGTGAGCTGCTGTTTCCAGCATCATGTATCATATTTGATTCAAATATTTTAAAATGTTGCCTGTTTAGATGTTTTGGATATCAATGGAATGTTAAAACTGAACATTCAAATAAAAAAAAGTGAGCACAGTGAGCTGCCAACATAGACAGCATTTTAGGCATCATCAACATGTTTGAATGTTCAATTTGAACATCTATACTCAAAACCTAGTGAGCTGGTTTTGGGTATTGTAGAACCATATTTTAACTCAAAACTTTAATGATCTGTTTACAGAGACAGCATTTTGGGGCATTTTTCAGGTGAATACTCTACTGTTCAAACAATTTTCAGGTGAATACTCTACTGTTCAGACAATTTTCAGGTGCATACTCTACTGTTCAGACAATAAAACTCAAAATCTATTAAGCTGCCTTCACAGCGATTTTTGGGCATTGTAGATATTTCATGATTCAAAAACATTCAGACTTAAAACCTAGCGAACTGCCAACCAAGACTTGTTTTTGTTACATAGTAGACTCGTTCAAATGCCGAAATTGAATATTCAAACTCAAAGGACTGCCAAAGTAGACAGCATTTTTAAAACTAAATGAACTGAACCAAACCAAAAATGCTGTCTAGGCAGGCAGCACACTAGGATTTGAGATGCAGCCAGAGAGTGAGTGAGGAGAGAGAGAGAGGCATCCAGGGATGAGCAGCAGGATAACTGGAGAAACACCTACACAGCGAACGGTGGATCCAGCGTTTGAGGAGACCACGGGATGGAAGTTTGGAAGCTCACAGGAAGACACAGAGGTGGCTGAAGGACAGAACTAGGACTTCACACAGAGGAGGAGAGGAGAGTGGGAGGAGAAAGACAGAAAATACAATAAAAAAGTGTGCAAAAGGCTCGCTATGGGGGTGGCTGAGGGCAGGGAAAGAGAGGGAAGAGGATATATTTCTCCTGACTCGTAAAATGATAGATGTTTAAAGATCAGTGTCAACGTGTGGGAGCATCTGTGCTTATTAGAGAGCAAAATGAGAGCGAGAGGAGGAGAACAAAAATAACAGCCAAGAAAAACAAAAGAAATGAAGAATGAGAGAAATGTTTTTGAGGACGAGTGTTATTGCGATTGAAACAGAGAGAGTCAGCGTACGGTCCTCTCATCTCATATACACAACAATAACATACACAAACAGCACATCCCAGATTCATTTCTAGCGTTATTTTCTATTCCACATACTCAGCTTAGAAAAATATTGAGTGTCCCTTTAAATAAAATATTAAGGTTAGGGTTAAAATATTTCAATACAATCCAAAACAAGATGTGCATTAATATTTCAAGAAAATATAGCATACTCTTATTGAACCGCTGAAATACTCCCACATAAATGACCCCTCCAATCAGTTTGGTAAAGTTTATGTAATGTGTTTTTACAGTAAAAGCTCTTCTGGGTTCTGTAATAAAGCCAACATTTGAGCAGATGTATTGAAGGGGTGACACATCCTTGTTTTCCAGCAGCGGTGTGCCCGCTCCAGCTGACTCAATCCTTCTTTCAAAATAGAGAAATACATTCCTGAGATGTCCTTGATGTTATCAGCTAAGCTCTGCTGTTACAACGCTCCAGATTTTATGTTGAACTCGCATCTATCATGGGTAACAGAAATGCACTGGCAAGACAGATAACAAACTTCTTCAGATAACAAAACTCTTTTTATCCTATAAAGCTGCCAGTTTGACAAAATGTTGTGCTGATCTTAATCAGAATTCATTTATACTGACGCACTGACAGAGGAACAAACAACAACACTGAAGAATTCAACTAGTTAGAAAAAGGAAAAGCCACAGAAACAAGTTTTACATTTCACTATAGGTCAGTGTTTCGTTTTTGTACAGACTGCTGTTTGCAGCGAGGCACTGATTCAGATTGAATATGCACATGAAAAATCTATATTTAAATAAGGTAACACTCCACTAACTAGTGTTGCAAGCACATGTCAATTCTACTAACCCAAACCAGTCTGCCAATACTCTCAGAGATAGCTGACATGCCTTTGCAGAGTTAGTAGAATGTCTAAAGTGGACTATCAAAAGAAAGTACAAGCATAAATAATATATCTATATCGAGAGATCTTGAAAATAAAGTCATTATATGTGGAGAATCTCTACAAACATCGTTTTATTAAAAAATGTCTTTCAGTATTCAGCCTTAAATTTCCTACAACTTAATTCTTAAAGCATTATGACTTTTTATTTTAATGTTACAAATTTATTGAAATTCATACATATAAACATACTGTATGTATATATCAAATATTTTTATACAGAGATTTTAAGAATAAAGCTGTAATAGGTCGAGAATAAACTCTGCAAATATATTTCAGTGTTAAACCTTTAATCTCAAAATCTAAGATTTTAACATGGCACTAAAACACCACTGTGCAATTGAAAGATGTGATCTTTTTTTTTTTTGGAATGGTACATAGTCTTTTTGTATCTTATCACATTCAATTTAGACTGCAAGCTCACATCTTAATGTCATTTTGTTTCTGTGGCACTATAGATACAGCAGTGGCACAGGAAAAAATGGCTGCAAAATTGGATGAATCAGCTGACACTGGTACATTAATTTCAACAAGCATATTCTTGTTCAACAAGCATATGGGGATGGTATAAAAAAATAATCCTAAAACAATTACAATGATTTCATTTAAATACAGTGCAGCATTATTTTGGCACATTTAGTACTTGGTTAAACTGAATTGAGGGTGGTTAGTACAGATTATTTTTTTGTAGCTGTAAAATTCTTTGCTAAAAAGTGGCACAGTTAGCTGTTCCTAATTTAAAAAAATATATATATTTTAAAAAATCAATAGAAGAAAAATAATTTGCAATCTTACAGGCATATGTTTTAGTAATAACATAACTGTTCAAATTAATTTTAGCATGCATAGCATCTGCAAAATATATGTTCCTGCTTTTATAAATTCATACATTTGTCAGGGAGATAATGATTAGATTTTAAAGAGCCATGGCTCTGAATGTGAGGCTTCTGGCTGTGGCAGACTGTAAATGGTACAGCACTGCACTGACATTGCTTCGGCCCCCGGTTACCAGGACACACTCCTGCTGCCTGGCAACCCAGCGGCTGTGCGTGTGTGTGGGTGTAGCGTGAGGAGTGCCAAGAGATGAATTCCAGTGTTCAGAGACCGAGATGAAGGATTATTACATTCTAACCGCCAGCACCTGCAACCCTTTTTTGTTCTGCAGAGTTCCACTTCAGCTCTGCAGTAATAACTAGTGGCACTATTTTACTGGTTCAGCAGTGGGTGAATCTGCTGGGTTGTGCTCATATAATGAGCTATAACACTAGAAACTACTCAGTACACAAACATTATACATGATGTCAAGTAAAATTAAAATCACTCATTTAACTAAGAACATAGAGGTTTTCCAGGGCAACATGGGCAAACCTACAATTTAAATAAAAGAAATCTCATCACCGAGATAGTTTGAAGTAGAAACATTCTGCATGTTGCTATCTGAAAAGATGAAAAGGTGTCTGCAAAATCATTATAAAAAGACATCAATGCATCAGAGAGAATATTCGGAGAGTGGTTTGAAATGTGATGGGGCTTCGGGATTAAAACAAGGTTGAGAACCACTAGTGTAGAGGCTAAAGTTCATGCCTGGTAATTGGAAGGCTGCTGCTTTGCTCCTTGTAAGGAAGCCATGAGCTTTCACCATTATGCCCTCAACCCCAGACTGCTCCAGCTGGATAATGGCAGTAATAAGTGCACTATAAGCTCCTTTGAATAAAAGTCTCTGCTAAATCACTACTTCAAAATCTTTTGTGGATGGTAATGCCAGGCTGCATTACAAATGTGTAATTAGCACCTGAAGAAATGACTGCTAATATTAATGAGAAGATGACTTCCAGGAAAATTTGATATAAGCTACACTTTTCAGATAAGAAAAGGATTAGATGTGGAATAAAAATATGAAATGACTCATTAAAGGAATATTTCACCTCATAAATGACTCACCTTTATGTTGTTCTAAACCTGTGTGACTCTTTCGTTTATGGACACAAAGGAGAAATGCTGTGTCTTTATTTTCCATGCAGTTACAAAGTGTGAACACTGAAGGTTTGAATCTTTAAAAAGGACACCAAAGCACCCTTAAAATATAATGAAATCCGACCCTTCTTAGACAGCAACGCAACTGACACATTCAAGGCCCAGAAAGGTAGTAAGGACATCATTAAAATAGTCCATGTGACATGAGTGGTTCAACCATAATTAGTAAGTCACGAAAATATAAAATATATTAGTAAGTTACGAAAATATCTTCATTCTTGCTCCAAAGATGAACAAAGGTCTTGCTTGTTTGGAACGACACAAGGGTGAGTAATTAATCACAAAATTTTCATTTTTGGGTGAACAATCGTTTTAAGTTATTATTCACTGAATCACTGAAGGGATCTCTGGTTATTAACCGCTGTTACCAAATCATTGAATTGAACCCAGGATCGGTTTCAGTCATGTTCCTGAGCAATTCATTCAGATCATTAATTCAAGCAGATTAACCAAATGAACTACAAGAATCAATCATTTTGCATGTTTGTGTCCTTCTGACAATGAGAAAATGAACTATTTTACAAGGTGGTGCTTTCATATAAGTTTGTACGATGTGATTCCTACAAAAACATACAATTTTTTGAAAAAAGGTAAGCATGAAGCGCTACCCCATAAACTAGGAATGCATCGATCTGATACTCAGTATCTGTATCGGCTCCGATACTGGCATTTTCTGCCGGATCGGGTATCGATCAGACGAGACCGATCTAAATCTGATATTGAGCGTATACTATTCTGTGTTTTTGTTAACCCCCATGAAAGGCACAAACATTATAAAGCACTATAAAGTATTCGTGCACTATAATTCAAGTGTTCTGGAGCTGTTCCATAGTTCAATGTGAGGTACAGATGAATACTTGTCGTTAAATTCAAGTTGACGTTAACTCTTCTCTAAATAAATTTTACACATAAATTTTACACTTTTATCCACTAAATGAGCTCATTTCAAATTTGATGCCTGCTACAGGTGTCAAAAAAGTTGGCACGGGGGCAACAAATGGCTGACATCTGGCAACTAATTAAGTTTTTCATTAATTAATTTTACAACAATACAAAGAGTAATGTATAAAATTTTACCAGATTTAGTCCTACACTTATTAACTTTAATTTGGTCCCCACTAAATAATGTTGATTCACTAAATGTTTAGAATTTATTCAATTATTGTGAATGCGAACCCATGATTTTTCAAGAGTATCTTTTTCTGCGGAATTATCTACTAACCTAGTTCATAATAGTATTTTTGTCATAGATTATGATTATATATTTTTTCATTGGTTATTTTTCATTAAAATTAAGTTGTCTATATTTAGCAGATTGTGTTCAACACACAAAAGAGTGACGATTAGGTCAACACAAAAAAAAACTGCACTGGTATCGGTATCGGCAAATACTCTGAATTTTCAGTATCGGATTGAATTGGTTCTGAAAAAATGGTATCATTGCATCCCTACCATGAACCTAACCTTCAATAGGACATAAGCAAATAAAAACAAATGGGATCTGCTGTGAGATTTGTTGGAATTTCACATTTTGTGTTTCACAGAAAGTCAGTCATGCAGTTTTAGAACAACATGCTGGGAAATAAATATTGACCAAATGAACAAAGGCATAAAAACACTGTACTTTACAAACAATCTAAGGTTAAACTAATTCACAGGAAGGAATAATTTAACTGGTAACATCAAATGTCCCGTTTCACGCAAATAGCTATTGCTAATCATGTCTCATCAAAAACAAATTCTGTGTCACTTATTAGAAAAAAATATATATCCCACATATTTTCCCCCAACAAAGTATTTTCCCCAAATCTACTGTTCTCCATATTACAGTCTCTCTCTCTCTTCTTCCTCCCACCAATGTTTCTTTCACTGTTGTGTTTCGCCCACCGAGTTGCTCTGAGCTCATATGGTTCCCTCGGCAACAGATCTCCTCCACTCAAGAGCCATGTTTATTAAAGAGACCCGAGAGTGTGCTAGTTATGGCTTATCACACATTACATATTCAATACCTCCTGAGGCTGAGGCACGTCATCAATCCAAACACACACAGAATCCACTCGCTGTCGCTTATGAGCTATCATTATCCCGATGTAAAATACGACTGAGTTTTCATATGAGACCGATGAATCAACTTCAAGAAATCAAATAAGAGTGCTGCATTTAATATTCAATAGCTCTGAAAGAGGGGTTTCCTCAAATCACAGCAGAACTGCTATACAGGAGTATTAAGTGTGTAGTTTAATGATATTTGAAAGAAGATGGAATGCAACAATTCCACAGTGTTTCAACCCCTACTGGACACATGTATAATTAAATCTAACATGCAGTCTTCCCCGATTAGACCAGCTGCAAGAGTTAGTACAACATGAGAGATCATAGTCTGTTATCTTCAAATGACTGTCAATAATAAACAGACACACACATACTGCAATTAGCAGCTTTTGGATACTATAATTGGTGCAGTATGAGGTTTTTGGTACACTAAACCCTAAAGAGACAACAAGTAAAAATATATGGCCAAATAGGAATCTATTGTTTATTCGTATAAACCGAAGCATCTTGTTTTTTTGTGGGTTCCACTTAGGCAGTGTAAATCTTATTTTGGCCCCATTGTAACCCACCTCCTCTCCATATGGAAGCATGTGTGTTGCAAAATTCAATTTGCAATGTAATATGCAAAATGGCAATGCAATATGTAAAATGGCAGTGTATTTCTGTATTTAAATTTACATTTTCCCATGCACATGTGCAACATTTAGTGCAAAACGAAAATTAAAATTCAATTATATAATTTAAATTTGCCAATTTTCTACACTAGTTTTAATATGCATATTAAAAACATATTTTAAAGCTTTATAAGTTTCAAAATTAAAATGTATTAGCCAAATTGATTAGATATGTTTAACATGTCCAAGCAAAAACTGTAGCAAAATTATCATTTAAATGCTGTTTTTCCCTAAATGCATTTAGACTTAGGGGCAGGACACTTGGAATTGCATTTTCATCGTGATACCGCGTGATAATTGGAGCAAAATGCAATGAGAGTTTCAGAATGCATTCTGAGCCACAAAAACATTGGGGGTTGGAGCCCTTGCCCTTTTTCAATATTATTCAAAAGTGCCCCTCTCAGACAAATATCAATGATATTGTGGTCAATAAAACAAAATGCATTTGAATTCTAATTAACATGACAATGTGTACAAAACGGTAACTAATTGGTCAAAAGTTGGAAAATCCCTTTTAATAATTTTACATATCTGTCCATCTGAGGCGTTGCTATTTTGCTATTGCGTGCGTTTTGCTCGACTGACTGATAATTCCACAGCAGTGGCGAAGCTTCGGGTGGGCCCGGATGAGAAGTTAGTAATTTTCCAAATGCATGTAATTTATTAAACGATAACTACAATAAACAACTTATTTCACTATACTTTTATATATTTATTTAAAAAATATATTTAATGCTTGTTTTCCCCCTCCCTTGTGATAGGTGCAAATCACACACTTGTCAAATTGACGATTCGTCAGTTTCTGTTAGTCCCACCCACAATTATGTTGATGTGAGGACGTGCGCGTTTGAAAATAGTGTTGAATTTGAAAGTTGAATTTGAAAATAGTGATACAAACATCAGTCAGTCTTTAAAAAGTATATATTGGATAACCCAAATGAAACTTAAGTCTTAGCAATGAATCCGGACCATCTACGAATGAAGCCAGACCACTTGCGGGTGATGGATTTATGGATCGGAAACTTCTGAGTCAAGCATGTTTGAAGCATCGTATCAGCAAATGTACAGTGTTTGATCAGCTAAACAGACGCGTCCTTTGCGGAAATAAACACATACTGTAGACGTGGTCCTACATACTCTTTTCCACAACAAACTGCATATTTGCAGCCGAGCACATTTTTCCGCTCCTCGATGTTTACTCTCATCAATCCGAGTGTAAACGATGAGAGATGTTCAGGCAGGTGAAAAGCGTTTGGTTAATGGTAAATATTGACCTATCGTGCGTCCTATTGCCGAGCCCCGCCTTGATGTAATGATTGACAGCTAGGGGACGTGCTCGGCTCGGAATGCATTTTCAAATCCACAATGACTTAAACTATATTCATCGCGGGGTATTTAATGAAAATGCAATTGAAACGTCATATATGTAAGTGTCAATGCATTTAAGAAAAATAAAAGACATTTAAATCACCATTTTGCTACCCTTTTGCTACACCTTTGGCTCAGAATGCATTTTGAAACTCTCATTGCATTTTGCTTCAATTATCACGCGGTATCACGATGAAAATGCAATCCCAAGTGTCCTACCCCTAAATCTAAATGCATTTAGGAAAAACACAATTTAAATGATAATTTTGCTTCAGTTTGCTTCATTTTGCACTAAATGTTGCACATGTGAATGGGAAAATTTTTATTTAAATACAGAAATACACTGCCATTTTACATATTGCATTGCCAGCATATTACATTGCAAATTGAATTTTGCTACACATATGCTTCCATACTCCACATGGAGGGATGTTGAAAGGTGTTCACAATATGGCACAGGCATTTGCTTGTTTTCCACAATAATAATCTTTTGTCAGACAATACTCTATTTCATTGTCTGCAATGGACTCTCAATACAGTAAACACACTGGAAGATATCTATAATGATAGTGGTTTAAAATCCTTCCAGAACATTAAAACTCAATATAATCTACCAGGGACCTCCTTTTTTATGTATCTGCACACTAGATTGGCCCTTTTGACATATGGGGTGACTCCTTTGCGCAAACTAATCCTTTCTTCTGAGAAATCTCCCTCCTCTGTTTCAGCTTTCTATCTGTTTATTCTTGAGCATTCATATAAACCCTTATCTATTACAGCTGTCTGGGTGAAGGATCTTAATGAGGATGTGCATGTTTTATTTTCGGATCATGTATGGAGTATGTTTAAATTGTCTTCTAAAAACCCTAATCATCCCTAATTAAATGATTCACTGGAAATAGGGTTCACTCGACTCCTGTGAAACGTTGTAATGTCTGTTTGCAAAGATCTTTATAGGCACGTTTTTACTTTTATTTTATTTCTTTATTTTTTTGGAGTGCCCCTTTTTGGACTGAGCTCTCACAGGACTTATCATATTTGTTAGGTATTGATATATGTTTGATTTCACACCATTTTTTCATGAATGATTTTTTGAACCTAGCCTTGTCTGTACAAAATTTTCTGTTAGCTGCTCTCACAGCAGCAAAAATATTGCTAGTCAACCGCTGGAATCGTCCTCACACAATGGACAGACGAACGTGGACTGTGTACTTGTTGGACATTATATCGATGCAACTCAACTTCTCGTATACATGAATCTAATGTGAAAAACTACTTTTCCATTATGCATTAAAAGCTGGGGGTGTAGTTTTTTTTTTTGTATTATGTATTTTGCTTATTTATTTACTGTCCTTTAGAAGCTACAGAAGATACTTACATGTTTTCCAAAAGTAAGTTAAAAAATAAGCATAATTTACCCTAATCATTCTGTTCAAAATGTTTACACCCCTGGCTCTTGATGCATTATTGAGGATTATAATCAGTTTATAATTGTGTTGTTAGCTTAAGCACACTGTGCTACTTGTGACATTAATGAAAATCTGATAATTTAATAACCAATTAATACAGAAAACCAACCCACTCGAAGGGGTTCACATACATATTCTTGCAACTGTAGATAAGGAGAATTTTCATTTCATCCCAAATATAATACTTGATACATACATGAACTCAAATGAAATGAGACCTACAGCTGTTGAAAATGAAAAATGTGATCGCATAATTTCCCTACATGCAGAATGGAACAATCAATCAAACAGGATATGACAAAAAACAGCTTATGGATTACAGAATGAGAAGACTGTGTCATTATCATGCATTACTGCAATGCAGACCCACAGTCTAGAGCATCTAAAAAAAGTGATTACAGCAGTTGCTATAGTCAGGGACTCTCATAATATTTTTTCAGTGTGAGAGCATGTCACGTTTATTAGGTGAGAGGTTGACATTGCATGCATGAAAATGATAGAGCTTTCAGCTCTATATAGGAATGGGTGGGAATGGCTTTTTCTCTCTCTGTGTCTCTGCGTCCCTGCAGCGGTGGGAGAATCAGTCTCCTCAGCATGAACGAGCTGCTGCAACGATTTCTCATTTATCACAGTTTGACCTGCTGTTTACAAAAAAACTCCCCTACATGTAAAAAATATTTTTACTCATTTACTCGCCCTTGTATCATTCTAAATACAAATGATTTTCCTTTCTGTGTCACACAGGGTTAATTGCTGCAATAAAACTGCTGCTTTTAGTTTGTATATTTTAAAGAGCGGTCCACAATTAGAATAAAGCTAGGTTTGTTTAGTAAACATAAGGTTAGGATAACTGCTTCAGCATTAAATCCATCTCCATGAAACGACTAGTTCAAGAGGTGATGTAACACACTAACTAGAAAGATTAATTAGATGCTTTGTACAAAAGTGTGTAATTTAGGGAAGATAATGTGTGCAGTTATGGGAATTATTGCTTACTGCTAGAAGGCATATTTCATCATTACTGTTAGCTGCTTACACCCACCTGTTACTGGGATATGGATTAGCTTTTAGAGAGACAGCTCTTAGTCATTAGTCCACTCCATTAACAGCTTTGTTTAGTGTTTTTGAAACTTTCAACAAGGTCCTTGCACTTAAACCAGCTGTGACCAGAAACTGAGGTGATTACTGGCATCAACAAGTATTTACACGAAAGAGAAATATACATATTACGGTCAACTTAAATGCCATTTGCAATCGATTTCACTATAGTAATGTGACATATTCCATATGCACTGATGAATAAGACCAGGAATGTGCATTAAAATGTTAATATCAATTTTTTCTTACTGATACCCCATGGCCACCTCTCATGACATTTAAATGGGGTCTACACATTTTCTAAAAAGTCATTCAAGAAAATAAAGAAACTAATAAATAAAATAAAAAATAGTGCTGTCAAATTTTAGGTGGTTCAGGTAATTGACACAAAACCAAGTGTAAAACTTAAGCTCACCTAAAACTTTAATATTGCCTGCAAACACAGATATTACCTTCAGAACATGTTAATCTGGTTTAAATTGGACTTTTGGGTAATACTTTCACTTCTCTCTACAAGCTGTAACTAGAAACTGAGGCACTTCAGCTTCCAGTACTGATATTACTATATTAATATTTTACAGATGGATAACTATTCATATTGTTCTTTGTTGTCTAAAACAAACTTTATTAAGTGCTTCTAAATGCTTAATTTCTGTTTCCAGTGTCTTCAAAGGAATATGAAGATTAATAAGATTTAATATTCCTCAGATAACTTTTTAGTCACCGTTATCTGGTGGACAGCACTTCAAAGCGGAGCATGTTTTTTTTGGTATACAGGAACATCTGGCTTTGGAGCGCTCCCTATTTTGCAAGTCATTCTGTAAAGCAAGATTGTCATCACTGGTTACACAAGAAGCGTTTGAAAGATGTGAATGAGTAATCCATCTCTGAGCGGAGGTGAAGAGGATGCTCTCTCACGCACATGCACAAACACACACACACACACTCGCTCTGAGAAGCGTCTGTGGGTAGGAGGCAGGGGGCGGAAGGGTGGCTCGAACCCTATGAACAGCCTGCGGGAATCTTCAGTTTCCACAGCAACGATATTATTCATACAACGATCTGCTTTTCATGTGTGAAAAAATGCTTTTATGGAATTAGTATAGACTAAATTGAAAACTGATTTGCTTTGAGAGCAACCGTGTGTATGGGAAAACACACACAAGCGCTTTTGAACACACAAACTCTGGCTTGACTTGTAAACCCTGATGTTCTGACAGGCTGAGTGGTTAAACAGGAAACGGAATTGATTTGTATACTCCAGTATAGAGCTTTTAGAGTCTGCTATACTTGTCCAAACAGCTAAATTGTGACCACTAATGTGAAAGAAACACTAATTATAATAACCTAGTAATGTAGTTTGTTTTTTGTAAAAATGTTTTCAAAGCACTTTTTTAAGAGTATACCATTATTTTGTAAGGCACTATTCTTTTCTCTTTCTACATGCTTTCCCTTGGGGAAAAAAAGTTTATCTCCATAAAAGACTATGAAAATAACTGAATATAATGGTTTCCACACACTTAACTGCATGTTAACTGAAATTAAATGAAAATGTATTGTACTTTAAACTTATATGCAAATGATTACAATTACCTGAACTTTTTTGACCTACTTAAGTAAGCCTTAAACACATCTTTATGTGTAATTTTATAAATACTTTGATTGTCTTTGAAATGTGGTTAAAGTGTACTGCTCATTGTATTTACAAGCATCTATGCTAAACTAAAATTTTACTGTAATGTAATTTCTGTTGATATTTGTATATCATGTATATAATTGTAATTATATTTTGTAAAAATGAAGTTGCAGTTTAGTATATTAACTTTAAATGTAATATTGTTTAATACACTTAAAATTATAATCAAGTACTTAACATGATTTAGTATGTTAGTCAACATAAGTGTGCTATAAACAAATTCATAGAAGTGTATAGTGTATAATTCATAGAAGGCCCTTTGTTTTATTGATATTATATTTTTGGAAAGTACAGTTTTTATATATATAAATATATATATTTTTTTAAGATTTGAAGTATACTACAAGTGCACATTCGGTAAAGCATGCTTCTTTTTCACAAGGTTTCAAAGGATTAAAAAAAAAAAACATTCATCTTAAATTGACTTGAATGAATAATTCTATAACAGGAAAGTATGCAATATCCAAGTGAGAATTTGACTATTTAGAATTCAGTCTTTTTTAATTTTACAGAATACCATCAGAAAACATTGCTTATTTAACTTCATTGCCACACAACACACTAACTCCTTCAAGTGTGTAAGTTATTTTGGGGCTGCTAATTATTCTAACCTCTGGTGGGAAGGACATTTAGAGACCTCTTGTACATTTAAATGAATACCCCTGCAGTATATAAATAAACAGCACACAAAACACACAGAACGGATCACACACACTCACACAGATAAATGCATACGTGCAGAAACTTGGTTTGAGTCGGACATCTCTGACTAGAAATGTCACTTTGGGCTATTTGTGTAATGCGCAGAAGCCTGTGTGTGCGAGTGCGTGTGAGGAAAAGGCAGTTTGCAAAAAAACAGAGAAATAAATTAATAAATAAATGCAAGGCTTATATAATATGCAAGGTGAGAGTGCACTCAAATAACCAGGAGGGACGGTACCACGTCTAATATTCATCCTCTCTCTCTTTCTCTCTCACGTTAACAGCCATGAGTCAGTACGGGACAAACTATTGTGTGACAGTCCAGTTCACCCTCACTCTCTCCATTGGTTCAGCCCATGTTAAATGTTCCTGTTGATTTGCCATGAGGTAAAAGGAGCCACACAGGCCTGGCACGATTGCAACGCTCCAAGCGTGAGATTACATAATCACAGCCAACAAAAACCTGACCCCACAGCACGCTCGCTCTCCAGGGACGCCGTCTAAAGATACTCTTTAAGAAAATAAAGAATAAGGGAACAGAAGACAAAAGTTTGACCCTGGAGCACGGTTTAATGTTTAATGCACTCTTTAACAACATCTGCCCATCTCATTTTATGATTCAATATAGTATCTCTTCATTGTGTTGTATTGTTTTAAGATTCGCTATCCAAGGTCCTGAAGCAAGCTGTCCCGTTGAGATCAGTTCCAACCCTGATGAAACACACCTGTCATCTGCCATCTTGGAACGATCAACCATAAGACCTGTTTGAAAAGAAGTCAATGGAGAAGCTGAATAAACTGCTTTGTGTGGGAACAGTTCAAAATATAATAAACTGACTGCCTGGCTGCTACATCTTTATCCTGTTTGCCATGACAAACATTTATTAGTTTAGTTGTTTTAGAAGAGAATAAACAGGAATTGTGTGGCAGATAGGATATATTCAAACTTCGATCTACTTATTTATATCATCTATATAACACATCAGAAATAATCAAACTCAATGTCAATTATAAACACTGCACTGTAATTATTCTGTTTAATACAAGCTCAATTTATGGAAAGAATATAATGTGCATGTCTATTTGACATTGTTTTAGTTAATTATCTTCAAACCAGCTGTTGATAGTTTACAATATAAATTTAAAGAAAAGACAAATTATGCAAATGTTTGTTGCAATGCACTTTCATTTAAGAACAAATATACAGTACTGTTTAAACAATTGGGGTTAATAAGATTTAAATTCTCAGAAAGAGATACTTTGAATAAGCATGGATGCCCTGAATTGATTAAAAGTTAAAGAAATTTTTGTTACAAAGGATTTCTATTTCAAATAAATCCTGCATTTTGAAAAAGGCATCACTGTATCAACAAAAATACTTCTACTGAGCAGCACAGCTGTTTTCAACATTGATAATAGTAAGAAATGTTTCTTGAGCAGCAAATCAGCATATCAGAATGATTTCTGAAGGATCATGTGACACTGAAGAAATGCAGTAATGATGCTGAAAATTCAGCTTTGCATCACAGGAATAAATTACATTTTAAAATAGAAAACTGTTATTTTAAATTGTAATAATATTTCAAAATATTACAGATTTTCTGTATTTTTAAACAAATAAATGCAGCCTTAAAGCCTTTTTTATAAACATTTCAAATATATAAATATATAAAAAAATATATATATTATGGATGGTAGATTCATGGCCTTTTCTATCCAACTCCTTACATTCATTAGAAGCTTAAATCAAACAGACTCTTCTCTGATCAGTAATCATTTACAAGAGTGTTATACAAATAAAATTCCATTTAGAATGGAATCTGCACTACGCAGAACTACCTGACATTTATGACAAAAACATCTTGAACAATTCTGAAAGGCTGAGTGATTGACAACCAGGTACACTGCAGCACAGCATAATGAGCAGATTGTATTACTTTCCCTCACAGCAGGGAAATAGGAACAGAAAGTACTTGTGTTTTAATGTGTTCCCTATAAAGAAAGTGCATTATTACCGATTTTCAGAGAAGCCTAAGCATAACACAACCAAGAGCTGCCTCACTGCAACAGGTCCAGTTTACATTAAAGATGCTCTAAATGGTTGTTAACTCTAATGCTACTCACACTGACTAAACTTAATTTGAAACTTTCTCAATGTATGGCACACACACACATACCAACACATTACCAACAAACCCCTACTGAACGATGACTAAGCGAGAGCTGTCTTTATCTTTGTCTTGAGTCCCTCCGAGGCACACTAAACCCATCCAGTAGCTCTGAACACACTCATGTTTGCACTACTGACATGAATGACACCTCAAACTGTGTGGCTTATTGAGGAGAGATGATGTGAAACTGGCTAAAATTCCATATACTTACTTACATTGAAGGAGGGACCAAAGCTATTTCTAGAGAATATAATACAATAATAAAACCAGAGGATAGGCAACTTTTATTTAATTAAACATCTATTAACCAGAACACCCAGCAACCATATAGCAAAGTATTGTGGCAATGAGTTTTGCACAGGCATACCAATTAGATTTCCTTCAGAAAATGTAGAAATCTATTTAAGTAAGCTACATTTCCTACTCTGAGTCATTGCTTCAGCACACACACATTGAAAGAGATGGAAGAAGAAAAGGACAGAGCTATTCTTTTATACAGCAATAAAACAAAGCCTTTTCCTATCTGATAATACACATATTTAATGATTAAACTGCCCACGCGCATTCAATAAACCAAGATGGGAAAAGACAGGTGTGTGTTTGTGTATATGTGTGAGAGGGACAGAGACAGATAGGGAGGAAGAAACTATCATAAAAATAGCAAATTCGAAGACATAGACTCAAGCCTAAAGAGCAAATCCTGTCAACTTGTCTTCCCTGGTGCATTGTGAGAGTTTCTGCTGGTGATTGTTAGCTCCATGCTAAGATCTTGCATAACTGACCTGCTGTGAGCACAGCATTAGAAAACAGTAATGCCAAAATGAAAATAAACCATAATTATGCAAATGTATGAAATGAAAAGTGTTGGGTAATTAGGCTTCTTTCAGTTCACTAAGAGATGGAAAATAACAATAGCGCAATGCCTTCAGCACAGAATATGTGGGCACATTTACATTGTTACCTGTAATATTCATTAACCTTAATTATTAAACGTGCACATGAGTCCTCCCACACTGTTTGTACTACAACATCAATGTCATGTCACTTGCAAGGTGTGTTATAACTTTTCTAATATAGTTTTGCCTGGCAGACAATAAAGGAGACAAAAATGCACCATATTTTGAACACTTCTCATGCTACTGCCTCCTTAAAGTAAGTCATTTTGGATAAAAACATCTGTAAAATGTATAAGTATAAATAACAGTTCAATAGATAAAACAAAAGTCTTGTTTGCTCATACCTGATAGGTCAAAATAAATGAACGTTTAGCTGAATTTCACATCAAGCACACAAATGTTACATAAATAAAAATCACAGCGGTAATTAACACCCTTGGCTCATTGTAATTACACTCAGGTCACACTAATTAAACACTCTCATACTGCGTGTGTCGAACTCCCTGACTGGATGTCTGACATACAGGTGAGTCAAACGCACTTTTATTTCATGCACTCATTCTTTCCATTTACTGCACAATTCAAGTTGACTTCACATACTTTTAAGAAGTAGACATGTCCTGTGGTGTGACATACTATTTTAAACAACATTTTGCTAATTGTTTTAATTGTTTAAATTAGCATGCATGCATTTTTTATGAACCATATCGAGAAGACACATTAAATATTTTCTTCTGAAAATTAATTTGTGACCATTTAAAATGAACCAGTGCAGAAAAAAAGCTGGTACAAAGACGCTGTGACAAGACAAGATAAATGCATTTAAAAATAAAGTCCATGGACACATTATAACTACCCACATGCAGAATCAAGCTGAATTACACAGTACAATATAAATGTGACGGGGGGAAATTGGTTGCCATTAATAGCACATCTTCAAGTAAAAAAAAGGTAATAATCGTTCGCGCTAGTGTTCATGTGGTATGTAATGAAATAATGTGAGCTTAAATGCAGAGTAAAACTAAATATCCACACCAGCTGTGATGAGTTACCTGTGGTGCGAAACCCTCCCTGAGAGTAAATATAGTGCATTCAAAATGTCAAACAGAAATCCTCCATATGCCACATTATGGGATGATCACAAATTACAAGCAGTCATGGTTTCTTGCACCAAAACTTTGTTTTATGGTCATTTAGTTTTGTCCATTTTCCACCATCTGATCCTCAGAACTAAAACCATATATTTTACTTCTGCAACAATATAACTCTTTATTTGACATTGTCCTTATTGCACATTAATATAGTATTAACAGTAAATTATGAATAATTACATGCAACTAACCCTAGACCCATACTCTAATGCTAAACTTATAGCAAATGCATGTAATATTACTCAAAACCTAATACACAAGTATACAATAAAGTGTAACTCTCTATGTAAATAATCTCTGTTGTGATTGGCTTAGCACTGCAAACCAGGGTAGTTCACACTGTCGCTCATCAAGGTGGTTTGTTGCTGAATAATGAACAGGCGTTGGGAGGTTGGACTGAATAGGAAGCTGGCATTAAGAACTGGCAGTAAACGTGAGATAATCAGCTATTTATACACCTGAAGTCCCGTGATAGGCATAACTACATGAGCATACTCCTCTCTGTTTAGAGAATCAATTTAATGTGTGATCATGTGACTCAGATAGTATATTTAAACAAATCAATTAAATAACACTAAAATATGTTCTTAATAAATTAACACTGATGACTAGATTTGCTACAACTAGAAGCTCTTGTTCTGTTTCCGATAGCAAATTTGAGTTGTGTAAAGGCCATCATGTCAACATTTCCATGTGCACTGAACTACATGCAGTGAAGCATCACCCAGAGCACCACATTGCATGCTTTAACATGCGATAACATGGCTCTTAAAGTTCAAACAACTTCAACATGATCCTGACCCTGTTTGCTGTTAACCTTTTAAAGAGTAGCCAATTATTTAGCGATGATTTCTATTATTTATGCAATGTCTGGCTTTGAACTGACAGGTCCAACTCTGCACATAAATTAGTGATTTTCGCACAAGTAAAAAGTAATAAACATGCAAAGTGAAAAGAAATGTTTGAAATGACAAAATTTATTTATAAAACACAAACAAAAATGTACTTTCCTGTGGGAGAAAGCATTTGCAAAATGCATGAATATAAATGTAATCAAATGAAACTATGATTTAAAGGTGGGGTATGTAATTTTTCAAAAACGCTTTAGAAAAACGCTTTAGAGTCGGGCCGAGTACCAAAACAAACTTGAAGCCAATCAGCAGTAAGAGGTGTGTCTACTCATGATGAATGATGCATTTATATAGCGCTTTATTGTGTATTGCTGTACACCCAAAGCACTTTACAATCATGTGGGGGGTCTCTCCTCAACCACCACCAGTGTGCAGCATCCACTTGGATGATGCAACGGCAGCCACACTACAACGGCACCAGTGCGCTCACCACACACCAGCTACAGGTGGAGAGGAGAGAGAGTCATTTAGCCAATCAAGTGTATGGGGATTATTAGGAGGCCATGATAGACAAGGGCCAGTAGAGGGAATTTGGCCAGGACACCGGGGTTACACCCCTACTCTTTACGAGAAGTGCCATGGGATTTTTAATGACCACAGAGAGTCAGGACCTCGGTTTAACGTCTCATCCGAAAGACGGCGCTTTTTGACAGTATAGTGTCCCTGTCACTATACCGGGGCGTTAGGACCCACACAGACCACAGGGTGAGCACCCCCTGCTGGCCTCACTAACACCTCTTCCAACAGCAACCTAGTTTTTCACCAGAGGTCTCCCATCCAGGTACTGACCAGGCTCAACCCTGCTTAGCTTCAGTGGGCAACCGGTCTTGGGCTGCAGGGTGATATGGCTGTGCCGGAGTGATATGATGTGGAGGAGAGAGCGTTCAGTGAACAGCCGAGCCGAGTGACAGAAAGATAGAGATGGCAAATACAAAACAAAAGAGGAAAACATCTGCGGAACGATAAGACAAGAAGTAGGACCCGTATAAATATCGGATCAGCTTTCCAGTGCTGGAGAGAACTCAAGGAGCGGAAGGCCTGCGATCAGACGCTGAGGTTGCTTTTGTTCTTCTCAATAGGTGAGTAACACCATGTCTACACCGTGTCTGACATACAGGTGAGTCAAACGCACTTTTACTTCTTGCACTCATTCTTTCCATTTACTGCACAATTCCAGTTGACTTCACGGACTTTTAAGAAGTTGACATGTCCTGTGGTGTGACATACTTTTTTAAAACTTTTAAGAAGTTGACATGTCCTGTGGTGTGACATACATGCCGCAACAGCTAAAGTCTGCCTACACTGGACGCAACAAAGCGACCATTGAAAATCATTTGAAATTTGTGTCAGCACGTCATAAATAGAATGACGTGCAACAGTTTTCTGTCGGAGATTTGTCGCACCGTGCAGCATCCAGTGTAGACAGCATCACTGATTATAATGACTTCTATAGCCTAGTATTTTGTTGCGCCGCTCGCGTCCAGTGTAGACATGGTGTAAACTTGGTTTTGCTTTGTTTCACAGAACTAATCGTTGCCTGGGTTGCGTAGACTACGTATGTGTGGGGCGGAGCTATCAAAATAGGGGCAAGACCCTTTTCGGGGTAGGGGCGTTTTTGTTTTGGTGATTTCAAATATCAACATTGGCTTCCAGAAATTGCTTACCCCACCTTTAAGATCTCAGTTATGTACTTAAATCATAATTACATGTAATTTATTTACCATATTTTACTATTTTAAATATTTATATTCATTTTTGTTTCTTTTTTTGTTGTTGTTATCCACTTTATTTTTGTTAGGTGGAGGTCAAAGTAATACCCAGCATAAGATGCACACATTATCAGAGACACGTGATTATACATGATTACAGACATGTTTAACACTGGGACCCACATACCTTTATTATAAAAGTATAAGATATTATATACTGTATAAGATAAGGGTTACACTTTATTTTAAGGTGTCCTTGTTAAAGTGTAATTATACATTTAAGTACAGAATAATATTAATTAACTACATGTACATGTAAGGTTTGGCTTAGGGTCACTTGCATGTAATTATGCATACTTTATTGTTATTACTGTAAAAGAACATGTAACGTGTAACAAGGACACCTTAAAATAAAGTGCTACCAAGGTAACATTTAAAGTAATTATTTGATACAATGCACTTACATACTTATACATGCACATTTTTATATCATACTTTTATTTATTTTTAAACTGCATGTTATTGTATTTTTAATTTCTGTAATTACATCTATAATTACACTGCTGACCCTCCCTCTATGCTGTAACCCACTATTAAACATAACCATACCACAAAACCTGCCCATAAGCAGTAAAAGTTCTAAATGAGCACAAATTGTACTAAACAATTCATGTTTAGTAGTTAAAGCAATCTAATATAAAGTGGAACCTAACATTGTACATGTAAATTCGATCCAATCTAGACACCTGAATGGAAGCCAGCATGAAGAGGGGAAGCCCCAAATACAAAGAAAATGAAAAGAAACCATGACACTCCTGTGGACCTAGTTTGATGACCTCAATTCTGAAGAAAAAAAACTCTGCATTCACTACAATAGAGTGCAACAGTCGAGCTCTAGTGCCATTCATTTTGAGCATTGATATTTAATGACAACTTTCAGACCTTTTAAAGACAGAACTACTGTGAGCTCAGAGGAAGTTAGTCAATGCTATAAGCATCGTTGAAGCCTTAAGTCTGCATTATTTCAACTTATTTTTAAAATAATGTTTAACAACAGAATTTCCTGCCCACTCCCACGAAACGCAGCAAATTACGTAACAGAATCATTCTTCCTACGCTCTCAAACTACTCATATGTTTGTGTGTATATGTATATTTTGCAAATAACATAAAATCGATTATTTCTATAAACAATCAACATCATTAAATAGTTGTATATTTATCTGTCATATTTATTTTGATTCTCATTCGCAATGGTTTGTAGTTCTTTCCTTCCTATAAGTCATTAAGTACATAGTCTTGTACTTTTATCTTTCTCTCTGACTTTCAAATACATTTTTTCTTCAAATTAGAATTTGTAATGTTTTGATTCACCTCATACCTCTTTAACTCTTCGACTTTTTTTCCAAATACTTATAGTAGACATAAATGGGAAATATACTTCCAGAAGCAAGGCCGCTGAAGAAGTAGACTCTACAGCGCATGCATTTTAAGGGGAAAAGCTACGGAATCAGATAAGGTATTAAAACCACACACATATAGAGGTAGATATCTCATCATATTCACTGAATATGGATCAGCCTGCTAGTACTGAACATGGACAGTCAAATGAAAATGTATTCTGAGTGTGTGTGACTGTAGCAGCAATGCTTTAAAGACGACGCATTTAAAGACTAGTCAACCGTTGTGACCGATTCCTAATGATATCATTAGATCACATTACTCTTCCCCTCTTGCTTATGCCAGCAGAAACCATAACCTCTTGGTTATGCCTGCCATTTCAAAGGTTGAGCCAGTTGATAAATAATTATGAAAACAAAGATTATGAATCATCTACAACAAGAGCAAGGATGTTTAACTGAAAAGGGTCAAACTTATTTTCATGTTGTCAAACTGCAAATGCTCCAGGCTATTCCAAAGGACACACACAGCAGAGGTCAGCTGGAGCAGAGAGCACATAGTCTGAGCCATCAAGAGCACTCCAAAAGCACAACATGGGTCAATAATTAACACCTGCAGCTGGACAACCCTGACCTAATGCAGATATAGAGAGTCAGATGACAACGGAAAGATGGAGAGACGAACAAATACAGTATTTACTGTAAGACTACATGGAGATGAGCGAGCTAAAATGGAGGAGCGCGGAGAGTCAGAGAGAAAGACCTTCTCTCAGCATGTTCAACTCTAAAAGAGAAACGGTGGAACACACACACTGATTCTCCATCTGTTGGCCACAGAGAGGGCGGCACACATGAAAAGAGAGAGACACCTAAAAACATGAGGAGAGAGAGTTTAAAAAAAGCTCATAACTCATAAATGAGAGAAAAGCACGGAAGGGGAAAAAGCGGAGAGAAGATATGAATAAAGAATGACCTCTGACCTGAAGCAGTGAAAAGAGGATGCTGGGATTATGAGAGATGAGTGTGAAAAGGGGATGAGAGAAGATTCAGAAAGCAGAATGATGTTAGGAATAACATGCTTCATGCTTTGGGAAAGAAAATGAAGACTCCTTAATGGCTGAAAAGTGCTCTTAAAAATAACCCAATAGACTGGCGTTGAGGATAAATGCATTAAAGAGACAATTCGCCTAAAAATTAATATTCTGTTATCATTTACTTACCCTTCAACACTCTTATGGGGAGGGTGAAAACTGTTTCTTTTTAAAATCAAAGTGAACAAAAACTGAGGCTGTCAAGCTCAAAAAAAAGTAGATCTTGGTTTGACTAGTGCACCATATTTCAGGAACAGGTCGCAGGAGTTAACAGCACACTGAAGGGGATGATTATGTGAATAAATTACTTAAATGTCATTCTGTTTGTCACAAAAAGCTATATTTAAAAGACTTGGAAAATAATGCACTAGTCAAATGGACCACTTTTGATTATTTTATGATATTTTATGCTTTTCTTAATTTTTTGTGAAGCTTAAAATGAGTGACCAGTACAATTCTGACAAACGCACAAATGTGACCATGGACCACAAAACCAGTCATAAGGGTCAGTTTTTCGAAATTGAGATTTGTACATTATCTGAAAACTGAATAAATAATCTCTCCATTGGTGTATGGTTTGTTAGGATCGGACAATATTTGGCCGAGATACAACTATTTGAAAATCTGGAATCTGAGGGTGCAAAAAAATCAAAATATTGAGAAAATCGCCTTTAAAGTTGTCCAAATTAAGTTCTTAGCAATGCATATTACTAATCAAAAATTAAGTTTTGATATATTTACAGTAAGAAATTTACAAAATATCTTCATGGAACATGATCTTTACTTAATATCCTAATGATTTTTGGCATAAAAGAAAAATCAATAATTGACCCATACAGTGGATTTTTGGCTATTGCTACAAATATACCCCAGTGACTTAAGACTGGTTTTGTGCTCCAGGGTCACATATTTATTCAAACTTAACTAAAATTAAAATGAAAACTGAAAATATAAAAATAAAAGTGGTCACACTTTAAGTTCCAATTCTCACTATTAACTAACTATAAATTTGCCTCAATTAACTTCTAATTTACTGCTTAATAATAGTCAGTAAGGTAGTTAGTTTAGGTATGGAGTAGGATAAAAAAATCTAGAATATGGTCATGCAGATTAAGGCATTAATATGTGCTTTGTAAGTACTAATAACAGCCAATATGCTAGAAATATGCATGTTAATAAGCAACTATAGTGAGAATTGGTCCTTAAAATAAAGTGTTACCATAACAGCTTTCTATCAACCCTAAAATTGCTCTTGGTGACACTTTCTAAACACATGTTGATAACCTAGTAAAATCTAGATGAAAAGGCAAGTTACATATTTATCTGTATCTGTTTTTACAATATTGTGCAGTAGCATCCTAAAATTAAAGAAACCTTTAGTCGGCACGGCCATTATAACAGGTTTGATAGTGCCAATAAGGTCATAAATCTGAGGTCATTGTGCTAAACGCTGGAGCACAAGCATCATAGTGAAGGAGCTAATCAGAGGATCTCAAATAATCTAGACAAAAATGGAAGTGTTTCATTTGCTGCCTCCGCTATGATCTCTGTAGTACTGGATCAAACTGCCCAGCCAATCAGCACAGTCTTACACCCACATAAATAACTAATATGTGTTCCTTACTAATGACTAACAGCCCCATGGGAGGAGGCGAAGAGGAGGAGGATGCAGAGAGAGAGAAAGAGAGAAAGTCAGTCAGTGACTACCATTTGCCTAGAACACCAAACAAATGAATTCTCCAACTGAGAATCTGCTAACAAACCCTTCTTGGTTTTCAAAAATAGAATAAACACAGGTATGCCTTTTTAAAATTAGCACATGAAATGGGTTGAAAGTGTAGTGTAGAAATACACCAAATAATAAATGCTGATTCCATTTATTACAGCCCATCAAGCATTAGCACTTCTGGTGTTGAATGATTTGTGAAATTATTCTTTTGTACTGTAAAAAGATTTTTCCAAGTTGTAATAACAACTTTCAGTAACAGATATTGCGTTACAAGAAAACACAGTGATAAACACCAGTTTTATAACTTTAAATGTGTTTTTCTATTTAAAAAAATAAATAAAATAAAAGTGAAAAGCCACATAGGGACTTCTGGGAATGATTTTAAGTTATGAAACATATGAATCAATTCATTGTTTTTTTGTAAATGGGCACAAACTGCTCAAAATTTAATTTTCAATAAAATAAGATGGACCATCAGACAACGATCAGCAAATCAGACAAAAATGATATTTTATAGTCAATCAATTCTGGTGTTTCATCTTACGACATGTATCCCCCATGTAAAAAGGTAGATGCAAGCTATGAAATTCTTGCAGGAAAAAAAAACAACTTTCTTTTCAGTGTTTAAGGGTATTCTGCAACCCCACAGAAATGCTTAGAAACGGCATTTGATGAATTATAGTGCCAAATCTGAACTTTGAACATCACACTGAACGCTTGTGAGAAACACTAAACCTGTGTTCCCCCAATCAGCCTGGTTTATTTTACTGCTTTTTCACAACACGATGATTCAACATTGTGAAAGGAGAGTGATGGATTGTTCTAGTCAATAATTTGAGATAAGCAAGGATGAACGAGGCAGAAGATGAACAGATCTGAGAGCTCTCGAGACACTTGAGTACAGAATACAGGGGTTGTGCAGCTGCCGGCGATGAGCGAGCAAACATAATTATATGAGTTGGGTAGCAGGTTGAGCTCAATGAGGCACAGAGGAAGAAACACGCTGAGTCTGGCGCTCTGTAGCTGCTGCTTTTGTTGACGCCTGGATCACCCAAAGATGCAGAAAAAACATCTGCAGAATAGTTAACCTTTCACCCACCAACAACAAACTCTGTGTGTTTGCTTATTTAGAAATGAAAAAAACAAGGAAGCATTAAGCTTGAGGAAAATAGGCAAGCAAAATAACGAGAAGTGGGTATTTCAATTGAATCCCAAAGACCCAAACACAGTTTGGGTTTTTGCCAAACACTTAGCATACACAGACCTATCTTCCGTCACACAATAACGTAGGCCTCATCTCTATATGAAGTGTTTTACAATGTGCTATTCAAACTGCACCCATGCACCCAAAATAAACGTCAAAACAGAAGAAATGCGTTCTGACATAGAATCCAAGTCTCAAACTACCAAGTGTCAAGTTTTTCAAGATTTAGGGCCAGATTTACTAAACAGGGCAAATTAGCGTTAGAGGCAATTCCATAAAAGCGCAGATGGAGGGGAAAATTCTGCGGGAGATTTACTAACAATGCGCACATAAAAGAACACATTTCTATAATGACCAGCGCAATCAAGAGCAGCGCAAATTACCGACACCATTAAATAATGGTGCAAATACCAGTAATTTGACAAGCGCAAACATTAATAAATCGCATTGCGTGATTCATTTTAAAACTATTCTCCCATAAATTTTGCATCTGAAAGGGAAACTCCTACAAATGCATATTCAATAAGGTCAGGTGCAAAAATAACTGTGTCCACACCTTTTCAGTGCTAATTCTTCACTGCGCGTCTTGAGTAAATCCCGACAGTACTATTTTAATGGCAAAAGATGGTTTGCACTGGCGTATACTGTTAGTAAATCTGGCTCTAAGTCTAATCATTTTTCTGTTTCAGGATAAGTTTTTTAATCCTTTTAAATTACAGTGCACTTTAATATTATGCATTATAATAATAATAACAACAACAATAATGATGATACCACTACTACTTTAGTATTACTATTTATATCGATATATTATTATTATTTATACAATTTATTATTATTATTATTGTTGTTGTTGTTGTTGTTGTTTACAAGCAATAAAAACACTGAACAATTTTAGGCATGTTTTTCTTTTTGTAAGTGTCTGTTTAATATAAAATGTCCTATATATATATATATATATATATATATATATATAGGACATTTATTTATATATATATATATATATATATATATGATTGCTGGAAACCAAGTCATGTTTCAAGTTAAAAAAAGTCTCAGAAATTCTTAAAATCAACTTATTTGTGACTTTAATGCAAGGCTTCAGCTGTCATCTTTGCCACACACGTTTTTGTTGACCAGGCTTGGTAATTCATATCAGCATTGAACCTAAACCTTTCCTCACAAAACAAACATAGCACAAATACCATATATTGCACAAAAGGTCCGAACATCCAATAACCTGGATCCACCCTGATGAGGTTTAACTACGGGAATGAGGCACTTACTGTTTCCGTAGAGTCGAGGTCCCAGAGCTGTCATTTCGATCCAGTCGGCCTCTCTCCTTCTCGACAGGGGCTGACCCACATGACAGGCCTCTGGTCAGTCTGGTGTGGGTCTGTCGTGCTGGACCAGGCACCGTGGACGAGGGTATATTACTGCTGCTGTTCTGATGGACACCTCCAGCATTGTGGTTTGGTAGTGATGATGGCTGGCTGGGCTTAGAGCTCTGGTTGTAGTTGTTGATCTGCGCTGAGTTCTCGGTTCCTGGGTTCCGGTCCTGCCGCAGGTCCTGGTTCTCCTGGTTGACCCGGTCTAACTGCGTTTCGAGCTCCTCGATGCGTTTACGCTGCGTCTCTAGAAGTTTGGCCTGATTCTCGATGATGTTATTGAGCTCCAGAAGATACTCCACAGCCCGACTCGGGCTGTCTGGGTTGGACTCCATGGTTTGGGCCTTACCCCTTCCCCCCCCACCTGATAAGTTCAGTGGGGGGGGAGATAAAACAAAAGAAACTTGATAGAAACTTGATAGAAATGTCTTTTATCCTATATATTGCAACTTGAGTCTCAACAACTGAAAAACACCTGCAAAGAACATTTAAAGCACCAATGCTATATGCATCGACTGCATCTTAGCGTTCATCCATGAATCCTTCCATTGTAAAAAAGTATGGGCGGTTACCGCAGTTCTCAGCAAAGGAGTTTAAAGGTCAATAATTTGCATCCTCTCAGCTGCAGTGATTGTACTTCAACAAGTTAGTGAAGAAAGATGACGTATAAAGAAAAAAAAAAGACATGGACAGTTCTGGGCATCAGCTTATAGCTTTTCAAATATCTTTTTTTTTATAGCAGACAAAAAGATCCATTTGATGAAATGAAATCATAGGTGATGTAAATAGCTAAATGGCTATATTACAGTCAGAAGAAATAACATCTACAGATCTCTGTTTCCACAAACCCAGTCATTATAAAAATCCAGTCATCTTGAGATTTGCTGAGCTACACACAAATCCCACATGCTGAGGTAGCACAGTGGAAAATGGGGAACAGCAGCAAAAAGATATAAATCTAATCCCTGAAATCCACTAAGATCTGTATATCTTAAAATAGACAACATACTGTAGAAATTACGTGAAGAAAGAGTTTTCTTCATTAACAGTAAAGTTACATTTCGTAAAACTGAATCATAAATGTAATGTCCAACATCAACAGAGACAGCAGAAGAGCAATTTGCGATCGAAACATTCAAAGTCTGACACATTTGCAGGCGCTGGGCGCGCGCTCCTCTTCTCCTCCAATATAGTGTCAGTGATTTATATATTCAAAATAAAATGTGCAAATATGGCTCCACGTTTAAAAAAAAAATAAAAAATCCTACTTACACCTCTCTTTATCGGCGTTTTCTTTTCTTCAACCCATTTTCATGAGTAGCTTTCAGTTCATCTCGAGCTCTCCGACTACAGTTTGCTCGTCTGTTTGATTGTTTTAACCTCGACGCCAGTCGACTTTGAATAACTACATCGCTTAAGACGGCGTTTGTCTTTTCTCTCATACAACAGACTTCCCCCAGACGTATATCTAAGAGCTGGACCACCTGCTGTAAAGTTGTCTCTCTTCTGTATTTCCCGAAGTAAGCGGCTGCTGGTTTGGAGATGATCTCGCGGTTTTCACCTGACACAGATCCGACAGACACTGAGGAGCATTAAACTAGTCTTCCCTGCGCTCCACACACAGACAACCCACGCAAGATATCTTCAGCACACGAGAGAGACATTTTTTACAAATGAAGCCTTACAGAAATGACCATGGTTACAATATCTCTGCCAAAACACCACAGTTATTGTCAAGTAATTAATATTAGGAAAGTGATTTGACATTATTTTCAATGGAGCAAAATCAATTATTGGGAAACTGGCAGGTTTTTATAATTTTTTTTATCATAGTAGCTGGTGTAAGATGGTCATTAGCTGGTTCAACTAACAGTTTCTCAGGAAAAACTGCTGAGAAAAACAGTTTCTCCACATGATCTACCAGCTTAGACCAGCTAAAACAAAACCACCATCTTAAAATGGATATTCCAGCAGGAATTAATAATAAAAATAATAATTGTAATGGTGTTCTGGGAAATGTAGATCGTAAAAGATTATAAAAACTTAATTTTTCTGTTGCCTTCTTTAAGTACAACCTGCAGCAATTAGTTAATTGCACTTTTCACAGACCATTTAGAATCTAATCATGAAGCAAACTTAGCTGATAATGAACAGAACTGTAATAATCAAGGCAGTATTGTACAGTAGGCTATTAGTGTATTATTACAGTATTAACTGGAAAATGTTTTTGATTTCAAAACAGACATTAAAACATTAACAGGCTATTAAAAGTATCTAATATTTGATCATTTATTCATAATATACATAATAAAATAAGTATTATTATAATTATATTGGTTTTGATTGCTTCTAATTTGTAAGTCGCTTTGGATAAAAGCGTCTGCTAAATGATTAAATGTAACTATCAGCAGTAATAATAGCAGTATAGTTGTTTTTGGTTCTCAAATACTAAAGTCAAGTTATTATTACCATAATGTTATTTCTACAGTATATTTTTGATATGAAGTACTTTTCAATAGGCTTTGCTGTCATCTAGTGCTCAGGGCAGAAATTACATCCACATGTAGCACTGCACACACACACACGTTTGTTTTTGTGAAAAGTGGGGACATCCCATAGGCGTAATGGTTTTTATACTGTACAAACTGTATGTGCTATTGCCCTACACCTAAACTTAGCCCTCACAGGAGACGGTGCATTTCAACTTTCCCCCAAAAAACCTCACTCTGTATGATTTATAAGCGTTTTGAAAAGTGGGGACATGGGTCAATGTCCTGAAAAGTCACCTTCACCTTGTAATACCTGTGTCATACCTGTGTCATTATGCAAATGTATCTCCTCATTTCTCACAAATACGCACACACACACACACACAAACACACAAGCAACAAGAAAAAAATTACTTCAGGCCACAACTGATCTCAGGTAGATACATGAATCTTTATTATAACTCTTATATAATTTGTTACCTGCATTTGGGTTACAATGGATTATAACAATATAATCATAATAGAAACATATTATATGTATATATAGTTATAATATATTTATTTCTATTTACAATTGGTACATATGGCCATAAACATTAGTATGGACATAAAGACAATGTGAGACTCTAAAATGGACCTTTCAGATTGAACATGTAATAAATACAGAGTTGTTGAACTTGTTAGTGTAAGACTTGTTATGTGGCATTGGCTCATACTCTGAATATTATGATATGTTTAAAGATGTATGGACCACCAACACCAGACTGACTTTAACAGACTGATCCCAGACCTGCTGGGGCTGCACAGATTACATGCTGTCCCAATTATCTGCTGTGGGTTAAAATGGCAACATCTTATGCATAGTTTAAATGTGCGTATATTCTGGTAGAGAGTATGACACACAGAATGAACAATTTTGGGTGGTGTTTTGGTTTGATGACAGATTAGGAACTTAATGATCAGCAAAAATTGAATCAAGGAAAATAAGTAGTAGGCACAGTTTTTAGGTTAAATGCTAAAATATCATCAGTATATCTACAGTTAACAAGCTACAGTTAACAAGAGCATAATACAGCCAACCTCTCTCATGTTTACTAGTAAGCTTTCATCAATAAAGATAAAGACCCTGGGTGCATTAAACTAAGAGGTTTTGCAGGCTTGGCACAACGCCACTCAATATTGCAAACTCCAATTTATATTTTCAGTACAAACATTCAGTCATTTTTGGTTGACGAGGTCAAACCTGCCAAGAGCAGTACGAGAACCATTTCATAAAGTATTACTTTGTTCTTTCTATAAATTACACTTCATGTTTCATTATTGAATCTCATTTAAAGTTTGCACAGATACTTCATCTGAAATTCATATATACTGTAATTTCTCTTTGCAGAAGTTGGAGTGAGAGTTAATCTTTGTATTTGTGTTAATCATACGTCGATTGCTGCAAGAAATGTGTTATGGGTCAATATATTCCCTTTAAATGGCATACAACCATGCCAGAAGGAAAACCTTTTAAAATATGAATAATGTGACATTTAATTTGAGCTTAATTGTGATTTCAGAGGTCACAGAAGTCAAGGTCAGCAGACAGGAGGAGTCTTTTGTTATCAAGGCAGCAGTAAGGGTCACTTTGAGGGTGTATGGGGGCGTACTAAAAAATATCTTACAGTTTATATATCTGCTCCCTGAGATGTCAGAGACCCAGAGGGCACAAAATAAATATAATAATTTATGAACAAATGCATAAAATAAAGCATAAGGGTTTCAGGGGTACTCTTGGGAGTGTGACAAATATATATCCTCTTAACCGTGTTTACAAACTGTACACACGTCATTCACAAGAATGCTAAATTACGCAATCATCCTTCAAACACTGTTTAGCAGAGATTGGGATCATGCTTATTTCATAATGTTGCATAAATTATTTAATGTTTCAAACGTTAAATCTTGGGCTAAATTATCATTCAAAAGTTTGAGGTCGGTATGATTTTATAAATGTTTCTTTTAGAGAAGTCTCATACTCTGCATGGTTAATCAAACACAGTAAAAACAGCAATATGGTGAAATATTACTGCAATTTAAAATAGCCTACTTTTATTTGAGTATATTTTTTTAAATGTAATTTATTCCTGTGATGCAAAACTGAATTTTCAGCATCATTAATCCAGTCTTCAATGTCACACAATCCTTCAAAAATCATTCTGATATGATTTGATGCTATTGTCAATGTTGAAAACACATGTGCTGTGTAATGTTTTTCTGGAAAGTGTAATATATATTTTTTCAAGATGCTTTGATGAATAGAAATATCAAAAGATAAAAACGTACTGCCCCCAAACTTTTGAATGTTAGTATATAATTTAGTCGCTAATGAAATGTAATCATAAACCATATAGTTATTTGCTGGTTTATATGGAGACTTTAAAGATATAAGAGAATCCAAATAGCAGAACTGAAGAGAAAAACGGCTGTGCTAAAAGTTAAAACTAGACTCAAGCTAGCATGAAAGATAAAGATAGTATTTGGCCCTTCACATGATAGTTGTGTTGCATACAAAGTCAACATACTATACAAATAGTCTGGCACAAAAGTAAAAGATGTTGTGTTGGTAACTGCAGACAAAGTGGAAGAGAAGAAGAGAGAAAGGCTTGAGAGAGCAATCTGGAGTGGGAGTTCTCAAAAACTGCTTAAATGTGCAGGAAAAAAACTAAAATATAATAATAATGTCCTGTAAGTGATGTTTCCCTGTGTAAAACTAACCACTATGATTCTCCATTGCTGTGGATGGTTGCAATGGTGTTTCCAAGCATGTTCTGGATGGTTCTGCATTAAACTACTTCATACTTTAAACTTGGCATTGTGTACTATGAATATTGTTGGCACGAACTGCTTGTTCTTTTCCTAATTTTTAGGTCACCTTGTATAAAAGTGCCTGCTAAATGTAGATTTATGTATATTGCTTACTGACCAAGTCAAAAAAGCATACTCTTTAGGCGCAGTCACATTAGCAAAATTTCGGTGGAATTTTGCGGGTAAAAAATGGTTCATTGTCAATACTGCTGACGTATACTAGATTTCGTCCACTTAAGCTCCGCCCCTTTCTTACAATTAACTGCAAACTCATATTCAGATCTGCCTCCATCCAATAAACTACCAACATAATAATACCAAGTAATACCAACATAATACCAAGTCCCCGTCCTACATTTCTTTCATTTCGAAATAAACCATTTCAGTCAGATATATGCCACAAATACGAAAGTTTGTTGCTACTTCCATTTCATAGTGACTTTAAGTTTAAGCAATAGTAATAGTGATGTTGCCTTTGCAACATAAATCATGTTTCTGTTCCTCCACCTTTCTCGACCTCTCTAATAAGCCTCTGTGAGCTGGGTTTGAGCCAGGGGCCTGGAAGTGGAGGCCCCGGGGCCCTTTGTGTGGTTTTCAAGCTAAGGCTTTCATTCAGATACATTGAGAGACCAGAGATACTCGCTGCAGAAACGCTACACTCAGATACACTAGCTCCTGATTCGGACTCTGCGTATTCGTACGGCACAGATGTGAGGAAAGCAAATGGTGTTCGATTGAATTCAGAGTCCCCTACTGGCTGCTCCAATGAGAGGCCTGATAAGGGTTGAAGTGGGCGGGGCTGAACTTCCAAAGGCAACACACGGACGCCCAAATAAGGCAGACGATTACGGAAACTCGTTTCTGCTCCATTTTCACTTTGTCGCTCTGTGTTCAATTCATTTGGAATCCCTTTTTCAGTTTTTTTGTTCAGCTCCCACTCAACCTTATTCACACCCTTTTCTCTTTCCCATTCCTTGTCGCTCTCTGAAGTAAGTGATTTTCTCTCCTCCCTCTCCAATTCTTTGTCTTTCAGCCTTTCTCTCTCTCTCATCCACTCTTGTTCCGTTTCTCTTTCCCACTCGTCCTCCTCGTTGTCTTCCTCCCACTGCAGTTTAGGCTCAGGAAGTCTCTGGTTATGGACAGTTTGTGTGTTCTTGCTTTTGTCTCCTTCCCTCTTTCTCTCCACCCGTCTCACTCTCTCCTCACTCTTGCTCCGTCTTGACCTGTCTTGTCTTCTCTCATTACCTTTTTCCTTCTCTTTCCCAACTCTTTCAACCCTTCCCTCCTTGTTTTCATCACTATGTCCTGTGTTTCTAGAGAAGCTCTGTGTCCTTCGTCTCCTCCTTTCGTCTCTCGACCTCTGCCCCCTGCCCTGACTGCCACCCTCGAGACTGTTAGGGTTCTCGCGGTCTCCTCCGTCACTTCCCTTCTCCCTCTGTTCTCTCCGCTCTCGGTTGGTCTTCCCTGGTTTTTGAATGCTGGATGTGGCATCCTGTTGAGCTCGGCGATGGCTCACTGTAGCCAAACCCGACTGCAGGGCCTGGGGTGAGGAGGAGACGGTTGTGACGTGATCACGGTCTGAGAGTGAAGCGTTAGAGACAGATGATGGTGGAGTGAAAAGAGAAATAGAGAGAAAATATTAAAGGGATAGTTCATCCAAAAATGAACAGCCATCATTTACTCACCTGATTATGTAACATTACATTCTCAACTTGCTTTTCCATAGAAAATAACATAGGAATCTTCATATAGATATTTTTCATACAATGACAGTTCATAGTGGCCATTGTTATTTCAGGGTACTTTTAAACAACACCAATGTTCTAAATATGGAAACATTTTCACTTTGCATTTTTGAAAAGTTTAGAGTACAGAGGACAACATTGTCAAAACAATCTCTGTTCACATGGATTCCCAAAAAATGATTAAAAACACTGTATTATTCATGCCAGGCCAGTAGTTGTCGATGTCAGTTTTGTAAAGAAACACACGTGCACATTCTGTACCTATAGATTGAACACATAATCTGATGTTACCATTTTGACAAATTCACATTTTTGTAGTTTACAGAGACAGAGAGTATTGTTTTCAAAAGTGCGTTTTTTCGGATCCTGTCGTTGTCATGTAAATGAAAGGCCAAAACGCATAAAAAGTTGAAAACAATGTAGTGTAAATGCCCCCTAAGTATCAGATACTAATGATACTACTCAGATACTAGTATTATAGTTACTAATGTTTTTAATTTTTCGTTTTATTTGAATTTTAAAGTATTAGTAATTTAGTTTTTTTGTAATTTTTTATCGTTTTTGTTGTTTAAAATATGTCGATACATTTTTTATACATTTTTATTTCAATATTAGTTTTAGTTATTTAGTATATCAAGTTACACTTAATGAAAATTAGAAGTGTTGTTTTGGTAACTCGCTGTATTTATTTTATTTTTATTTATTTTTTACATTTTGTTTCAGTGTGCTTATTTTATGCTTAAACGTTCACAAACATTGTTGTAAATAGTTCATTGCTTTACAGATTTTTGAAAGACAAGACAGGACTTGTATGGGAAATATTTCGGCAAATCTAGTTCAAGTGAAATGGAAAGTCAATTATGGTTTAGAGAGTTTTGAAAACCAATCACAACCAATGTGACTTCAAGTGTTTCACTCAGGTCTTTTGTCACCCTCTTTAGTGAAGACTTTGAGGTCATTCTGAATGTGCCGCGTTCTTCACATTTAAAGCTGTGGCTGACTCATTAAAGCTAAGAAGCTTTGAAATGCAAAAGTGTCTGTTTGATATGCTAATAATGAACCACTTAATTATATGCAATAAAGTATGACAACTCTAGAATAAAAAAACATACAAAAAATTAAAATCTGTTTACAATTACAGTGAAAGCAAATAAAATAAATAGGTCTATCAAAGTTAACATATTTTTACAGTAAGTATGTTTAACACTGCTGCTATTCATATAGTTAAACACTTGGAAAAGTCAGAATCTTAACAGGACAATTTAATAGTCAAATGACTAATATAGCTGGTTAATATAATTAAGAACTAACTCATTTTTAATTGTTCCAAATGAGATGATTAACAACAGTGAAGCCATTTGCAGTCTCAGTGTGGCAGAGCTGAATTAGCAAGATAAACTACCAAGATATTATTTATGATAAACTGGTATGAAATAGAATGCACCGATTAAAAATGTTAATGAGAGAGCCAACTAAGGGCTGCTGCAGTGTCAAAGGACATCTGTGCATCATATTTTGTTTTCTCTCATTAAAGGAGCTGAATGCACTGAAAATGAATGGACATTTTGAAAGAAATAAGATAATGTAACACATTTAATGATGTCCCCCTTATCATCATTCTGTTGTGCAAGGAATTCTCCTCTCATATCAGAGCAACTGAAGCCTGACGTCCCTTTAAAATGCAAAGCATGTTTGGCATGATTTAATTGTCTGTCAAAATAACATAATGTCTCTTAATTATGTTCATTTGCTTGGTTTATAATCAGATCATTAATTTGATTACATTTTTAAATAAATTGACAGTCACATATACAGTATATACACATTTTTTCAAAACAAATCATGAAATCAATGACAATTATTTTGATATATTAACATCTGGAATTACCAGCTATTTTTAACTCATTACCTCTCCTGTTATACTGCATCACAAACAGTTTGACATCACAGTGACTCTTGGTGTATTATCAACATACGACAGGGAGACCGGCAAGCACAGTCAAAGACATTTAGACGACAGAGAAATATGAGAGAGATGTAGAGAAACAGTAAAATGAAGAACTAACAGGAACAGCTACCAACCGCGTATTTTCTGTCCTTCCAATCACATAGAAACACGGTTCGCCCAGCTTGGAGTTGGTCATACAGAGAGAGAGACTGGAGAGCTCCACTAAAGGAGGAAGAAGAGAAAGAGGGAAGGCCGAAAGAATGAAAATAAACCATTATGAGAGGTGAAGAGGTAGAAAAGTTTCCTCATGGAAGTTAGGAGGAGAGTGAAATGAATAAAAAATGGTTCAAAGACAATAAAGACAATGACAGATCAAAGAAGATGAAAATCAAAAGAAAGCAATGAGATAAAAATAAGGATGAAGAACAAACCAAATGAGATTACCCAAAATCAAAAGCAAATTAGTAGAAGTGAACATAAAATAATTTGTTAATGAAAATGGATAAGGAATATCAAAATATGAAATCAAAGAGAAAAAGGAAATAAGAAAGCAGAGAGCAGCTGTTAGTAAACTAATAGATCAAGAGAAATACATTTTCATAAATAGCCAAAGACTGCTGACATATTCAATATCTGTACAGTGGCAGTGATAAAACAAACATTATACACATTAAAAGCTGACTCAATTTGACTGGATGAGCCACATTTGAAGCCATAAATATATAATCACTTTTAACCACACCATTTATTCAATTCATTCTATACGCAAGTCTAAAAAGCCGTAAAGAAGCCACATATCGACGCATGGTTAAATCATATTACATAAAACTTTAAATGGCTTATTGCCTTGTTCGTAAACATATAATGTTATTTGATATCCGATAACCCATAATAGTTTTCATTATAGCAAACTGATCCTAAAAGCAATGTGATTATGACCATCATGTTTTAGATTATGTACGATAATGTGATATCCAGCTGATCTCTGACCTGTTGTCTTACCGTAGTCAGGGACGTATCCATTTCCTCCTTTGAACACGAGGTGTATCCTGCTTCCTCCGGTCCTGATCTGCTCCACAGCCTGACTGTGAGTCATGCCTGCTGTACTGTCTCCATTGATCTCCACCAACTGATCACTCACCTACAACACACACAATTACCACAGAAATCAGCCACAACTGCCTCATAGAACAAACATCGTATTATATCAATAGCAGCACAACTGTTTTAAACATTGATATCAATAAAAATGTTTCTTAAACATCAGCATATTAGAAGGATATTTCTGAAGGATCATGTGACACTGAAGTAATGACGCAGAAAATTATAACATTTCTGTTTTACTGTATTTTTTTAAATCAAATATGCAGCCTTGGTGAGCATGAGAGACCTCTTTCAAACATTAAAAAAGTCTTATAGACCCCAAACTTTTGAACAGTAGTTTGATAATATAGCTTAGAAATCTCAAAGATGTGATGATGAGGCTTGAACCACTCACTATTTCTGTTAAATCTAGTTAAATATGTGCTGTATAGCACTTGAGGTCCCAAAAAAGCAACATTTTGTAGCCTCTAACACACCTGCTAACATAGCTATCTATAAGAAGGCGTCCTCTTGACTTCTATTGTTTCTGAGCTAACTATAATTACTACAGACAAACCCTAACCCAAAAACCTTCCATTTTTATTATTTAGTCCCTTTACATTTGTCTAAAAGTGTTATTTCTGGCATTTTTGTATAAGTTTATCCCCAAAAGTATATCTAGATCAAAGCCACACATGCACACCTGTATTTTGTGGCTGCGTGAGGCCGGTCCTCCCTCCATCAGTCCCAGCACATACAGGCCCATGTTATATTCACTCCCTCCTCTCAGACTGAAGCCGAATCCAGTGGGTCCCCTCTCCAGTTCCACACTGTAGTACCGCGTGGCGTCCTGCTTTGTGTTTCATAGTGGGAAAAAAAGAAAAGAAAAGAGTGAAAGAGTTATTCTTTATCATTATTTTGCCACAAAGCTTATGTATAGGCATTGTAGGGTGAAGGTATTGCTCACCTTTGGCTTTGATCTGTGAGCTTTCCTGTTCTTATAATCAGTGTCATTTTCTGCTCGCTCTGAGGAATCTGATGAGAAAATATATTAGGATACATTTTTGCTATAATGTTATCTATGGCTCATTTAAAAACAAGTAAAAAAATATTTAAAAAGGATCAGCCTATACTGATGTATCATTTTTATATTTAATGTCACTAAACAGCATGTCGACTGTTATTAAAAATCTTAAAATCGTTTACAAGCTTCCAGTGAAATATTATGATGTACATTAAAAATAGATATAAATGACAACAAAACAAAAATATGGAAACACTAGCTTATTTTTTCTACTACTATTTATTAATTATATTAGTAATAATCATTAAATAAACAATGAAACTACACAAATGAAAAAAAAATATTTTCTCCATCATTTGGTCCGACTCATCCAATAAAAAAGGTCAATTATTTCCAACCTTCTATACAAAATATGCTGTTTATTAGAAAATATTTCCTGAGTTCCTGAGTTAAGATGTGCTTTTGTTATAATGCTATATATTGCTCCTTTTTATAGAATTTAATATATTTTTTAAACAAAAAAACTATTTCGATCAGATCAGATGTATGTAATAATCTACTCACGAGCACTGGCGCGAGGTACGATGGTCAAGCGGAGTGTGTTTCCAGCTCTCCTCAGGATCTGTGCCAGCTCTCTATGAGGTAAATTCACCACCGATCTCCTGTCCACCGCCTCCAGACGATCTCCAGGCCTGATCTGACCGCTGCGTGCCGCCGGGCTGCCTCTGCGTACCGTCACAAACCTGTGAGGCAGCAGAGACGCTGCTGCAGAACAAAGAGATAAATGACATTCATTTAACATTCTGAGTGTTGATTGTACAAAACTTGCCACAGCAGAATGTTATGTGTTTCTACGGTACCGCTTGGTAGTTGTTTTTATCAGAAAGTCAATAATTATATCTCAGATACACTGTCCTTTCACTAAATATATATGAGACAGACTAATAGAAAAAAGAAAAATCACATTGAATCCTTTAAATAAACAACCACTAAGCGTACAGCGAACAGTTACCAAATACTTGCACAAAAACACACACAGTTAGGAATAAAGATGGATTATCTAAGGCAAAGCAGATAAAGAAACCTCTTTGGAGATTTCTCCCTCTGGAGAGGAACAGGAGAGATGATGGATGGAGGGTGGAAAGAGTAAAGTGGGAGGGATTCAAATGGGACAGAGAGAAAAAGATTGTATGAGAAAGAGGGAAATTATTCATCAGTGTGGCTGGAAAAAAGTTACATTCTCTCTCTTGCTCAACGTCAGACTCTTTCCGGGGTGGCTTTTAAAGGCATCTATCATTAATACATGGCTGAATCAGAGGTTCTGTAGCTGCTGCAGATCCTCTCACTGAATGTCACCTACAGAAACCTGTGATGCAGCTCGCAGGCAGAATATCAATGCAGATTTAACACAAATCCTTGCCTTCATCAGTCCATTAAAGGTGCTGATATGATGTCAGGGATTACAGACAGATAAGAGATTACAGAATAACTGTAATAACTGGAGTTGAAATACAGAAATGAAACATGCTGCAGGAAAAAAAGACTTTAAAATGTCATTGTAATCGTTTACTTGAAATGTCTTCATTAAGGTTCCCAGAAATCTGACTAGCTTCCAATTCACGTGAAATACATGCTATCAAATATTGAAAAAACATTCTACAAATATTTGACCAATACTGATAACTATTAACTGTTTTTATGTTTTAAGCTGCTGAAAATATGTTATTATATTGTTTTCAAAGCTCTAAATCTCTGACATGCTTTTAGTGAAATCTTAAAGAATTTTATATGCTTTATACATTATGAGATACACAAGAAAAATTAGCCTTGATTTACAAAAAAAACTAACTGAACAAAACAAAAGAAAACCAACACAAACAAAAACAGAAACATCAACTTATTTCTTCTTTGTCTACTTCGTTGTAATAGTAATTTGAACAATGAAACAACAAAAATGCATCTGGGGATAAAATAAATCAATAAAAACGAATCAAATCCAATCCTACACAAGCCAAAAAGCAGACAAAATAAAATCCAAACAAAACAAAAATTCTATTTCTACTTTTTATAATAGTAATTATAGAAACTTAATAGTAATTTAGTAATTAACAATGAAACAACACAACTGCCAGTAGGCCTATGGGGAGTATGTAGCAACAAACGAACAAACAGACAGTCTTTATCTTAAATTTTCTCTAAGTATTCTAGCTTTGGACATTCAAACAACCAACCTTCATGAGGTGCATCCTGGGATGCGTAACAGTATTGAATCATCCAATTAAAAAGTGTTTCCAACCTAGTACTGTATGTATCTGAACAGATGCATCTACATTTGTTATCATTGCAGTTTGCAAAGTGTGGTCTCCATTAAAACTGAACCAGCTGTTGAGTTTAAACTCAGTTAGTAAGGGGTAATGTTCTGTGAACACATAGAGCAATAATAATCCAAAAGTCACGTGGAGACACTAGGGAAATGACCTTGCGAGTCCACGTTTTTGTCCCTGAAGTCAATCTGCCTGTCTCCATTAGTGTGCGCCATTAACGAGAACAGGAACTTGTCCTGTGCCGACCTATTTAGAATCAAACTCACGCACACTTCGTTGGAGACACAAATGTTCACATTCCCACATACATCTCTCTTTCTTTTCTTGTGGATAAACCTCTGTAAGCAGCATGTGGAGAAACAGAAATCTCCATTGATGTTTAATGCTGACTCGATTTAGCTCAAAAGGAAAAATTCATGCTAAACCTTTTGATTTGCCTCCATACTCCCGGCCTGAGGGGATATCATTCGGTAAGAACTAGCATTAGCGTCTTGTTTAACATGACATTCAATTACTCGGCTGGGCTGATGCCAGTGTAAGATCTGCCTAGGAGGAGATGCCTTACAGATCCTGCTCTTACTCAAAACACGATTTGACTGAGACCATAATGTTAATGACTATCCAAGTACCATTTGACTTTTAATGTTGCCTGATTAACAGTCTGGATTTCATGTTAAGTGTTCATATTCTACACATTATAATGTTACTCAAGATTTCATGCACCAAATGCAGCTGTAATTTAATCTTACAAGACAATTTTTTCCATGCTCTTTGTGCACTGTACCTTTAAGACTTCTACATTAATGATATGGGTGATCATACATAGATTTATTGTGGTCATGGTTGCTCATGTTTATTAAGTCATTTTGATCTGGCTTTTTGGGGATTGAGTGAAGCGCTTACTCCTGATTCCTCTGGAGGGACTGTTCCTCTAATAATAATAAGTCACAAGATGCAGAGCCTATATATATAATGCATTTATATTACAGCTTACAATCAGATGTTTGAATATAACCACAGTTATAATAAATTACAATACTTATCTAAAATGCACAAAAACATGGTTAGCACCCAATTCCATGTGTTGTAATGAATTACATCCTGGTTAAGATGTAAACATAGGTATATATATCACCTTTTACAACATGTGTGTGAATTTCCCATCGTAATTCTGCATACTTTTAAAATTAGTCAATATACGGTATGTGTTCAGGAAGAAAAAGGCACCCTATGATTGAACATTTTAAAATGAACTTGATGTAGTCATGTTACTTTTTATTAAATAATAATTCTTACAAATCTGTTTAGATAATGAACTGTTATTTTATGGTCAAAGAATGATTAGTTTTGGAATTTTCAGTTCAGTGGGTTGAAAATTATAATAATTATCATTTTAATTATAAATTACCTTTGATAAACTGCTTTATGCAACATACAAAAATATATTTCTAAATTAAAATGTATATATTTTTGTGGTAGAGAAGATACAAATCTGAACTGGTCTGACCAGTCAGAAGAATGTTTATTGTTGGATCTGTTATGTGACAAATCACTAAATTAATAAATAACAAAGAATAAAAGTCCTTTCAATATGAGAAGGTGTGAAGCTGAGAAAAACAGACGAATGGAGTTACAAAATGAGTGGAGGAGTCGTAAACACGGCTGTCACTGAAAATCATTCGTTTTCACACAATGCCGCATCCAGTGTGAGTCATACAGCCTCCGGAAACACTTGAGTGCTGAATGAGACAACTGACGTATGTGTGTGAGTGTGTGTATAAAGAGCAGACTGCATTTACATTTGTCAATCTCTGTTGCCAAGACAATGTACATCAATAATTAACAACCTTTAACCTCTTAAAACTTTTATCTTTCAACTGTTTAGCCTCCCTTTCTTATTGCCCACTTGTGCCCTTCACCTTCCTTCCTTTTTTCTCGTCACCTGTCTTTTTCCTCTCATTTCTTTACATTACCTCTCTCTTCAATCCCTCCATCCCCCATCCTACTCTTTCAGTTGAAGCAGCTGTTCTATTGAGTCAGTCATTATATAGGCCATCAGACCTAGAAACCCCAACCTGCATGCAGAGCACAAAATCATTCAGCTATAAACACACTTGCATTACAGTCAGAGTCCAAAATGTACTATTTGATGCTAATGCCAATGGCGAGTGAAATGGGAAAATGTACCAACTATAAACACTTCTTACCAGACATTAAACTGTATTTTGTATTCTGTATTTACTCACCCTCAAGTTGTTCCAAACCTGCTTGATTTTCTTTCTTCATTTAAACACACATAAGATATTTTGAAGAATATTGGTAACAAAAATTAATCAAAATGAGACACTCTATAGCTCCAGTAGGAACTATTAGAATGTTCTCACCAAAAGTAATATTTCGAGCCATGTGATTCTTCATCAGACAAGAACCACTGAGTCACTGACCATAGTATTTTTATTTTTTTTCATACTATGGAAGTCAGTGGCTACAGACAACTATTTGGTTACCAACATTCTTCTAAATATAATCTCTTGTGCTCAACAGAAGAAAGAAACTCACACAGGTTTGAAAGAATATGATGGTGACAGAATTTTCCTTTTGGGTGAACTATCCCTTTAAGAATGATGCTCTGTTGAAATCTGCTTTGATTAAAAACTATAACAATGTAAACAAATGTTTTGCACACAAATAAAGCAAAACATCATATATCCTCATAGATTAGGTTTGAAGTATTGTTGGCATATGCTTTCCAACACTAATGCTGACAAATGGGCCACAATTTAAGAAACAGGCACAAACAATTGTGACCTTGGACCACAAAACCAGTCTTATGTCGCTGGGGAATATTTGTAACAATAGCCAAAAATACATTGTATGGGTCAAAATGATCAATTTTTCTTTTATGCTAAGTAGAGATCATGTTCCATGAAGATATTTTGTAAATGTATTACTGTAAATATATCAAATCTTCATTTTTGGTTAGTAATATGCATTGCTAAGAACTTCATGTGGGCAACTTTAAAGGAGATTTTCTCAATATTTAGATTTTTTTGCACCCTCAGATTCCAGGTTTTCAAATAGTTGCATCTCGGCCAAATATTGTCCGATCCTAACAAACCATACATCAATGCAAAGCATATTTATTCAGCTTTCAGATTATTTGATTAATAGAAAAATTGACACTTAAGACTAGCTTTGTGATCCATGGTCACAATTAATCTAGATATCTTGGAAAACACTGGACCACCTTCATACAGGCATGCAATTTATGGAGTTAAGCTGAACCATGTGAACAGCACAAGATACTTCTTATTCACATAAGAGACCTGACTTTTAATCCATGCCTGTTAGGCCATCTTTATGTTAAAACACTCCAAACCATTGATAAAATTCACTTTTATCAGATATACATATGCACAATTTAGATTGTTCCAGGATAATGGAGCAAAACTATAGATGAATCTTTCTGCTCAATACAGATTTCGGTCAATCAAATGATTGATTTGGCTGTAGGCATGAGACATGAGGTAATCACAGCTTTGCTGAATTTGCTGAAGTTAACAATGAACAACTGTCGACACAATGTTTTAAACACAATGTAGATGCAATATTAGCAGTTACTTTGTAAGTTATTGCTCCACCAACCTAAATAGTTCCAAACAAATCCAAAAGTAAATGAACCCTTGCCGAGCAAGACACAATAGTGGTGTTGCATTCTGGAGTGAACTAAGCTTTTTGAAAAAGAAAAAAAACATCAACTGAGTAAATGATTCAATGACTCATAAAGCAGTTACTTATTTAGTTCCTGAATAAACCAGTGTTTCAAACAAATCAGTTTAATGAATAAGTGACTCATTCACTCATAAACAGTCACTTGTCGCCACCTACTGTCTAACTATATGACCTGCAGAAAGTGACACTGAAAAATAACCACTACACAGACCAACAGTTTGTCTGAAACACAGACGAGTGCAGTGATACAAACAGGGTGGCCTTTAAGTGACACTGATGAAAGTTTCTAATATAGTAGCAGTCTTTGTACATCTTCATCTCAGTAATAAAAGTGCTCCACAGCTGCTGAAATGCACTGGCTGGCACTGTAACACCGTTCACTTCAGAAGACCACCGCTGCATACTAAAATACAAGAGAGAGACTGAGAGGGACAAGAGAAAGAAATAGAGAGTGGGTCTGATGCTCATTATGAAACCATGTTGCATTGCAGCAGCAATTTTTCCCAGTGCCATCAACAGACTAGATTTAACAATATATATGTAAAAGCTATGGCTGTAGAAATAGCGATAACTGTTAATAACTGACTAACAATGCTGTTGTAGATAACTACAGTTTAACTGCCACTTTAGTCAATATAAAATGTTGTTTGCAATTCATATTACCTACATAATTTGATGTTTTTCAGTGAAATAAGATATTCAATACACATTTAACAACCACTAAAGCACTAAAAAAAATCTAATCACTCATGACATGAGGAACATGTGCATGACTTGTAAGAAACACACAAAACATTTCTGACAGGGTCAGCAAACTTGGAGCTGTAACTGATTGCGAAAAAGCAGTCTGTCAAAGAAATACATTACTCATCAAATGCTTATGAGGCAATAATTGCAAAACATAATTAAAGATTACAAGCCTCAGAATGAGTTTGCAATGATTGTCTAAAACATATTACTTTCTCACAACTGAAGCAGATGTATGAATACGAACTGGCATGAATGAGACAAGGCTCTCACTTATCTTGCAAGTTAATGAACAGAAGATGTTCTGCAGATGTGCTATTGATTTAGCTACAATGCAGTACTGCTAAACCTGAAGCAGAGAGTAGAAAACGCAGTGGGCTTTCCACTGTCACAATAATATGTGCATAAGTGTGTATTTTGTGGTCTATTGCTGTCTGTTTCAGTCACACTTTGGGCCTTAAGAACAGATTTCTGACAGCACAAGCCAACCAAATTCATTCTGACAAGTCAAAAACACAGAGAAATGTTGCAAAACAACTATAAAATCATACAAATAAATTGCTGTTGTGTAATTAGTTTCTATACATAAAGATCAGATTTTTACATACACAAAACACACACACACACACAACTTTGTTTTTCTGTTATGGTGGGGGTCTTTCCAATAACTTTACTTGTTTTTATACTGAGCGAATGATCATTCTATCCCCTAATAAACTGTTTAAATTATTCCATAACAAATGAACACATATCAATACCCAAACATACACAAACACACTGCAGATATCATGTCATGACAGTTCAAATGAACAGGCAATAGAGCCTATTAAATCGCACAATAATCATATACTGTAAAGCACTACATATCTCTGCCATTAAAAACATCTGCATCACTACTAACATTCTCCTAACAGAAATATGACAGCAAGCAGGTTATCAGTTTAAGAAATAAGGGATTAAATCAAGAAAAATAAATACATATTTACGTTTAGAGTCCTTCACACTTTTCAAGGCAGACTGCAGTCTCTCCAGCATGGCTTGATGTGTGTGTGTGTGTGTATTAGTGTGTGTGTGGAGGCAGGGTCCCGATCCCGGATCACACTCCGCTTAAATCCCAACACATGTGAGAGCGATCACGCGGAAGGGTCATAATGAGAAAACGAATGGAGGGCATAAACAAACAAACAAGCAAATGAAAACAAAACAGAAGGAGCTTCTGTCTCGCTGTGCGAGCGAGTCGCTTACTGTAACGGGTTCATTTTCCTTTGGCATCTGGAGTCGGTGAATGAGAGGGAGGGAGAGAGGGAGGAGGGGGCTGGACAGGCAGAGAAAAGCAGGGAATAAAGACAGAGAGATGGAGATAAGAGGAGGGGCGATAAGAGAGCGAACGAGACAAACGATTTAATCCATGGACCACTGCAGAGCGGGGGGTGGGGGTGGGGGGGGGTTGATCGGGAGAGAGAGAGAGACCTACATGCGCGTATGTGTGTAATCTGACTTAGGCATTGCTAATGCATGCCAATAAAAAAAGCATTTGAGTGATTGAAATTAATGCTGTGTCAGCGCAGTGCATACGACAGCACTGGTGCACTGTGAGAATAGTTCATGTAATAATAGGGATATTAAAAAAATTACAATTAAAAAATATAAATTTAAAATATATTAGTATTTATCCTGATCCTTACCCTATCCTTGTGTCATTTCAAACCTTCGTGACTTTTTTCTTCTGTGGAACACAAAAGGTGAATTTTTAAGGAAAATACTGTACATACTTTCCCATATAAGTGAATATGGACTTACCCTGATGCCCTGGTCCTTTGTCTTGATGTGATTGACCCTGTACACCTATTTTATTGGTGGTTATCAGTACAGTATGAAGTAAAAAGCCGTCCATACGATGCGCAATATTCCGAATGTTATGAAGCCATATTATAACTTGGTGTGTGATAAATACACCAAACATTATCCACTGATAAAGAGAGATTCAGCAAAGGGAAACAATGAATAAATAGATTTTCTGTCCGTTCATAAAGTTATTATATGGCTTCACAACACTTGAACTTCAGGGCCAGAGCAGCATGGACTACCTTTATGAAACCTTTTGGTGCTGTTTTTGTCATATTTGAGCTTGACTGTCCCTGTACCCATTCCCTTGCATCGTATGAAAATGAGTAGCCAGGACTAAACGTGAGAAACAAAGTAACTTATGTCTGGAAAAACACGAGAAATAATGCTGAATTTCTACTGTATTTTAGGTGAACTGTCCTTTTAAGGGATCGACTGGCAGTGACACAACTAGGATAATCACTCTTATTGATTCATTGATCTTGTAACTCATGTTTTGCTTGCTGACATAATTCTCTCTCTTTTTATCACTCTCCCAGTGTCTCCTTTGACATTTTTAAATTGACACCATTTCTGATTTTTATATAGCTCACAGTCATCATTCAGCATGTTTTGATGGTATGTCTTGGTTTATGCACAGCTGTACACACAAACACACACACACACGCCCAGTGTTTCATCAGACATCAGACGGACAGATTGAGCCTTTAACATCCAGCCATGTACTGTATGTACAGTACATGTATGCACAACCAATAGGCCACAGCTCAAACAATACAGGCTTTCTATGCTAATGGCACTAAAATATAATACAAAATAAAAAATATATATATTCCATATATATAATATCAAATGTTAACTCTCATTGTAACTTAGACTCTGAGGATGTGTAAAACATCAAGACAGCACACACTCCCAAAAAGATTATGAAATCAAGTCATACAGAAGTGTAGCATCTGAGATATTGATATGGATGGAAACGGCTGTGACATTGGGGGCAGGCACTTTTTTAGATGCTCAAGCTCTTAGTGATGCCATGGCCTCAATAAAAACCAAAGGAACATTGAGCAAAATGAGGTCATTGTGGGCTTAGGTAGGGGAGAGTGGGAGGGGAAGGAGGGCTGCGTGTATCCGGGCCTGACTGTTGGCAGGCCTCATTGTTGGCAGGCCTCTGTCTCACTGTCAGTCAGTCAACCTAATACAGCTGCCACTGAATAAGCCCAATTATGCATATAACATTCTACAGCCACTTTAAAGTCCCCATGATATCAATTTTTTTTTTTTTTTTAGTAAAAAAAGTTAAACTAGTGTGCTCCAAAACATTAAGCATTGAAAACGTACAGTCTCCCATTTCTGACGATACAGATCAACAATTTTTATGACAGTATTCTGCACTTCAGCTTCTCATCAGATTTTCTGACCAATCAGCTTTCTAGGATCTGAAGCCTCCAACCACTTACACTATAAAATACACTAAAACCAAGACTTAAAGGGATAATTCAATCAAAAATGAAAATCCTGTCATTAATTACTCACCCTCATGTCGTTCCAAACCCGTAAGACATTTATTCATCTTCTGAACACAAATTAAGATATTTTTGATGAATTCCGAGAGCTCTCTGACCCTCCCATAGACAGAAAGAATCGTTAAAACGATCAAGGCTCAGAAACGTAGTAAGGACATCGTTAAGATAATCCATGTGACATCAGTGGTTCAATCGTAATTTTACAAAGCTACGAGAATACTATTTGTGTGCAAAGAAAACAAAAATAACAATACGTCTCCTCCACATCACCCTATAGAGCCATTTTGGAGAGTATCACATACGTAAACAACATATGTATGCGGATACATTGTTTATGCTTTGATCTGAACGTAAACAACGTATCTGCGTACATACATACGTATTATCCTTGCTGTCTATTGGAGGGTCAGAGAGCTCTCAGAATTCATCAAAAATATCTTAATTTGTGTTCTGAAGATGAACGAAGATCTTACAGGTTTGGAACGACATGAGGGTGAGAAATTTGGGGGAGAACTATCCCTTTAAATCTACTGCTTTTTCACACATTTATGATGTTATATATGGCAAATAGAACATAGTGCACTATATAGGGGATGTTTTGCTCTTTTTATATTAAATATTAATATTAATACAAATATTAAAAATGGACATAGATTTTTATTAATAAACAGAGGACATATTAAATTATTCAGAAAGATCAGGGGTCGTTGCAGGCTGCAAGACTTAAACTACGTTAATTCTACCTTACATGTTTAATACAAAACTCAGGGAATATGTAGCATATCTAGCAATAGGTTACTGCATGGTGTTGATGCATTACAAAAACTCACCTTTGACATTCTCCACATCCTGAGAGGCGATAACAAATCCAAAGCCTTCACCTGGCTTCCTCTTCAGCTCCACCTCATACCCCCTCAGTGCAGGGGGCTGTTCTTTCTCCTCTGTTTTTACTCTGGGACTGAGTACTGTCCCTCCTTCCTCTGAACTCATCCAATCGCGTGGCTCTAGCGTGAGAGTGACAGGAACAGAATCCAGGAAGCTGGTGCTTTGGACCAATGAGGAGCGCACCAGCGCTGGAGAGGGCGGGGTTAAAGAGCTGCGTGATAATGGCATGGAGTCAGTGAGAGGGACTTCGGAGGCGGAGCGTGGAGGAGGAGGAGTCAGTCGTCGCACAGAATTAGGCGAATTGGAGAAATGTGAGGGGCCTACAAAGAAAGATTAATATTTGATGAGCAAGGATGAAGACTTTAAACATTTGCATTTTTTTGTTTTTTTGACAGCAGCACTCGAGTTGCATGACAAAATTGAGCAAAACCTTATGATTAGTGAAGCAAGATATATTAGTACTGGCTGATAAATTTGACTTGATGTTATTGGAATTGCAAAATAGGCTGATATACATAGGCCAAAAAATTATAAACAAATGATCATGGGACACCACGTTATTATTAAACAAAAAAAAAAGTATTATTAAGCTAAACAAATGAATAAAATATCAAATAATTCAATGCAATAAAATAAAACAAAATACAAATAAATGTTTACTTGGAGCCTGTAAGTTTATTTTATCTATTGCAGACAACTATTTTATTTCTTCATTCTAAAATAAAATGAAATAAAATAAAATAAATATTGCTTAGAGTCAAACATCAGGCATGATCTACTATCAGCCGAAGTATATTCAAAATATAAATAAATCAGTTATAAATAAAACATTTCAATATCTGTGCATATGATGAGCGTGTTATGGAGCATGATTTGAGAATATTCCAAAATGATCACATGATCAATGTAACAAATTTGCTTTAGATTTGATTCAAAATTCGAGCTTTAGGTTTATTTACAGGTATAAAAGGAGAAAATCCCATATTTTAAATGTGGACACTGTATTATGAAATGGGTGAGCATATAACTTACCCCCTCTGTAAACCAGCAGAATAACCTCCCCCTTTTTAGTGTGTTCTTGCACAATCCTTTGGACCTTGAATCAAAACACACCAAATAAATATACAATAATAATAAAAGAACACCATAACAAAAATCTTAAATTGAATACCAATCTCTTCATCCCTACCTGTGCAAAGCTGAGACTCTGTACATCTGCTCCATTGATCTTCACAATGGCATCTCCAGGCTGCAGTCCGATACACTGTCTGTGGTCCCAGACTTTCTTCACGAGGGTCTGTCTTCCTCCGCGACCTCCTGCCGTGACACTGAACCCCATATTGCTGCCCCTCTCACATTTAGCCAAAGCAACAGGGACTAACTCCCCACTACCCACCATTCCTCCAACTCCACTCCCGATCACAGCGCTCATGGCTCCAGGTGAAGGAATGCTGCTGTTCGGGCTGCCGCTGCTGGCACTGGCTGTGCCGTTGAAGGTGAAGTAAGGCCCGTCTGAATGGGCGCTGCTAGGTGGGGTTAGCAGTGAATGCTGGGGTTTACGGAGATGAGAGTAGCACCTTCCTCCTCCAGGAGAGAAAGAGACAGGGCCTGGACTTACTTCATTGTGGGGTAGGGGCAATCGAGATATGGGTGGTGGAGTACTCGAGGAAAGGTCACTCTCAGAAGATTTGAAGGAGTGCAGGCGGAGAGGTGGTGGAGTGGACAGGGAGTTGTTGTTGTGGTTACGGATAAATGAGGCCCTGTGAAGATAAAAAGAGAGAGACTTTGATGTATCATAATCAGGGTTGAGGAAGGACGGAAAATAACTTTACGTATTTGAAAAATATATATATATGTACCTGTATTCAATACGTGTGTTACATTCCTACATGCAAACAGACTTTCAATGACTTTTATTGTTTTATTGTTAAACCACAAATTAACCATGGTTTTGCTACACTAACCATAGTTTAACCATGGAATATTTGTAGTAAAATTGTGGTTACACAAATGGTAATCAATATGCCAAAATATGCCATGCCTATATGCCATGGTTACTACACTTTTACTACAATAAAAACATTGTAATTTTTGTAAGGGAAGTTCTTCATGTGGTACTTTTCAAGAAAAAAAAGATGCTTTAGCCTTTAGCATTGCAAAGACAGCAACAAATAATGTATTTTCTGCCTCATTCCATGAAAATAATTCACCTATGATTAGTAAAAGCAGTCTTTTTATAAACTTAGCAGGGTCTTGAAGTACATTTTGAGCAGCAGAAATAGTTTTAACTCGTGTAAATTGTCATGTCAACAATTATTTTTAAGGTAAGCTAAAATGTTAGTACCAGTTAGCAGGCACTATTAAATTTGAAGATGAAGTCTTTTAAGAAAATCCCTTTCAGATTATATCCACTACCGTTCAAATGTTTGCGGGTCAGTAAAATACTGTTATTAAGAAAGGCCTATTAAATTGATCAAAAGATTTCAAATAAACGTTGTTTTTTAAACTTTCTATTCATCAATGAACCATGAAAAACCGTATGTAAAGATTTTCACATAAATATTAGCAGAACAACTTTTTTTCATAACAGTAATAATAAATATTTATTAAGCACCAGATCTGCATATGAGAATGATTTCTGAATGAGTATGTGATACTGAAGACTGGAGCAATGATGCAAAAAAATCTGATTGTAATCTAATGAAATATGTTACAAATTACATTTTACAGCAAGTATTCTGTGTAAACTGTAGTGAAATACTGTACATTTTTATTGTAACTCTCTCAACCCTAATAATAGCAGTGACAATCATATATATAAATGCTCTCACCTGTGGGATCCAATCGCAGACACCACCTCGCTGTCACTCTGGCTGGCCAGTTCTGCACTCTGTAACCTCCTGATGCTTCTGGCAGAGCGTGGTGGTCTCAGGAATCCACTCCCATACCCGTTAGAGTACTGGTAAGATGATGGTTGTCTTGAAGGAGAAGCAAATGGAGATGAATTACCATTAGCATCCAAACTGAACCTTGATGCCCGTATTCTGAGATTCCTTGAGGATCCCCTCTCAAAATCAGACCACATTGGCCCGTTGTGGTTGAGGTGTAGCTGAGCGTATGGGAGAGGAGCCTGGGCCTGTGGTTGGGTGGTGGTTGGTGGAGGTAGATGCAGTGACTGGTCTAGGGATGCCTTTAGCCTAGGAATGGGCATCTTCGGACAGCCGTCAGAGTTATAGAGCATGGGGTAGCCTCTTCGGACAACAACGTCCACAGTGTGACCCACTGGAATGGCTTTCAACATTTGCACTACCTCTTTGTGAAAGAAGCCAAGCACACAGGTATCATTGATGTACACCAGAATATCCGCTGGAAGAGGCAAGAGATGAAAAGTATTAAATTGCATTCATTATGATGGTTTAACCAAAACTATTCAACTAAGTTATTCTTACCTTCAATTAACAGATTTTACACACACTACTTTTTAAAGGTTTGAAGTAAATCTTTAATGATTTTGAAAATAATATTGTTGAAAATAATATTATTACAATTTAATTATGAAAATATTTCATATTTTAAACGTGTAGAAGTATAATTTATTCCTGTTTTCAGTGTCACACAATCCTTCAGAAATCATTCTAATATGCTGATTTGGTACTCAAGAAACATATCTTATTTGTGTGGAATCTGTGACATGTTTTCAGATCTCTTTGACGAATAGAAAGTTCAAAAGAACAGCATTTATTTGAAATATGAATCTTTTGTAACGTTATACATGTCTTTAATGTCACTTTTGATCATTTGAATGCATTTGAAGGCATAAAAGCATATTTTTTTCAATCTTTTTAATTTATACAACTACTGCATATATATAATTATACTATGCCATTATACTACACTATTATAGACTTTTGATAATTTGCTGACTAAAAGCATTACTTTCTTTAAAAAAAAGTATATAACTGATGAATGTTTATATGTTTTTTTTTTCTAATATATATTTCTGTATTTCACGCACACACACACACACACACACACATGTTGGTTTTTGTGGTTTATGGGGACTCTCCATAGGCGTAATGGTTTTTATACTGAACAAACTGTGTGTGCTATTGCCCGACACCAACCCTACACCTAAACTTAGCCCTCACAGGAGACTTTGTGCATTTTTAGATTTTCAAAAAAACTCCATTTAGTATGTTTTTTAAGCCTTTTGAATTACGGGGACATAGGCAGTGTCCTCATAAACCACCTTCATATTGTAATACCTCTGTCATACCCATGTCATTATACAAATTTGTGTCCTCATAAACCACATAAACATGCACACACACAAACACACGTTACAGTTTAACTAATGTGTGTGTGTGTGTGTGTGTGTGTATATATTGTGACGAGTCGGCTGCCTCCCCCCTGTCTATCATCACCACCCCGTCCCGTATTCGCCGCCCTTCACCAGGCTCCCGACAGGAGTGGGTGTGTGAGAGAGGAGGGGCGCTGAAACAGCCAGGGCTGGCGGCGTGTGATGAGGCGCACCTGACGTGAATAGAGCCTCATCACCGCCGCCGTTAAATGCCGAACGCGCCTCTCCTCGGGAGACCGGTCTCTCCCTCGTGCATGCACGCTGGTGTCCTCGTGGGTCCAGGAAGGGAGCGTCGAGGAGGACTGCCGCACCCGTTAGGCGGCTGACGGGCCAGGATGCCGGGCCGCCGAATCCCCCAGACGCGCCGGGATGTCCGAAGATGGACGAAGCCGCGCAAGAGACGCCGCCGCCACTCGCTCCCGGCCCCGAGAGGGGAGCGCGTGCGGCCACCGGACTCCGCCCCTTCCCTGGACCCTTCCCTCCTGAACACTGCCCTCCTGCACAGCCCCGCAGCACGACGAGGACACCAGATCCCTGTTTATTTTGGACACTTTTCCCCCTTTGGACACTTTATTTTAATATATTGTTTAATAAAAACCTCTCCGAGGCTTGACGCCACGCCCACTGTGTCTGTCGTTGGCTCCTCCCGCCACAATATATATATATATTATTTCTATATACAGTATTAATTCATTATCACACGCAAAATGCACTGCTCTAAAAATGTACTGTGAAGCTTGGTGTACGGTGTATTCATAAATGAGCAAAAAGATTCATAGATGCATGCAGTTGTATGTTAGTATGCAAGTCACAATAAAGTGAGAGAGAGCGTGTTCATAATGTCACATTTTTCTTATAAATGTCGGCACACAGTGATAGCTGGATTACTCCATGCAGGCCTTTAGGATTAGATGGAGATCGAGACACTCGTTCAACAGAATCACAGAATCACAAAATCACAACGCTAATCCATGGTGGGACAGAAAGAGCAATATGGATAAAGAGAGAAGAGAGAGAGAGAGAGAGAGAGAGAGCAGCAGCCTATAGAGAAAATATAAATATTCCCTTATTTGTAAGAACAGTGCTCTACTGCAGTGGGCGGCTGCAGAGAGATGTGGGCTGTTACCTGTGTGAAGGGTGGACGGTCCTCCGGGAGTGATGCTGTAGATCTGCAGGAACTCCCTCCGCCTGCTGCCTCCTACTATGTTGAAGCCGAAACCCCGTGAACCCTTAACCAGACGAGTGTGAACGGAGAAGCCTTTCAGTTCACTTGGCTGGTCTGTAAACTCTGCCACTGCAAAGCAAGAACAAGAAGATGGTGACCGGTTTAAACATGACAGGTTATTAGGAAAAATAAGCCAACCAAGAGTAAAGAAAAGAAATGACTGACATTACATAAGATGGATGGTAAAAGGTGAAGAAAAATATTGCATTTTTCCAGAGAGGAGTGAATCTAAATTCTGTCCCGGTAGTTCAACTGGTAGCACAGTGCTTATATAATGGGACCAAATCCCAGGGAACACACAAACTGACAAAAATATATACCTTCAATGCACTGTAAGTTGCTTTGTAAGTCTTTAAGTGTCTGCCAAATGCATGAATGTGAAATGTCTGAAGGAAAAGAGAGGTAGAAGTACAGAGAAAGGTAAGCATATGCATGTCTGAGCACAAACTGTTAAAGCGTAACATGTTAAACAGCAGAATGCATGCAGCACTGTTAGAATTGGAAGGAAGCACAACCCCACCACCCCACCACCTAAAGCAGGCATGGAATTTTGAAGCTGCAATGACCATCTTGTTCTTAAACCGAAAATATGTACATTTATACCACCCTCTACAGTTAGCAATTATGTACTGCATCTTAAAAATTCTAATCAGAAATGTACTATTTTGCAAACATCTGTACTCTTTTCTTATTAAAGAGTACTAAATCACTAAATTATACTATACAATTATAAATTACACTATATAATAGTATTTATCCCCCAATTTAGGTAAGATTAATGAATTAATTTTAATAAAAGTATAAATATTTATAAAAAAGTATTTTATTTATTTATTTATAAAGACATAATACACTTTACAATATAAAATAAATTAATTTACAAAATACACAGATAAATGAAATTATTTATCTGGTCAGCAGGTTATTTTTGTTTGTCATGACATGATGTTTGCTTGTCAAGTACAATATTAAAGAAACATTAATACTGTACCATATGTTATTTCCAGTGTATTTATCTGAAAATGATCTTATAAGCTTCAGTATTCATTCTGTGTAATCCTCTTTAAAATCACATTGTAGTTGCACAGTCACACTTCATGTTAAACAAGCACGAGAAAATACGAGCATGCCAAAACCTCCACATGCAGACACTGCTAAACTATACACAAATATTACTACCTGCAAACTGAAGAATTAACCAGAAATGGCCTACCTTACAGACATTTTTCATTACTTTTTTTTAGAAGGGAAAAATGTTTTGCTCAATAGTGATATTTCATACCTGTTAAACTTTGATGATTATAATTGTTTTGTTGTTTTTAGTATCATGCATGTCCCTCCACCTGACAGACAGCACTGTGAAAACCCTACATACACTTTATAAACAGCAAAAAGGAGACTGGGGAGCAACCTCCTAATGCATATCCTAATGTAGCTGCATAAAATAAAATGGTGCATATACTAAATGTTGGTTATTTACATCTAAAACTGTTGCATTACCTAAACCTGAATGGATGTGAATAGAATAGAATAGAATCTTACATTCAGTCATACAGATATTGTCTCTGCTGTGAGTTCGGCGATTAAGCCAAGAAGATGGCTTTAGATGATGGCTGCAGGACAAACACATAACACAAGATGTCAGTGTTGCCACATAGGAAAGTCATTTAATGCACCACTACAAATGACTGTAGGCATAGTTTTACACAAGTACATACTTAAATAATTGTGTTGCTAATACATTTTTATGGCTCTAATTATATACATTACATTGTTCTGATGGAAAACCTGCTGAATAATAAAATGCAGTTAACCATACAATTATGAATAGTTGGGATTGCAAAAGTACTATAGGATCGCAAAAGTGTCTACTTTTAAATGGGAAAAGAAAATATTTCCATATCTCTTAAAGATAGCGTGTTTAATCAGACTCTACCATATGTGTCACAAAATCATCTGTCACTTGGTTGAGTGAAATTCCCTCATCCTCAAAAACCATGATCAAAACCATGCAAGGTCAATAAAATACAACCCGGGCTGCATTAAAATGAACAGATTCAGATTCAAGCAATTGTGGTATGTTGGGTGCCACCTGAAGGCAAAACAGGTTTGGATCCCATTTACTTTCATTGCATGGACAAAAACAATACAAACATTCTTCAAAATATTTGAATCTTTGCCTTTTTGAATGAACCATCTCTTGATATCCAGTGTAAAATCTTGGTTCTGAAGCTAAATCAGCTGTGTTTTTAGTGCTCTAAAACTTGTGGTCTAGGGACTAACCCAGTATAAATCATTCATATAGACATCATTAATCTTCTTACTCTTTGTAATAGGCATTCCCTGAGTCGCTGTACATCATCTCCCAGTTTAGTGCTCCTCTACGGGGTCCGAGCCCATTCTCCAAGGCACTGCCGTCTCCTCCGCTTGAATCTCGTGATTGGCTGGGGGATGATGTGGGGGCGGGGGCACTGCTCGCCCCGGCCGAACCACCTAAAATGCCAATGAAGAGAAAACGAGACTTATGAAATGATACGGCTTACTGAAACACAAACACTATTCTGGCTGAAAGCCTCGATTTCAACATTCATTGAAACTCTTTTCTATTCAGTTCTAAATGGGTTTATTTTTCCTATTAGATGCATAAACGCAAGAAAAACAGCTAAATGAAACTATCATGCATTACCATTTTATAGGTTTCTATTTATAGTTTTCCATTTCCATTTTATCACCGAGTTTGTGTGTGGTGCAGGTAAATCCCACAGTGTGGGGACCAAAAGTTTCCACAAGGGCAGTAGAACCTGAATTTTTTTTTTTTCAAATGGGGTTTAGGGTAAGGTCAGGGAATAGAATATATGTTTTTTTACAGTATAAAAATCATTATGACCATTATGATTATAATAATAATCATTATTATTAGTCATTTTTTACAAATCCTCAAAAACTTGTTTATGATGTTTATTAATTACTTGATTAAGGAAAGGAAAATATGCTGTTACTTCTATCATAATGGTTATTAAATTAAAACTGTTCTTGAAAAGGGTATTAAAACATATTCAATCACATGAAAGAAACAAGAAAAAAATTCTTTTAAACTAAATTTTAAAGTAAAAATTTCTGGGCACTGCTATTTGTCACTGACGCCTCAAAATGCGTTAAACTGTCACCATTCGTGTTTCTACAGCCACTAGATGTGAAAACATAGCTGTGTTTATCAGTATATCAGTCATCACAGGTTCAGAAGTGACTTTTGTATTCCGTACACACACAGAATGATAAAGTAGGAGATAATGAAATGTGTTAGTCCCTCCCAAAACTTTGCAGTATATGTGGTGTTTGTTTGTGTATGTTCTGGTTTTGTGTATGAGGCAAAACCAAGTTTTCCTCATGCTACAGTCTAAAGGAAATGGCTTCAGTGTCAGCTCTGAAATGTACTGTAAGCCGGGTCAGCATCTGAGAGACAGAGCAGTACATTTAATCCATAGAGACAGATCAGTATGTAAACCTCCTCTGTTGATTGGCTTCAATGTCATGCTTTGATCGATGCCTCTGTCATCTGTGCCACTGCCCACGGGGTGAAGACACCAGGGCCAGACAAAAGTGCACAGACAAACAAAACCCAAGTGAAGTTATGAAAGAGTTGACTAGACAGTTTTGTCGGCTTGTAGTCTAAACTCTGAAATGTCTTCTGACAGTCTCTAAGGCTAGATGACTAACTTTTTTGTTGCTTCTTATCATAAGTCGTGATTCACTAAATAATATTTTTTACCGAAAGCAAAATTGCAGGTTTAATTTAGCTGGAAAACGAAACCAAAGATAGTTTTGGGTTATTGGATAATTAAACTCTGTGTAGCATACACTATGTAATTAAATCATTGCTTTAAAATACACTTATTTTCATGTGTTGATTAACATATACGAAAGCATGTGTAACATACTTGATTATAAATTTAAACTGTAGTGTGTTAATTATTTTAAGTTGAATGTACTAAACTTCAGCTTCGTCATTACAAATACATGGCATACAAGTTTCTATAGAAATGACATTTAAGTATTTTTAATTGGCATAAATCACACAGCAGCACACTTAAATCATATTTATAGAATTATGAAGTCTCTTATTTAGATATGAAGTCCTACTTCAGTGTCAAAAAGCACTTTTAGATTATTAAGTTTAAACTATAATGCATTCATTTGAATTGCTAATAACATGCAAACAAGTGTCTTAAAATATAACATTCATTTTGCATGAATGTTCTTATATGATAGTATATTATTTCCATAAGTACTTTTTTTAAAAGCATGCTAAAGTGCACTTACTGTTCTTTTTCTCAAGGGTAAGCTATAGCTTTTTCAATTGTTTTGTGTCTCTATAATGTGTAACTCACTGCAACTAAAAATCTATTGTCTGTATATGGAAATGACTACGGAGGAAGCTGTTCGGCTCCTAAACCGAACCTCTCTCACACTCAGCAACTATCCATTAATATAAAGACGTCCTTTTATATCACTTGAAATACCATATGTGCTTGTATACAAAGAAAAGTGGATGTGAAAGATCCCCAGCTGGGACCTGAACATCTGCAACCTGCACTCTGTACTAAGGTAATTAGCATATTCCCACTAGAATCATAAGCCCAGCTGTAAACAAACACACACACCCTTGGCTGGAGTGTCATATATACACACTCTATCTGCTTTAACAGCACTGATATTTACAAGGAGCCGGATTATATCATGAACTCTGGCATACAGATGCTATTTTAGTAATTATGATGGATATGTCCATGTATCTTTCATTTATACCATATGTTATGGTATATTCAATATAGTTCATGTGCAGAAAAACAATCATTTTTATGGTTGCAATATGCAATTTTAAAGCAAAATCTCAATGTTAGTGTAAATAAACATTTACATTCATTGTAATTGAACCCATGACCATAGCATTGCTGCCGCCATGCTCTCCTGTTTGAACGAACACTGAAATGTTAAATTTAACTCTCGATGTAAATTATGTTAAAGCTATATCTAAACATTCACTCATCACACTCCTAAATTTACTCTCAGCAGTGCACAAGTCTCTTTGCAACAGCAGCACTGCATAACAAAACACTGATTTAACTAAATAATCAGCGCTGAAATGTGGCACCTGCACTGAACTGTTAAGATTGGACTGAAATATAGTGGTCAAACGATATTGATTTTTGATTACTGATGTCAATATCTTAGAGAGCAGGGTGGCCATGGCAGATATAAAGATATAGTGATATCACACTATTTAATATAATTATATTAAAAAACACCCTCATAACAATGGCCTGTGACTGGGATCTGAGCTGGTCAAGGACCAGTTTCTCAAAAGGTCTTCATGAAGTGAGCAGTTAGAGCAACTGGAAAGCTTTGAGGCTCATTATATTGCAAAAGAACCAATGCCAGGGTGATTTCTCCAGACTTCAGGGAGAACAGAGGCTGAGATTGATGCCAAACTGACCTTTTATTTGCTCTGAAAGCAACATTGATTATAAAACATCTGTCTTCAATACAAATTATATGTACTTTAATCCTTTCTTTGAAAAAGAAAATCAAATATATGTGGTTTCATAAGATAATTCTGTGTAATGACAAGCCTCTGTGATATATTATATTGTGTTTTGTTCCCACATGTTCTTCTCAGATCCAAATGTCAGGGAAAGGTGGAATAATAATAAAGGACAAGAAAACCTGAAATATAACACATGGAACAAAGGTTTGCAAGCTTCTCAAGAAGAAAGAGAATATGTTCACATCAGAGTGGGAAAACAAAGATTGAAAAAGCTGCTAGTATTATTTGCCTAGTAACTGTTCTGCTGTCAATTTGAGCATAAAAGACAAGGAAAAGACAAAGAATAATTATAGCCACCCTCAGTTGGTTTTAGGCATCTGTATATTAGCTTGATCTGAATTTTAAAATGAAATGATTTAGAACAGTACCACTTATTTTGATTTAATTTAAAAAACATAGAATTTCCAATGAAATCATGTAAAGTATTAATCTATTTTGTGTTTGTATGACCCATATTGTCCATAAGGATTCAGTTTATATAAGTATAAGACTATATATCTTATACTTATATAAGTATAAGTTCAGAATGTATTGTAAGAGATCACAAATTACAGCTATTTTAAACTCAATCCAACATTACCAGAATACAATGGAAAACAGGGGGACAATGTGGCTTGATTACTGTAAAATAAATTAATTCATTAATTAAAAACAAATAAAAAAATAAATTCTGTCCTTTCAATTTATTTTTAATTTTTTTATCAAATTGCATATAATTAAAAAATATATAAAGTTATGAATTTTAAATGTATACTACATAATTGTAGTAATATATATGTTTATATAATTTTACATAATACAAATATAAATTACATTTACAATTATTTTTTATAAATCTATTTCATATACACAAACCTACTAAATTGCAATATGAATATAAAGACGTTTCAGAATTACATAATCATTTGTATATTCCATAAAGCCATTTTTAGCCAATGTATTGAGGGATTGTTTATGAGAATATTGCAATATATTTTCCAAAAACATTTAATAAACACAAGGTGTA